>NC_141394.1:43003605-43343605 GCF_034619465.1 Leptosomus discolor
TTCTCTTTCTTTCTCTCTTTCTTTCTCTCTTTCTTTCTCTCTTTCTTTCTCTCTTTCTTTCTCTCTTTCTTTCTTTCTCTTTCTTTCTTTCTTTCTTTCTTTCTTTCTTTCTTTCTTTCTTTTTTTTTTTTTTTCTTTCTTTTTCTCACACAATTTAAGTACAGGAGATAGATGAATGAAGAAGATTACATCTTGTGCAATACTTTTCCTGCAAGGGAAGTTAAACAATTATGACTTTGATCCTGCAATCAGATTTGGCAGCATGAAATTCTAGCTAGAACATAGATGGGCAATAATACAAAACTGCAAAGCTGGAAAACAGATTTGTTTTGCACTCTTCTTTAATAAAGCCCAGCACTCTCCTGGGCAGATATTTTTCTCAGCCGATTAATTCTCAGAATGAAGAAAAGCCATCAATAAAAATCACTATGTTGTCTCTTCAGGTATGCTGGACAGTCCAGCACTGTAGAGGCGGGCAATTACTGTTTATTGATCTATTCATCATTTTTTCCAGACTTAATGGGCTAAGACTTAAATAGGTAAATATACTCTGATTCTGGCAGAGATGTGAAATAACCTTTGATTTTTGTTTTGCTGTCTTTCTAGAATTATAACCTTCCAGTATAATGAGTCAACGAATTTCCCTTCAGTTTCATTTTCTTTTAAAATGTCATAATTATCCTAAGGAAGCAACAAAAGACTCCTTGGTACAGGAACTTTGGAGATCAGTTTTATGAACTTGGGAAACATTGCTTTTTATTTTTTCATGTATTATTGCACCAGAAGGATAACAAGTATGTTGTCACAATGTGCAAGGACTATTTAAAAAAATTTTCCGTGCTCCTCACTGAGATTATTTCTCTAATTCTATTACCACCTGAAGATAGTGTTGTTATTCTTTTTTTTTTCCTTCTATTGTCACTTATAATCTGTCTTTTCTACAGAATCTTCTTAATTAAATACACTCTTTTCTTGCCTCCGCATATTCTATGATTTTCTTATTGATCAAAAATCAGCTCACCATGATTCTGTCTTGAGGGCTGTGATTCAAATCCTTACATGTGATTCAGTTGCAAGGTATAGTGGGAGTAGCTTCAACTGAACTACATTACTACCCTGTTCACCTTAAAGAAAGTGAGAGGAAAATAGAAAGGCACTTTAAGACTGTTTCAGGATTTTAGCATTTGACTGCTTAAAAAAAAAACCTTCATGTACTTGTGCTGTCTTCAATAGGGAATGACAGAATATTTAGTTGTTTCATAAATGCAGAATACCATGTGTCTGAGTCTGTTATTACAACAAAAAACCTGACAATATGGTTTATGAAAAAACTATACGAAACCTCAAATACAATTTTAACTGGCAAAAGTAAAAAAAAAATCAGCATCTCATCCTAAATACTAATCAGTTTAAAAATGTTAGCAAAATTATTTTTCACAGGATAGCTGATATAAACACCTACCTCACACAGATTTAAAAATATTCTGAGGAAAATATCCTTTTAATGCAATTTATCAATTTATCTTCCAAATGAATGTAAAACTTTCCTTTTTTAAAAAAACTTTACTTGAATTTCACAGATAATCCTATTCCTGTTCCATTCCTAAAATTTTAAATACTTGTGGTAAGGCAGAATGGGTACTAGAACCTCTAGCTCTTCTTTTTATTATAGCTTTGAGTAATAGTCCCGTGCCGTTAAGCTAACAGCATTTCTTTAGTCTGGACAATGAGGTTAATTTCTAGAAAGAGGACACCTACACTAAGAGTTGCTTATATATTTTTAGTATTACGAACATCTAAAATAAAAGCAGTATTCTTGTGCTTAGTTAAAAGTGTATGTTAAACAGCAGAAATATATCCTTGCCTTGACGTGCAAGTAATGAAATTATCTCAGGCCACAGAGGAAGCATAAAACAAAGGATGCGAAATCCCAAATCACGTAGGGACTTCAATGCAAAGTTAGGGGCACAAAAAAAGCAAGGAAGACCTTTTAAACCACTTTTCCCACACATTTTGTGTACATTGACATGTAAAGCAAAAGCCCATTGGGAAGAATAATTATATTGGCAACTCTCAGATAGGGAAAGGACGGAAGGAAATCATTTTTCTGATGAGTATTTCCTTTAGTGTGGCCTCAGTGTTTGCAATGTTTTCTGTTGTATTGTTTGAAACACTTGCTGCTTTAAGTCTTTGACAGCATCTGTTCACGATTTAGTGGCTATCTCCCAGTTTCAGACCTTTATTAACTGCTTAATGCACAATGTCTGACATCAGAATGTACTTTAAACAGAGTAACTTCTAGCAATAGAGATGAATTAAAACGAAAGATTATGAACCAGGAATATTGAATATCTGATAATTGCGCTCTTTGTCTGAATATTGTTAAATCCAAAGTAATTATGTTAATTTTGATTAACTTTGCTAAATTTTTTTTTGACTGATATCTGAATAATGGTTGTTGTTTTGAAAAGTGTTTGATTTTGCCTCTAATAGACAGCTACTGCTATCACCTAGCATTTTAGGTAGTAATGTAAGTATATCCTCAAGAAGTCTTTGTTCCTGTAGCATTACTCAGCTACAATAGGCCGAATGGGGAGCACTGACATGGGTCCTTAGTAAAACTGTTGCTCTCATGATGGCAAGTAGCAGCTGTTTCAGATGGAGTTAAGAAAGTCAGTCTCCACCTCTACTCCCTAAAACCTTTCACGACGTGCAGAGAGGAAGGAAGTAACATGCGTTTTGCAGGACAGCCACTGGAATCAGTGAACAAAAATATCAGCCTCAAAGCCTTGTGCTTATGGTTGATGGCTGCATCAACTGTCTTTCTACCATCAGCTTCGGGAAATAGAAATTCAAGCTCTGTTTCAGAATCCTGTTCAAAGATACTCAAAGAGTTACATTTTGCTACACAAATTTATATAGTGTAGACATTCAATGCTCTTGAATATGTGAAGCAACCTAATAATTTAATATAGTTTATTTGTAAGCTATTAGATTAAAAGTATCATACATTTTCCAGAGGAGCATTTTTTTCACACATAGCTACACAGTGGCACAGACAGATGCTTGTGACATGCCCAGTGGCAGCCATCAAAATCACATTTGTTAAGTTATTTTATTTAACTGAGGTGTTGCTGTTTCCTTCCCGTATTTCACTGGTGAATGACAATGATGACTACCTTTTCCAGAAGACAGCATCTTGGCCTATTGAAAGAATGGTCACAATTATCCCAAATTAGTTATCTGTATGGCAACAATATGTATATTCTTACTAGACAGTTCAGTTAATTTTGTTTGTGGTCAATGTACCTTAGCAGTGTATGAAACATCAGTAGTGAGAGCTAATAATCCAATCCCTAAACATAGCTTCAAAAGGAAAGAAGGAAAGAAGATTGATTTCCTGTGCTGTGGCTCAGGCATGGGCAAGTTTGCAGACAGACGCTATATGACCAAAGCTTGTTATCATAACAGATGAACAGGAAGGGTTCTGGTTTGAACTTGTGAACTATCCATCTATAAGTTAGCCCTATCCTTGCTTTTGCCAGGTTTCAAAGTATGTTCTATTTATGTAATAATTTCACTTATATAAATGCAAAGGAGATGACAATCATTGATTTACACAGGAATTTTAATTTCAGATATTCCCTTAAATCACTTCACTGAAGTAGAATATGAAAAATATACAGATCCCACAATGCTATAGAATGCGTTAATATATCATTAAAAGCAAAGAGAACAACAACAAAAAATAGTTCAATGATTTCAGCAGTCAGACTTGCAAAGCTCTTCTTGAATAGCTATTATTTTTCTTTCTGCCATAACCTTTCCACTAAGCCATTCATAGATTTTCAGTCCCCAAATTTTTTCTTATAAGTAATATGAAGTTTGGCCAGGAACAGTAAAGCTCTTCTGCTTGCTCATCCAAGAAATTCTGTTTAAAGACTCTGAAATTTTTCTGACTAAGTCAAGGGACTTGAAATCAGACAAGATAAAAACCCTGTCCTTTCCATTTCCCCCTGAATTTCTAGCTACCTGCTAGAAGTTTCTTGCACTTCTGAACCTCATCTAACATTTTTTTTTCCTGTCTGGGGACACATCATTTTTTTGAGTGCATACTAACATCTCTTAATTAGTGCAAACTTCCATTAAAACAATGAAATCCCTTTCTCAATTAGTAGCAGCATACTTAATAAGATTAGCTTACGTAGGCATCTTTTCTTATTTTCGCATCTTGTTCCACCTTTCTTTTTCCGTAGTACTTCCTCTGTTGACAACAGTCTTGTTTTCTGTTTTCCTTGTCACCTACACAAACGCAGTAGCATCTTGCCAGTCTTTAGCTGAATAGGACTCATCTTTGTTTTAAGTGATGTCTCTACCACACCAACCATGTAGAAAGTATCTTTGAGGCAAAGACCTTTTTCTATCTACACTAAACCATAAAAGAACTTTAAATTTTCAACCCTTACTTCCTCTGCTCCTTTGTGCTTACATCCAGAGGAAAAACCCGGAAGATTTTTTGTCAGTTTCTTGTATATCACACAAGCACCTGCAGTGCTCTAAAGCTGGTACTGTGCATACGGTTCGTGATCCTGGGACTGAGAAAAGCAAAAATCTTTCACCTTATAACGAACAAATAGTTTGCTTATGCACTAAAATGACAAAGCCTCAGTTATGGTAATTGGTCATAATGACAGTCAGATGTCTACATGAGTCTGTGAAGTGAACCAAGAAATCTTCGTGTGAGATTCATGCTCTGTTAGGTGTGCTGATAATAACTTGAATGTCATTTAGCACTTACATCTGTTTCATTTTTTAATAGAACAGAGATAGTGGTTGTAGGTGGTAAAGACTTCTGATGTATGCAGATAGATTTATGCTTTGTTTTGGTGCAACAGTGAACATAATACCAAGGACCTCAGCCAAAAATATTCAGGCACGTTAAAGGCATTCTTGGAATGGAAGATTCATCTGAATGAACTTAACTGACTCCAGAGAAAAGGTATAACCATATTTTGAAGAATTATGTATATAAATTCACTGATCGCTATATTATAGTTGGGACATAAAAGATACATTTTTTTCTCCCAGTATTCACTTTCTTTCAGCCTGAATCTAGCCTGTCTGCACATAACAGTATGTCTCTGCTAACAAAGATGGAGAGTTGCAAGAAATACTTATCTGAAAATATTTTTGTATAACATATATTCTAATGTTTATTTGTTTCCTTAGGTCCTGAATTCTTCAGACATTGTAGTACTGTTCAGATGCTTTTAGTTAGGCATATACTGCAATATACGGGGTTGTGCATAATACTATGCTTTCAGGTCATAAACCAATGTTATGAAAATACACAAATCGCACTATTTGTCTACATACCAAATGCTAGTATTATGTCCTTTATTTGCATACATTTCCTTTCATAATTCAATGAGTTTACTATAAGAAGTAGATACTAAGCAACTGATGTAATTTTTATTCATCAACTCCCCCAAAGTAGGTTTCAGGTCACATACTGGCTCTATGCAAGGTGGGCTTTGAAGATAACTATTTAATTTTCTCTTCCTTTTCTTTTGACCCCATTGAAAAGATGGGAAAGCTTAGCATTAAAAACTGTGTACCTCAGCAGCTGCATTTTAGCACAATGATTTGAAATATGGGGTAACGCCAGTGCACTGAGAATAAAGGGATTTAGGATTTATACCTTTTTCCCCCCTTCCCCCAATAAGGAATTTTAAAAGTGGAATTTATGCATGTAAAAATCAATGTTCACTCCAAAATTCACCTGAGTTCCCAAGGTAAAATAAAAAGCACTGTCTAACAAATTGTCTTGCTGTTTTTTGGATGTGTACAGAACAATTAGCAGAGGGTCCAGAATAGTATTGACCTATTCTTAGAAGATATTGACCTTCTGCAGCATCTACTGAACATTCTTGGAAGGAGTGGAAACTAATGAGGTGGTATAAAAGTGTGGCCTCTGGAAACAAACCCTTCTGCTGCATCTATTTGCTGTGCCATTGCTAACCTTAAAAAGAATGAGGGGAAGGGAGAAAGAAAGCAAAAAGAGAGGCCATAGCTGCCATTTGGCTGGCTTGCAATTTATAATGTCAGCAATTAAGCTTTGAACAGAGCATTGGCACTGACGTGGTAGATAAGACTCGTGTCCTATTCGCTTTTTAATATTACCTCTCAGAATCTAATAGTCAAAAGTTAATAACTGGTTAACAAAATGGTTTCTAGATAAGGAAGACTTGTGCATGTCTTGCATGCACAAGATATCTGGTGAACAACGTTTAATTAAACCATTTATTATAATTCTGTGCTTTGAATAAAACATTTGTTTTCATGAGTGATTAATATTCCCTTTATTCAGCTGTCCCACTCCCAAACACCAGATCACAGACTGTTCTTACATATCTTATAGTTCTCAGAGTATTTATAGAAATAGTATGCTTTACCTTTGAAACCTGTTGTTTCTTCCTATCTCCCCTCTTTTCCTTATTCTACTCCCTGACTGTTCTCCTTCCTGTAACCTTCCTCCAGAATTTCACCAGTGCCTACATATAGTCCCCCGCTGTTCCCTTCCCCATGCTCTCTTGCTTTCATGCCCCTACCTTTTTTGTATTTTTTCCCCTTTTACCTTCTGTGGAGGGGCTTGTATATCATACAGAAAACAAAGCTGCCAGAGCCCTCACGCAGGTCTGCATGAAATGCAAGCTCTCAGGCTCTGACCTGTCTGTCCCAGAAAGCTGCAGGACATGCTGTTTGCCCCTCTTCTGGGACCTGCGCCCTCAGATTTGGTTTGAGTGGTGCACTCTCCTCACACTCACCAGGGATGAACATATGTTTCCTCCTGTGCACAGGGTCCAAGCTTTGCTGCTTCCATTTTGGCCTCATTGTTATTTATACCTTGAAATTGTTTCCTTCTAACACTACTTGCCTCTTCAAATTAGTTTGAGGTGTGCTTCCATCTCCCCAGAATGCCCATTACTTCTCACACATGTTTAATCTCTGTTGTCTTCTTCTCCAGTAATCCTTCTGTCTTTGTCACCCCACCTGTTCTTACTAAGGTAAATCACCATATCCTTCCTGTGAAGTGAAAAAGCAACTCCTATTACTCTTCAGCTGTTTGTTCTGCTTACAACTCACTGAAAAATTTTCATAATCTCTTCCTCACCAGTTTTTCTTTCAAAATGGCACGGTGTTATAGCTTTGTTGGTATTAGATCAATCCTATCTTCCAAACCTTTTGATAAAAATCCTCCTCGTTGCAGTTCCATCTATTTTGTCTAAACCTGGAATTCCCTGAGTTATTGTCTGCACCTTATATCTATCATGTTTTCCTTTTTCTGCCTGCTCAGTCTTTTTCCTCATTACTTATTCCTCTATCTCCCTAGATCCCAGACTTCACATCTTTATTCACAGCATTTCATGCTTCAAATAATTCTCCACTTTCTGTTAAGCTCTACTTCTTTCTTACAAGCTCTACTCTACATTTTCTGCCAAAAATATCCCACTGGCCCTGCTTTCAGCAACAATGATGCCATACCCTCTTTTCACTGCCATGGGTTGAGTGTTTGCTATGATTTCCAGTGGGGACGCCTTGAACACCTTGCTAAGTGACAGTAATTTCTGTCTTACAAATGCCAGTTACAAAAGGCATGCAGAAAACACTGATGATTTACTCATGGTCATCCACTTGGCCAGTAATTACTCAGTCAAAAAGAAAATGTTCATCTGAGGGAATAAAAATTTGTAGATAATTTTGGTTTAGAGACAATGTATTTTGTTATGCAGTGTTACAGCTGATACAGAAATCAAAATAACTTTGTAACCCCAGAGTTATGTGAAGTGATTAGTCAATTTATAAGTGGACAAAAGCTGCACGTTAAAACGTAATGTGATTTTAAGATGAAGATGATAAATAAAGTGAAGGATATCTGGAAGTTCTTAAAAGCAACTTTAGCTTAGAGTTTTAAAAGAAAATCAACTACAAATTTAACACTGAACAAATTAGTAGTTGCCATCTCCTCTGCTGTATGAAACTCCCAACTGTATGTTGTTTTTATAAAAGGCTTTTCTGGCAGAGAACAGTGTCACATAACCTCACTTTTTTCTTTTTTTTTTCTTTTTTTTTTTTTTTTTTTTTTTTAATACCAGTGCTAACATATTTTGTACCAAGGCTTTGTAGGGAAAACAACAGACAGTTGCTCTTATCAGCTTCAAAGCTCTGCTGTCTTTTCTGTCAACAGTTTCAGCATTTCAGAGCATATAAATGAGTTACTTTGACCATTTGTTCACAGAAACATGAAAGAAACCAGTGGGCAATTTCAGGCATGCTATAAGCTACAGCTACTGAAATCATGTTGAATTTGGCTGAAATTAAGGTCATTCTATCCAAAACCAATACAATGAAGTTCTTTGGTCAGTAGGTTTAAATGCAGAATAATTTGGATTTGCATAAACGAAAAAAGGTGGGTTTTTTCCTAACTTTTAACTGTGTGGCTTTAGAGAATTTTAAAAATATGTTTAACCTGGTGAACTCAATTATATCATTGCAACTGATTTTAGTTTTGTTGTGTACACTTTGACCGATTAAAAGCAAAAGAGGAACACAGTTTCCCTATTAATAACGAAATGAGCAGCCTTGAAAAAAGTAAATACAAATGCTTTTTTTTTTTTTTTTCAGAAGGATTATTTCTAGTATAGCAGGAAAATAATAATCTTATAGATGGTGCTGTTCAGAGTTCCTCCTGTGCACAGAGGGCCATTCCAAGTTATTCAGATTCAATTACACAGAAAAACTACAAGGATGATTAGGAGAATGGAAAACCTGCCTTAGGAGAAAAAGGCAAAAGGAGCCTATCTGTTAGCCTCATAGACAGAAGGAAGAAAGTAGCTGGGGTTACTTTCTAAAAGTACTTGATGAAGGTGCAGGGGGTGGAAGTCCTCATGAGAGACTAGGAAGAGGGGAAAGACCTGTTTAAGCTAACAGACCACGCTAGCGTGCAAATAAGTGGTTAACAACTGGTATGAAAAAGTTTAAATAGAGATAATACAGTGTTATTCTTTGGAAGGTACCAAACTATCACCGCAAGGAGTTTCTAGGGCAGCTTTCCAAATAAGTATGAATATGAGAACCGACGTGGTTTTAAGTTGAAAACTGGTGAGTATGGGATAGATTTTGTGACACAGTTATCTGCACCATCAAGAAGCTTGGTCGGATAAACAAAAAGCTTCCTTCCAGATCAGTGGTCCTGAAAGTGAGAAAACTATAGCAGATTGCAAATACTAACGAAATGTTTAGGGTTTTTTTTTCAGGGTTGTCCTTCTAGGTTTTCTTTTGATCTGTAGTATAATAGCAGTATTTTAAAAGAAAATTAATTAAAAAAAAACCAACCCTACAGAAGACAGAGGGCTTGAGGCTTAATGGGACATGGAGGTTTGGGCAGTCTATCTTTTGGATGTTACTACTTAACAGTGTCCCCTTTGGGTTACTTATATAACATGATAATATATAATACAGTAGTTAATAAAGGAAATGGTATGCATATTCAAACAGCATTATAAAAAGGAATGTAGGAGCAATAGCTAGTTGGCAACAGCCACATTCAAACAGCAAGAACTACAGGCTACATTTTATTATTATTATTGTCAGAAGGAACACGTTAGCACAATATATAAAACAGTATTAAAAAAAAGTAAACATTTTTTTTAAAGCTGGTCTTCAACTACAGAGCATGATTCTTTTCTTTGAGGATACTTCTACTGACTTTCATGAGGTTTGGAGTTCACGAACAGAGACTGTCTGAAGTTAATTTGCTTCTGGCATTCCCTATTTAGGAACGAAAAAAAATTTCCCTGAGAGTCTTCTCATGAAATTTCATCAAAATCTGAAAGCAAAGGGGAGGCTGCCCTCATGACTCATTGCCCAAACTAACTCTGTTGTTACAGACACTGTTGAAATAGGTGTGTGCTAATAGTTCTGTACATGTGAACTGTTTGGGAGCTTTTCTATTCAGAGTAGAAAAATACTATTCTGACTGGAAGACAAAGCATACCATTTTGCCTCTAACTACAAAATGAAAAGGAGTTGAATATCTACAGCAGAACAAAAGCCAGAATCTTGGCAACAGCAAAGCTATTAGTTCCTTATTACATCCAAGTTCTTCAAAGGCACATGTGATAAACATGATTTTATTATTCTTAGGTTTTCTATAACATGTATTGCAGGTGCATATGACCTCAGTTTTTAAGTAGTACTTAGTTGCAAGGAAAGATTCTTCATATTAGTGCAATACAGATATGTTTGTAGGATTACTAGGGCCTCGCAGGTCTAGTCTTGGTAGGAATTCTGATTAAATCGGGCCAGCTAACATCTTTGTGAAGCCCCAGAGTAAAGCTAATTTGAAAAGTTAAGGTGAGTGTGGCAGAGGGATCTTTTACATATTTTTCACGTGTACCCTGAAGGCTCAGATATAATCATGACCATAAATAAACTATTGCATAAAATTCCAAGAAAGATTTTCTAAACATGCTTTCCTGGATGAATATATGGAAATAAAGGATGTTTGATTTTCTCTTTTTAAGGTCCAGTATTCACCTATATGTTGCAAAAGTACCCCAAGATGTAAAGAAAACCAAAACAAGTCCCTCCACACCCACTAAACCATGTTGCTAACACTGTTAACAGTGTTGTGTTAAAGTTGGCTTATTCAGGTACTGACTTCAGATAAATAGATATTGAATGGCTTTCTATTAATAGACGTGCCACAATATTTCATGATAATAATTCAGAACTGAATCTATTTTCCTTGGGCATATCTAAGCCTATTTAAGAATGTAAATTTATATATATAAACTAACAGAATATTTTAAAAGGATTTTTATCTAGGCCTTATGAATCTCTGCTACTTGATGTGCCTTTGCTTTGATGGTTTTGGAACTAGAGTGATTAGCACGTTTATATCTACCCATTAAAAGGCTGTAGACACAATTTTAATATCTTTTCTCATTTTCTTTGCTGGGACCTAGAACTGCCGCTTGTCTCTTCTAAAATAATTCACTGTAAAATCAAGTTGAACATGGAATAAAATCAAATTACACTTTTTTTCTCTCATGATAACAGAATACTATTTAAAAAATGTCTGAAAAGTTAGTGTGCAGTAGTCAGTTAAAAAGAACACCTGTGCGCAGTTTATCAATTCTGGTTGAGGATATTAAACTGTTATTGAATACATTATTTATTAATGCATAGCAAGTCAACCATTTGTTGTCATAACTCTTTCAGACCAGGGAAAGAGAAAGGTCACTGAGGCTCTGGCATTTGTCAGAAGAATATGGGTGAGCAGGAGAATGGCTGAGTTCAGGGAAACCCATCCAGCCTACTCCAACTGTAGACATCGATGGTATTTCCTTAGAAACGGGACAGAGAGGACACCTGCCAATTCAGGATTTCAAGACTTATTATTTCAAGGCTCTCAAGATTTGAGATACTTGGAAAGGTGTTAGTCTCAAGTGCCCAGGGAGATAATGAAACAGTGAGGTATAATTATCACTACAGACGCCTGTAAAACCAGGCAAGAGACCGAGATGCAACTGCAGAATGAGAAGGGAATATTTGTGGGCTCACAAATGGGAGAGGAGATAATGACTGACCTGTCTCAAATGATCAGAACTAATAAGGGGAACGACCCTTATATTTTGCATTTATTTAGAATTTTTTCCTTATGAGTAAGGAATTATTATTCTTGGAATCCCTCAAAAGTTAATCATATATCTTTCATAAATAAATAAAATTATCAAATTGCCTTCAAAGCTTATCAATGAATTATTTATTTGCTTTGATCTTGACATGTCTGTGTGTAACTGATTTACAAACCCTGAATGCCCATAAGGTGGTAGCAGTGGGAAATGCTCTGTTCATGACACTGTCCGCAGTGATCCTCAGGATGTACAGCAGCAGGGCTACGAAACCGTAGTTTTGTGAAGCAGTAGTGTCTAAGAATAGAAATAAATCTATGCTCAGGCTACATGTCTAAATTACAAAAAAAAACCCTCCTGGTGAGGGAGATCAGCTTGGACTTTATAGTTGTGTAGTTGTATTACCAGTTTTTTTTCTTTTTTTCCACCACCTTGGTGCAATGGTAGTTATAAAAGAAAACCAGAGACAATTATAATTTTGGGATAAAAAACCCAGGACATTTTGTTTCTCAGCTGTTTTTAGTAATTTACTAGGGTTGTCCTCCACTGAATTTTTCACTATTCTGCCTTCTAATTATTTGCTAGCTACAGAAAATCTCAAGTTGGAAGGGACCCATAAGGATCATCAAGTCCAACTCCCTGCTCCTTGCAGGACTGTGCTTGTCCAGATGCTCTTTGAACTCTAACAGAGTTAGTGCCATGACCACTTCCCTGGCAAGCCTATTCCAGTGACCAACCACCCTCTCAGTAAAAAATCTTTTCCTAATGTTCACTCTGAACCTCCCCTGACAAGCCCAAACCGTTTCCTCACATCCTACCCCAGGTCACCAGAGAGATGATCAGTGCCTGCCCTCTCCACTGCCCCCCTTGAGGGCACCTGTCAGACTGAACACCCGTTCAGTTTTACAGTTTTAATACCTTTTGTTCCTTCCACTACCAAGAGTCCAAGTATTCAGAAATCACACACACAAAGTAGCAAACTGATTTTAAGCCTGAATTTTTTGTTTCATTTCCAGTTTCTGTATTCTCAAATAATCCTCACTTTACACTTTACACTTTTCACTCAACACCTACAAGATTCGTGATAAAAATCAAGACAGTCAACAAAAGTAGAAGACTAGATGTCCCTTAGTTGAAAATAATTGCAGTTGCAGAATGGCTGAGCTAGGAAAACTTTTACGGACCATAAAATATTTGAGGTGTTTTTTTTAGGAGACTGAAACTGAAAAGAGGGGAAAATGTCATATTCTTGTGACATACATGTAAAAGACAAATGGATCTGAGTCCTCAAAATAACAAGAACAAAACAGGTCAATGGCTTTATTTCATTTATGCCAGCACACAGAGCAAGCCAACTGCACTCAAAGAATCAGGTTGGCCTCTCCTAAAGAACAGAGCAACTTGTGCAACCTCATAAACACAAGGAAGCTTGAGTGTATTTTTCTTGAGATGATTCTCTGCACAACACATGAAGTTTAAGATGCAGATTTTTTTTTTTTTTTTCAGAAATTGCTCGGAAACTCTTCCCTCAAAATGTGGAAGCAATTGGCTAGTATGAAAAAAAAAAAATAAATTCCAGCACACCTGTATTCAGATTTGTGATCTTCAATTTAATCTGAGTTCTATGTAAAAAAATTCTTTACAACCTTTATTTTATGAAAAGAGAAAATAGGTGCTGACAACATGAGAGTAGTGGGCAATTCCAGGCAGCATGCAGCAGCATAGTATTTTCTTAGGGAGAGAACATGGCATGTAAAACACAGAATGCATTTCTCATAAGATATAGAACTGCTTTGTATAAGTTACAGTTGAGTAGAAGTGAAAACCCAAGTCTGGAGAATGCAATTTAGACTATTTCCTACTGAGAAAAAAAGAAGGCTAGATAAGCATCGGCCAAAAAACAATTAGAAGACAGAGGAAAACAAGACAAACATGTTAAATCCAAGAGCGTCACGTGCGCTGTTGTAGAAGGAAGAGAAGTTGAAGAGACAGATTTGAATAAAAATTTCCCCAAGACTAGGTGTTCTACAATGTGTCTTCCATTGCTTTTAATTTGTTGGTAACTAGGTGATCTGCAGCAATAAATTAAAATAATACAATGCTCCCATAGAAAGCTATGACAGATTTCCAGAAAACCTGCGCCTTTACCTGGGACTGGTATTAGTCTTTGAGTATTAATTTGGGGATGTTACATTTGAAGTAGAAAAGATATCTCAGGCAAATGGCTAAAACTCATAGATTGATCTGTGCACACAAAGAGGTTGTCAAGGCCAGTTAGCAAGTCCATAACCAACCAGTGAGTCATTTGGCACAGTGCCTGGTCAGCAGGATGTCTTCGCTGTATTGGAGGAGCTGACCCTCTTTGTTCCTGTAGAAATTGCCCCATCACTTGTAACAACAACATACGCTTGTGCAACTCTGATTTTGTAACATACCTGTCACTATAGTCTCTAGCTATTTGCTAGAGAAATGAAAAGCATTAGTTTTACTGTAAGGAACACTGCCCTCCTGTACAGCTAGGGATCAAGCTGTCTTCTCGAGCCATAGCATTTGTTGAGCGATTGCTTCACACAATATATTGATTTTGTTGTTTACTCAATGGCATGTCAAAACATGCTGGGCAGATTGTATTTGCTAGGAATAGCAAATCCTTTTGGAGTTTTTTTTTCAGTGAACTCTTTCAGATCCTTGCATAATCGCTGAAATAAACAAAAATAGCATCATATTCCCTCCATTTCAAGAATAAGAGAGCGCTATACAAATGTAATTATGCAGCATGTTGGTTTTGGAGAAATTATGCTAATACTCATAACAACAACACTGTATTATTTAACAATGCACAATATTCTGTAGCAACTTTGTTGCCACAAAATAATCACAATAAGAGAGCTACTCATTTTCCAGTGGAAGGAAATTCCTTGTTTCATTTCATGACACAAGATAGGCAACAGATTAGAAATACATTTTCAATCTTAAACAAGTAAACTATATAATATGTAGACGTGCAGTAAAATCCTGATCACCATTCACAGAAGCAGAACATTAATGCCATGTATATACTCATGGCTCTTCTCTCTGGGAGAAGAAAAGAGTAGGGGTGTGGGGCAACAAGATCACAGCCCTGTCAAAGGTAATAGAAAACCATCACCATTAACCATAATGTAGTTCAAACTAGATCTCAGCATTCACAGGGTAAAGCAGGTTAAAACTGCATGTTCACTTTTCCAGGAAACTGTCGTCTGTGCCAAAACCCCATAAAATAATTTTGAAATAAAGCAGATGACAGCACTTTAATGGTTTAAGATCTTGAAAATGTAGTGGTGCTACCCTGAGAAGATGTTTGACAAAATACAAGAAAACACACTACCCTCTTAATCTGTTAAAGAATGGAAAGTTTTCAAGCAGGGACATTAAACGCAAGAATTCTGATGGGGTTATTTTAGTTATTAAATCACCAACCACACATAATTGGTAAAGATAACATTAAATTGCCTGGATTTACTTCATTATCAGATTCAGCACATTGAGTGTGAAACTTAGAATTAAGTGGCTTCAGAAAAAATTATTCCTTGATCACTGGTGATTAGCAAACAAGATGAACTAATAACTCTTGCTTGTTAGTTTCACTGAAGGAATACATATTTTCAGAATGAGAGAAATCTCATTAAACTTTCACTTAAAGCAGAAATGAAAGTAAAATTTAAAGTATTCGAGATATTCTTTTTTCCTTTTTAAAAAAACTGAATTAGGTAAAAAATTACTTACGTTTTTATTTGAAGGCTTTTGAGCAGTTCAGAATGAGTACTTCGAATTAATCAAATAATTATAGTTTTGTAATTGAATGAAATTAAGCACGTTCACATTCGTCTTTGGTAAAGTGTAAGGTTGAACATTTTGATTTCAGTCACAGTCGTCCCAGAAAGATAGAATACATAAAAACACAACAGTTCCTTCAGCTAGGATGTAAAAAATTACAGCTGATTCAGTACAAATTCCTACAGAAAAATAATAAGTAATTTACGTAAATGGAAGACTTACAGGTGGTGTCCCTAAGCCCACTCACCACTGCAGTGAATATTGTTGGACTGTTGAGGGACCAGAACAAAACAGCCTTCAATGCACAGCTGATGGACTCCAATATAAACTCAGTAAGGTCTCTTCAATTACTAATATCCCCAAAGTAATAGGAATGTCTTCAGATAAGAGGTAGGCACTGTAGAATTGCCTTTTATATCTCCAACCAGGAAACAAGTGAACTGTCTAGGAGAAATTCCTGGAAAAGTAATTCCTACACAGAGAATAAAAAAGCATTACTTGTTGCAACCTCTCTGCCGCAAGCATGTCCTTATGAGTTATCGTTATTCACAGACTTTATTGGCAAATCTAGAAGAAAGCAGGAGATATTTAATAATCAACTATGACCAGTGTTGCACAAAGAGCAAGTTATCCACAATAATCTGATTTTCTTCTATGAATTCTTCATTACTTCAAGTATCACATATCCTAACTTAAAAAACCCCATCCAAACCTCACAACAAAACCAAAAGCTTCAAAGAGAAGACTTAAATTAATATTGACACCCCACCCCTCACACACTATTCCTCTGGTTAACTGATACCAGAATTTATTTCTATTTCTGTATCTTTTATGTCTTAATGAGGTCTAGTATCTCCTCCCTCCTGCCATGGAAGTGGGGCAAGTGCAAAGATCCATCTCAAACTCATCATGATCAGTGCAACTGTAGATACATACTGTCTGTGGCAAGACTTTATAAGAATGTAATGGAGAATTGTATAAGCAAGTAGAAAGGTTTGGACAAATGTCTCATCCCAAAGGAAAGCAAATATGATTTGCCCTTAGATGTCCAATGGCAGGGAGACTGTTTCGTGGTTCGTATGTCTACCAGTTAGTTAGTACTCGAATAACAAAAAAGATGCACTTTCAGAGAGCAAACAGGCAAGGGTTTTGTAGTAGCTTTAAAGAAGACGATTGACATGGTACCGATGTCTTGTACAGATAGTCCAGAAATAAGCCAACAGAGACTGAAAGCTACACTTCAGAAGGAGACAGAAGCACAGATGAAGGGGAGATAATTAACTAGGAGCCACAGGGCAGAAAATAATTTTGGTTTTACAGTGAACCAAAAAATCCATGGTGGATGAGTTGATGCAAAAAAAGGCAAATCTCAACATGACACTCTGGGATATATTAATAAGCACATGAGAAAGGGGTTATTCTTTTACTCTAGTTGATTCTGGTGGGATCTCACTGGACAAAGATAACATCCAGTTTGAAAGGTGTTCTTAAAGAAAAGGACAAATAGAGAGTCCTGAAGTAAAAGACTCAAAATGACGAGAGGTTTGTAAAGTAATCTGACAGTTTATTTTCTTTGCAAAAAAGAAGACAGATTCTTGGAAAAGAAGTATGTAGGTGAGAGAAGAAGAATTTGTTGTTAGCTTTTCAGAAATGAAAAGAAGAAAAGGTCAAAATGTTGGAGGGCTGTTTGTGTTCTCAGATCACAAACAGCAGTGTGGGTAAAGAAGAATCAGCAGCCAACGTTATCCTAGAAGGTAAGCATCAGAAAATATGCCTTGTGCCTCCTCCACAGAGACACTCAAGATGAACAGACTTTAGCAGGTTTTTTTGTTTGTTTGGTTTTGTTTTTTTTTTTAGTGGTTGGAGCTGTGGGAAACAAGGGACAGTCAGGCACAGGGATGTTCAAATGCCTCTCATGTGTTCTGCTTCCACTGCTGTCAGAGGGGAAGAGCTGGCATCACACAGCTGCCTGCACAGCTCATGATTAGGTCCAACAGCTGGCAGAATTCAGCCAACACAACTTCTGAGCTTCACTTCCATTCAGTCTGTTTCTTTTCTGGCATACAGAGACAGTAGCACTGCTGCAATTCACTCTTAAGCTCCTAGACTGCGAGTAACTAATTTTATACTACATCTATCTAGAATGCATTTGCAGAAATACAAGCTGTACCTTCAGTTGTGGTGCCAGGAAAAAGACTGAATCTGAAGACCTTCTGGCAATGGTGGTAGGAATGGCTGGAGGGGAGAAAGAGGAGAAGGATTAGCCATCAATAAACTTATCTCCTGCTATTTGCCCCAATTTCTATCCATTTATTATCTCTTGTGAGGACTGAGAATTTGCCTCCATGAATTCCTTATAAGGAATTCTCATAATTATTTTTGCTCTGCAGAGCAAAACTCCCACAGAGCAACTTAGAAAAGTTAAGTCAAGATGAAAGCCCAGCTGTGATAAAAGACCTTGGCCTTATAAAGACCAAGCATAATTCAGTATAATTTTTGTAAATGGAGTTGTTAATTATGAATGTAGGTCAGTATAACCAGCCACTTTACACACAAGTTTTGTGATTCAGATGCTGATTTTCCTTTCAAGAGTTACATGAATGATGTTTTCTATCAAGGCTATCCTGAACAAAAATACAAATACATGAAACTGGGTTTTGTGCGTGTTGGAACTATAGATCTTACTTGAAGCAGTCAAAACATTCATTTACAGGCAGCAGCTCTGACAATTAAGCAAACTAGGCACTTCTACTATAAATTCTCTGTGATTTTTTTTGTAATAGGAATATAAATCAAACTAGATGATGGAAATATAATAGCCACTGAACAGGCTAAGTCTTGAATGTGATCAAATTTAACACATACCAATAATTAAAGAGTGGATTTATCAATGGGCAAAATATAAATAACCCTTAAGGAGGTTTCTTATCCTAAGGATGAGAAAATACCATCTGGCATTTTACATAATGCTTGTCCTTCCAAAGATCTCTTCCCCATCACAATGTAACATGGACATTGTTACATCAGCCATTCCTCAGCCACGTGTCTTTGGCACATCATATGTCAGAGTTCAAGAGGGCCCACAAGATCTTCAAGACAATTTGGGAATTTTTTTGCTTCTAGGGTAAGATACAGGGAAAACATAGATGTTAATAGCCTGAGTTAGAATTTGGCTGTGACACTATGGACTAAGACTTGAATCACTCAAACTGTTTTGATTATTTTTTGAGTTATTCTTAATGAAAACTATTCGCAGCACATTTTTACTTCTTGAAAAACAATACCAAATAATTGTTTACATTGTTTCGGTTCTCTTCCCTGCCAGGCATCCCCCAAGATGTTATTTTGGGTGTACTTCAAATTTTTAAAAGTGTGTTAAGCATCAAGAAGTTATTTTGCATAGCCATGTTGTCCCTTCACATGTGTCTCCCGTGCCTCAGTAACAGAGTCACTCCTTTCCTTCAGACACTAAGTTGTTCATCTTTTCTGGGATCATAGCTCAGCTCTGGAAAAACTGCAAACCAGAAAGTGACCTTTGCTCAATTTTCTGGCTTTGCTTCTGGTCACTTAGCCCCCTCCCCACCCCTGGGCAGTTTCTTTCTGTGATCACAGTTTGCCAGAAACTCTACTGTCCTTGTTGAGTTACAGCCTTAGAAAAGCAAATAACCTGAAGCATTACCTGTTTGTCCTCTACTCAGCTTCTAGAAAGCTGCTCTGTCCCCTCCTCAACTTCTCTCAGATCTGACACCTTGTTCAGATTAATGAGTCCTGTTTAGGACTGCTAATATTTTACTATCCACTTCTCAGTTCCCACACCCCACCAAAAGTTCCCTTATGTTGTAAACATAAGATTAAAAATAGTAACCTGAAACTCCATCTGTCTTTCTGGGCAATAATTTTTAAAGCAGTGTCAGTGAAAAAGGGGAAGGGCTATTAGGACAGCTAGAAGGGATATACATATATATGTGTATATATATATATATATACATATGTTCATATAATAGGACTGAAAAGAAGCTGGGGTAATTTAGCATAGAAAACAAACTTAATCCCTCTAGATATATCTACTAGATTAAACACTAAAGAAGGGAAAGAGCTATAAACCCATACTAGTTTAAGAATAAATGGTTGTCACATGCAAGTTTTGGACAAAATTAAGGAGAAAGTTTCTAACCATGGTGGAAAAAAAGGTTGTGGAACCCTCTATCTGTTAGAAATGGCAGAGGTGAGAAAACTGATTATAGTCAAGAGGTACTTGTTACACGTCTGGAAGTGATAATGTGACATTGTGACAAGAGGGCAGTGGAAAATGCCAGTCTAAACGTACAAAGCTGCTTTATTACTAACAGTGCTTGAAAGAGCAATCAAGTTTGATGCAAAATCTATCCCACACACCATATCTGAAAAGTGTCTGATGCTCTAAAAAAAAAAAAAAAAAATACAGTATGTATCCGCCCATTTTAACTGTAATTGCAAAAGAGACTATGAGCAAGCATGTAGCCAGTTTTGGCTTAGAAAAGGAAAATGTGGCATCTAACCATAAGATCAGTGTATTAAGTTCACTTAAACATACAGCTTGGTCTTTGGCAACCTGAATAAAATTTCCTTCACCAGTCATAAACCTCTGCATCACATTTGAGTTCTTCCGCCAAAAATAGTGTCCTTTTGCCTGAAGAAATGAATAATTTCTTTGTATTTGTATGTGGAGATTTGTAACATCATCCTCACAACAATAAAATCTAGAAATGTTATGCATATCAACAAAGCAAGAAGTAGCATTCGTTGGTTTTAAAATGAAGACTCTTTAGATGTTCTTCAGAAGATGGTCTCAACATTCAGACGTATGGCTTTTTCAGTGAGGTCTAAACTGGCTCTTGTTATTGAAGTAGTCCTAGGGACTCTATTCGTACTGCTTCCAAAAATCTCTTGGTACTCATTGTAGAGTCCTTGCCTCCCAGAACAACATTGAATTTCTTCACCAATTTATTTCAAATCAGTTGCCTAGAATCCTCTCCATTGTGCTTGCCCACAGGAGAAAGAAAGGAATCATCCTCTGCAATTAGTTTCTTACCTGCATGAAACCTTAGTTGTCCAATAAACTTTCACAGCCAGAGTAAGTATAAGGATATCCATAGCAATACGCCATTAAAAGTGGTGGTAAGAGGACACTAGCCAAGATTCCACATAAAAAGGATGCAAGAAGCACCAAAAAATATTATTATTAATAATAATAATATATATATATATAAAAGAAGAATATAACAAACCACCCTCTCACTTGCAAGTGCTACCTTAGGTTAATAAAGAAAAACTAACACTACTACTGCTTGTGCCTTTTCTGTCCTGTGGATAAAGTGCATAGAAGACTATCGGCAATTTGATACATTTTAAATGCACTTAATTTTAAACAGGAATACATTACTACATAGTATCAGTATCTGCTTTGAAAGAAGAACGTCTTCCTTAGGAGGATGAATAAAGTCTGATGAAAATATCAGCCAAAAGGCTGCAGAACATCAAAGCTCAAGATGGTCTTAGTTTTAATAAAAGAAACAGCTACACAGTGTAGAGGGAAAATAAGTTTTGGTTAGTGTAGATAATTTTCTCGGGAGCCAGGACTGGCCTCAGTTCTGTTGTTACATTATACAGAATGAATGCATTTTAATTAAATACTGCTCTGATACATCTGAAATGTAGGACAGATCATTTACTGTATTTACACACTGCCCTAGGATGTACAATCCTTGACAAAATTAATGAAATTGGGCCCAACTGTGAAAACGGTCAGGTCATTTAAGCAATAAATCTGGTTTCCATCACAAAGTGTATTGTGTGAAAAGATCTCTTTCTGTTTAAATGGCTTCATTGTCAGCCATGCAGCGGCCTGCAGCCAAAAACCTTCTCTTTCTGCCTGTTTTGGGATTGGCTTGGATTGCAGGAACACTAACCTGTCTGCAGGAATCAAGTGAATGAAAGCAGACTACAATGCGTAGCAGGAACATGCCTTACAAAGCAGATCAGAGTGTGTAATCAGAACATGATTTAGAAGGTCTTTCATTAAATTTGCATTCACCACTAAGGCAGTCTCTTCCAATCACTTAATTGTGGATTAGAGAGTGATAAAAATTAGCAGGAGAACACAGAGGTCAAATTTGCACTTCTGCAAACCAGCTTCTCCAAATTTTTATGCTTTTGGGGTATGTTACTCATGAAGACTGAGAGCAGCACAAAACAAATCAGCAGAAAGAAAAGTAGTTAGGAAGCAAGCTTTTTTTGAAAAATAAAAATAAAATCTCCAGACTTTTCAATACAAACAGCAAGTGTGTATTGCAAATGAGAAAGCTCTAATGCTAAGCATTTTTTGCTACAGAAACTTGAAAGTCAGTTTTCTGAAATAATCAGCCAGAGTTTTAAAATACTGTTTTATTCTTGGACCCTGTATCTAAAATGTGTGAGCTATATACTGATTTTCTGTCTCCAGCACTAGGAAAAACTTAAGCAACCACATTAATTACTGAAAAGAGAAATTTGGTACTGGGTCTCAGGAATTTTATAAGAAACCTTGAATAATTCTTCATTTGCCCCCTGACCCTAACTTATGGGTGAATTATTACATCTTGAATGTCTCCAACTGATACGCTTGCAAAGTCCAGATGCAAGTCCACCCTAGGGATTTCTGAGAAGGTTTTGAAAAATCACTCCTTTTAATGTCTCAGGAAAGACCCAGAAAAGGCTGCCATGGAGAGAAATAGTATTTTTTAAAAAATTCTTTCTACCTGTAATGATCCAATTACTTTTTCTAGCTCAGTGAGATAGTGAGGAATGGGGTGGTATAATAACCTTTGACTATACTCTACCATTAACCTGCTGAGTGTCCTCTCATGCAGAAATTACTCTCACAGCTTGGCAACTCTGAAAAGAGTTTAGCTGGTGCGTGCCTGTTGCTGGAAGCGCACAGGAACGTGCTTTCTGACAGCAGAGGAGCTCACTCTTTTACTGTAGTGGCTCACTAAAAAGCTGAATATTTGTTATAGTCTTTCACCACTTCCGATTTGATTTTTTTCCTTTGCATACAGTGACAATTCCCCTTATGCAAAGGGTAAAGTATTATTTAAATTAATACACTTAGTTGTCTTCACAAAGACACAATATCCAGCAATTTGAAAAACACAGAAGTATTTGTTTTGTCATTTTGCTTTATCCCCAAGCATTTGACATTTTTAGCCTTTTTTTTTTTCAGTTATTCTTCACATCCTTATTTTCTTGCAAGTGACTAACCTTTCAGAGCTCTAGAGAGTAAATTGTTTGCTTCTGCTTGGAAGGGAGGGAGTAAATAAAAAATAACCTAAAGAAAAATATATTGCTCATTGCTTTATTCCTTTTTTCTTTCCTTATTTCTCAAGAGATGAATATTTCCAGTATTCTCAAAATTTTAGGCTAATTTTTTCAAACTGTTCTGCCGTAATTGTTCAAAACAGCTAGTCTATTTGTGTATCTACAGCCCAAATCCCATGCCAGCAACAGAGATGTGCTGCAGAGTAACACCTATTTTGATCTAGGACCAAGACATTTCCTGCAGATTACCCCTTCCCCACTTGACAAAATCTCTCCATGGAAGCGTTCCACAGTTTTTGCTTTGTGGAGTGTTAACTAGTGAAGGTGTAAGTGATTTACAGCAAATTTAAGCCTACTATCAAGCAGTTACCTTTCACAGATGGTTTGAAATTATCCAAGGATTGAAAAGTATTTCTCCACAACATATATTTCAGATCTCAAATTATTTTTCTTTTTCTCCTGGGATTAATTATTCATCTATATACCAGCAGGTGGAAAACAGAAGATTGTTTATTCTGTTCATTGGGTTTTCCCACAGTTTGGAAGACTTCTAAGGAAGCAGGCAGGCAGTGCTCTGCTGTGGTCTTGCAGTTCTGGCTTGTGGAGAACCTTCGATGTGGCCATATCACTGAGTTGTAGCTGTCCTTAGCTTCAGAATGGGCTTGCTGAAGCTAGTCATGGAATGACCTGAACTGGGATGGGATTGGAGCAGCTTTGAGCCAGCCCTTAGATCAAAGAAAGGAAAATAAAATTCATAATTTCTCTCCTGGGTGAATCTGACTGGAGGTCGGTTGTTTATCTACCAAAAAATGAAAATTCACTTGCAAACAGTAAAATTATACAGTCCCAGACAAAACAGACATCAAGCTAGTTTCTAGGTATTGCAAGGCCTCCTTCAGATTTACATTTTACTGTTGTGTTTGCAAAAATTAGTTTACCCTCTGCATCCAAACCCTAGAGACCCATAATGTTGTATAATTTTTTGTTGACATTTGCAGAATTTGGGAATCAAGGTCTAGCACATTATATTTTACATTTCTCATCAGATTAACAAGCCATAACAAAGCCTTGCAGAGGACAGAGTTTACTGTAATTTGGATGCTTCCCCCTCCCTCCTCCTCTTTAGTTATTTAGGCATAATATCTCCTAGGAATCTCAGTCTAAGACAATATTGGTTTTCCTTTCATTAAAGGGTATATATAAACAGCTGTTTAAAGCAGTCTTACTATCTTTTCACATTAGAAAACACATTCTGGAAAACGCTGACCCAATAGGAGCAAGGTTTACTCTCAACCCACATTTTAGATCTCATACTATGGTGTGAGCTAGACCGATCCAGAACTGTTGCAAATAACGAGGTTATGTTAATTTTTACTAAGAATCTGAATGTCTATACTTACTTTATTGTTCTTAGTGCATTTTATAACATATATGTTCTTGAATTTCCTTGTATTTCACATTCACAGTTAAAATTGTCTATTTCTAATTACTGCTGACACATTTAGAATTGTAATTGTAATTACAGATTTTGCTGTTTAAGTGTAAAAAGTATGGAAATGAATGATCCTTCTCCATTGCTAAGAGTGGGAGAAAAGATATCAGGAGTTTACTTTACAGTATGAAAAAGGCAATCCTAAATTATTAAAAAGCAGCTCACAAAATACCTCCAAAACCACCAACAAAATGGAAGATATTTACAAGGCAACACCAGCTCTGCTTTTTGCAGCAGACTTAATTCTGCATTATCTTCATGTTTATTTAAAACAGAGGGATATTTTATGCTGAATTATTTTAATTAATTTGCATATTCATCACTTTAAAGTACGTTGGGTTATATATTTTGAAACTATACTCAGCTTTATTTATGTAAGCACTCAGATTTCTATCCATGCAATGCCAGAGGAAGTCAGAAACAAATACAGAGAAAGCAGACAGGTAAAAACCAGACATTCCAGGAAAAAATATGTGCCAACCAAGGCTTCCAGAGAATGAAAGAAATAAAAGCTTCATGCAAAGCACTGAAGAAATCATAGAGAGAGACTGAGAGTGAGAATGAAAGATTCAACTTCAGGAATTTCGAAGAAAGAATTATCCCCTCTGGGAAGGAAAGATGTATCAAACACTAATAATTTCTGTTCCAAGGGAAGGTTCATTTCTTTCATCTGCTGCTTCAACACACTCTATAATAGAGGAGCAGGCTAACAGGGTTTAAGCCATTCTATGGTCGCTCATTTCCACAACCCTGCCCTTTAACCACTAGATTACGTTTTCCTTACTTCTACACTGCAAAGCCACTCACAATGAGGAAAGTCATGCTTGCCCAACTGTCACACGACTAAATGAAGGATGCCACCAAAACAAAAAACCAACCAAAAAAAAAAAGAAAAGAGAGAGAGATACGGTAAAGGATAAAGCAAAACCTTGTGTGTCCCCCCACAAAACCAAAGCAACACCAAAAAAAAACCCCACCAAACCAAATACCCCAAAACAGAACTCCTAAGAACAAAACACTAAATTGCATGTTGTTCTTCACTCGGAGGAGAAAATGTATAGTAGTCATGATAGGCATCAAGGAAGTTTTTAAATGTGCTTCAGGGAGACACCGAAATGCTAAAATGACCCATTTGGCAGAGGAACCTATGTGGATTGAAATACACCTCAAGACATACACAAGCTTGGGTTTTATTTTCACTTTATCCTCTACTACAGTGGTGCCGATACTGACTTCTCTGTGATAACAAACAGCGGTGTCCATGTTCTCTTGAAGCAGAAGCTGCTAACTCAACTGTGTCAGAAGAAAGATTTGAAATATACATTTGTTAGTTAATTAACCCTCAACGTACTTTTGCTAAGTAAACAGTGGGTTGTTTTGGGTTTTTTTTAACTTTCATGTTTTCACATCTTCAGTATTTTCTCAGACAATTCCTAAATAACAGACTTTGCTAGTCCTAAGAGCAGGAAAACAATCAACAATCTAGCTCTGCAGCAAAAATAAGACTCGGGTTAAGTTGTTCATCTCTTGAAACAGATGTCTTTGCTGGTATCACACAAAGGAAAGACTGAAGCATTTAATACTCTTTCAGAGACTAACACTTTTTCTATCCTAATTTGTTAGTGTTTTTCTGGCAACAAGGAAGGCATCTTTTCTGTGGAAATGATCTCGTAAAACACTTATATCCTTAAGGCATCACTCGCAATTCAAAAAAAAGTGCAAAGAGCACTTGATCAGTTCCAGCATTAGATAAGACATGGGACCCAGCAGCTTAGCTCAGATGTGGATCTGCTTAATTTATTTATCTGGCAAGTTCCATTACATTTCTTGAAACCAAGAAAGTATTTTCTTGTCTTACATTAATGGTTAGATATTAATTAAAGACTGTGCTCTCCGTGAATAATAGTTTCATTTAGCATATAGTTATGATAAAATGTGAAACTAGGATTTGGTTGAACACCTGTATGACCTGAGTGATCCCTCTTTGGATCTTTAGCCTAGTAAGCATTTCTCCGATGTACTAAACTGCTGACTAGGAATTTATTTTCTCATTATATATGCTATTTTTAAATTTGCATCTTTCTTATTTCCTTTATGTTTTCCTAGCAATTCATGAATGCATACTTGAACTACAAAGTGCTTCTCAAAGGTCTTGTATAATATAGTGGAAAGCTTACAGGTAAAGGTAAGCAAAAGCAGATGTGAAAAAAAAAATCAGACAAAATTGGCTCAGTTATCTGTTGCAATATTCGTACTGTATGGATCATCAAACTAATCAGTAGAAATTTAACTGGAGCTCCAGACCTCTCTTTTATTGCACGGCCTTTTTGATTTTTCCCATTCTTTTCAATAATAACTGAGGATCTGGAAATCTGAAAAAAGCCTTGAAAATTTTGAAAGTATCACGTGCTAATTTTGCCTGAGAAAGATGAAGAATAACTTGCACAAGAGTAAGTCGCACAAGTCCTGAATTAGAAAAAATTATGATTGCAGTTCTGATCAAGGTCAAGTCAACAAGTACTAGTCACTGTCCAACTCAGTTTTTCATGTTCCATTAGTTAGTTACGTGTCTTTATTGGCCACTGAAATAAGGTGTATTTTAACCAAGTCAAAACGACCCAATACTTCCACTACTGAAAACATGGGAGTTTCACCATGGCTACAGCAAAAAGCAAGATCTATCCATATCACAAAGATCTCCAGCAGACCTCCACGTTTCTACAAGTATTTTAGAATATCCATTGGACACTGGGAAGAGTACACTTCTGATTTATTTTGGTGTGAAAGCTGACCATAAAATCCTGGGAGCAGAAGATATCTCAGTGATTTTCTTTTTTTTTTTTCCTTGCAGGAAAAGAGACCCTTTTACTAACCGCAGTATGAGGAGAGTGCACTGTAGGGAATGTTAAAGGTAACACCTTTTGTCTAGAGGTGACCTACCCAGAGAAGGAGCATGCTCAGAGTAATATTTTGTTAGCAATTGAATATTTATTACACTTACCTTGAAAAAGGGCGAGGTGGCCTTTTGAGAAACATTTGTACAAACCCTACGGTCTGGAGTACATCCTTGAAAATTTGAAGTACTCTCTCCTGTGCTTACTTCTACTAGGAGCAATTTGAATCACTTGAGACTGATTAGAAAGGCTGTGATTAGTGATTAAAAGAAGTTCTTGTACGTAATATGCCCTAAGCAATGCAGAATTCTGAAATAATTATACCTTTATGCACAGCTTTACAAAGGCAGATATTAATACAAATTATTTCCTTTTTCCAATTCCTTTATCTGTGAAGGATCATAGAGCAAGTGTGCATTGTTTGTGTTGCCTGTGGAACTAAACTCCTACGTCAGGTTTTCATGGGGATGGAACAAGGCTGTACTTTTTGTATTTGTGAATCTTAATGAAAGTCTGTATTAAAACATTTGGCATCAGAAAGAGAAAGTATATAAAAATCTCTGCAAGATAGCAGGATGTTGTTAGACTGCTTTTGTCTAAGAACTCTTAGATTTATATTAACATTTGTTGTGATCTGAGAATGCAAAAAGTATTAAAAAAAAAGTTGGTCTTTCTGAAGTGTTATCAAGAGTTTAAAAAAGATAAAAAGAACTTCTCGATGTCAGATTTTATATAAATGTACAAATATATAGGTTAAAATATTGCCTTAAATGTATGGATTCCAGTATTAACATCTGACATTGACCTAGAATCTCCTTATAGCATAGCAACAGCTTAGTCCAAGCCAATATTCCAGCCAGTTCACTGGGAGTGTTTTTTCTTCTTATTCTTTAAAAATATGTTCTTAGAGTAACAGCTGTTGGCTGGAATGGTAACGTGGCTTTTCAGTGCCACAGAGGCCTGAGGTCTGACCAGTGCTCTTGAGGATCAGTTCTCATATTCCTGGGCTTTCATCCAAAGAGGGGATGCTTCGAAGGATTCTTCTGTACTGTATTTGTCTTTGTAACCAGGAGAACAGAATGCACTTCCATTCTCTATAAACAAGATAAACTTGTTTACTTATTTGATAACAGGAGGAGGAACAGAATGACAATGCTTTTGCAAAGGAAACGGATGACTGATTGTCTGGCTGGGTAACACTGACGTTGTTGAAAAATAGACCTGTGTGCTAGAACTAAACAATAGAAGAGGAAGCCTGTGGTTACCTCAGAGCCAGTGTTTACATGTTGGCTGTGTTGGTACCAGTATTTCTACTGTAACTGTTTGAAAGCCTTGAGAACTGTTTCACTCCAACTGCTAAAACTCAGTCTTTTTTGTGTAGTTTAATAGACGTAAATCCAATACATGGGTGAGAATAATTGGTTTTATAAACATGCAAATGTAACTTTCAATTTTTCGTATTTGTTCAAAAGTTTTTTTACTTACCATTAATTCTATGCAGAATTTCTAATGTTTTACTTGTCACCTTTCATTTTGCCAAGGCTGTATAGCTGAAACTAGGTCGTCCCTCAGACTGTACACAGCACTTAACTGTTCTCTAAGTTATCCTGTAGTGTCCTACAGCACCTGAAGACATTCATAAAAACTGTCTAAACACTGTATAGTGTTGATCTCTTCCCTTACATGTATCTTTTTCTATGCCAAAATCATCATTTTATCCAAAATTGAACAAAACTTAGTAACTACTTATTTTCTTCAGTTGAACCTAACTTTAGTATTATCAAACATTTCCTGGACACAGCTACATAGTGCTAGAACATCTTCCAGCTGAGGTCTTTGGGATGCTACTGTAAGGTCAATTGATATACAATTAAAATGCACAAGAAAATGTAGGATCCAACTCCTACAAAAAAAATTCTTATGTGACCACCATGAGTTGTCGAAGTGGATCACGCTGGCTTTTGAAGTCATACTTACCTGCTCTAGATGCATCCAGCTTCTGATTTGTAAAGGTAAAAGTGTCCATTTACCCTGTAAAAATAAAAACAGCAGATTGTAAAACTAAGGTCTAATTCTGCCAGAAGTTGAACAACTCTGTGCTTTGCATACTTAATGGATCCCACTTACACATGGTTTTATTGCTGCAGTAAAAATTCCTATGTAACTTTAGAGGTCACATTCTCAGAGTCAACTTTAAACTGTTCTTTCCACACTGATGCTGCCTGATTTCCCTCTAGATCCTGGAGATTTGATTCTCATGCCACAAAAAGATTCAGATACAAAAAATTCAATTACACTCGCTGTATAGGAGCGAAGGAAGATTGGGGCGCTTTGTGACTCATCCCCAGTTCAACTTTGATAAGCTGAAGACTTTCACAGAAAGGATTTTCAAGCAATCATAGAGGACAGTACTTATCAAGCAAGGTAATTTCCATTCAAGAAGGAATGCTACCAACTGACCATATATGTGATCATCCAAATTGATATCTAATCAAATTATACCATTATCTCATCAAATTCATACTTGCTCCTCCGGTGACAGCACCAGATATTTTAGAACAATGGGGAAGAAATCTTTCCATAAGCAGTTAAATAACCCTCTTCCAAAAGAGTTTCCAAGTAATGTCCAAGATTTATGTATGCTATCTTGTTCATCTGCTCAAATTATTTGATCTCAGCATTCACAAAAATCTGCTAGTTTATAAAATCCAGATTTTCTAGTACTTATGACTGAAAATATAACATTAAACAGAAGGCAAAGAAATTAAATGAAGGCTCTATATTAAAAAACAAGTGACAACTAACACATTGGTTATGCCTGCTAGCTGTTGTATAGGATTAGTCTTCCCTGCTTCTCTAAAACTGTGAAAGAGCATTCTGCAAAAAAAATTATGTTGCATGAAAAGTATATCTCTTTATATAAGCCACACAAACTGAAAACTTTTTTTGATGACTTCTGTTTAATTAATCTTTCTTAAAGACTGTCCTCCTTGAACCAAGTTTTTCTTCCATTATATCTTTCTAAGGACGATTCCTTTAAACTCACCAGAATCACAGAATTGTTTGGGTTGGAAGGGACCTTGAAGATCTTCTAGTTCCAACCCCTCTGCCATGGGCAGGGACACCTTTCACTAGACCAGGTTGCCCAGTCACAAGCTTTAAGATTTAGAGAGGCTTTATAACTAGTAATTACTAGCTGAATTCTCTTTTGCTGAAAGATAACGGTTTTGTTTCCTTGTTTTCGTCTTTCACTTTTTTCTTTTTTTAAAGAGAATATCATACTTATATAATAGCAGTTCCTTTTCCAACTTAAGCAGTTTTAATACTAAAAGCATTCTCAGTTTGTATCCAGAAAGATCCAATTTCTTCTTGAAGCAATGGTAGGAAGTAATTAATAGGTTTCAGTACTTTTTTGTCTATTGTACGTGAGCATCAAACATTTTTCAGTTTCCTTGCAATATGTACGTAAAATACAGCAGGTTCTTAGCAGAATTTTAGACATGATATTACAGCTGAAATACCTCAGTCTTCCAACTAAGCAAAAGGAATAGTACAATATTACCCAAATCATTAATATTATTTTCTAAAGAATACCTACCAGTCATCAGATGGCTTCTGAAATCTCCAAGAGCTGAACTAAACAACCTGTTTTAATGGAAATTTGTGATTAACAACCTTCTTAAGTACAACATTAGTCTGTAAATAAAATCTTGAGAAAGAAGAAATCTTGTGTTTGTCAGGTGCCTTATTTAAAACCAACAGCCTAATTTACTCTACAGGTGGATGAGAATCTAATTAACTCTTTTCCAGTTGCCAATGAAGAGAGTTCATTTCTCTCATATGCTAAAGGAACAGCTGTGTTAAGAAATGGTCAATTTAAATAATTTAATGGCTCTCGGTATAAGCACATCTTCCGTGGCCAATGTTATAAATTTGTAGCACAATGTTTATTAAAAGAAAACTTGCACATAGGAAAGTTTTGAAATAGACTACATTCGTACAAAGAAAATGTGCTTAGCTTTTGTTTTACTTTGCTTGTGAGGTTTTTCTCATTCATAGTCTCTTGCAGTGACCATAATTCAAAAGCAATTACATCATAGCATGTTGCAATGGAAAATTTTATGGTGTTATTTTACCAAAATACAGAGTAGTTAAAAGCTGACTTTTTACAAAGGAGGTCATCAAGCTGAAAATCAAAAGTTCCTGTTATTTAGTTAAAAGTGTCACATAATGCTGCTCTTAAAAAATGATGGTAAAGAGAAAGTATTTTGTAACTGACTTTTTAAAACAGTCACATGCTTTTTAACAGTTGCTCTAGAGAAACCCAGAGTTTAGAAATTGGTTCTTTTAAAGAGTAATAAAGTGATGGTATTTCTTTAAAACAGTAGAAAGATCATAAGAGGCAACAAAAAAGCAAGAATTAGTAGAAATGTCCCTGTTTAAAGTAACTGAATTAAGTAAATGGACATATTGGTAATGGACATCAAACTGAACGTACTTTGCTAAAGGGAATTGAATAGAGATATCTAACTTATGAGTTTTCAAAGTTCCCTGAAAAAAATTGTGTGTGAATTTTCTGAAAATATTCCAAGTTATTAGCTCTGAAAGAGAAAATGCATCATAGGGGAAGGTAACACACATTGTCCTGCCTATGGGTCCTGCCTCTCTGCTGTTAGTTTGATCTTTGGCCTGTGCACTGAACTGCCCAAGTAAATTGCAGATTTGTGGCACTTGGTGGTAATTACTGTGTAGAAACTTGCCAGCTCAACGTGACCTGTGACCAGTAACCCATTCATGTCAGATACAGAGCAGCTGTTCAAGTAATATGTTCAGCCATGCTGATCTGTAACAAAGCCAGTCATCCAGAGGTACAGCCTTGCAGATCCCAGATGATATACTTTTGTCCTGGTTTGGAATAAACCAGAACTAATTCTGTTTTAGTGCTTTAACTTTTCAGGTAAGTCTCTTCTAAGTAACGGCACTTTCTGAAACCAACAGCATGTTTTTCCAGACAGTGACTGCTCCTAGCAGTGATAAGGCCTGATGTTTACAGTTCGTACCAAGGAAAGGTGTGCAGAGAGGCCCTTGCTCGTACTTGTTCTTGTAGCGACCAAGGTCACTGCTAGATCTTGTACTCTGTGTTGGGGTGCTGGGAGTGAAAAGGGTCACAAGCACGAAAAAGGTCACACCTGCAGGGAGAAGCGAACCAGACAGGTGACCCAAACCTGACCAACAGAGTATTCCATCCCATAGACGTCACATTCGGTATAAAGCTGAGAGATCATGAGGGTCTCTCTCTCTTCTTGGATGGCCGACGGCTGAGGAGGACTCTGTCGGTTCTTCTGTCGTCGATCCTGATCCGTGCATCCCTGAATCCAGTGCCTGAGTCCAGTTCCTGCATGCCGTCCCTGTCTGCTGCCCAGTCCAGCCTGGGACTGCCCCAGTGCCAGCCCTGCAGTGTTGGTGGTGACGTATTGTCATCAGGGTGGGGGGAGCTGGGTTCTGTATTGGTGTTGTATCTGTTTGTATATATTTGTACATATTGTATATATTTAATTATTTCCTTACTCCTATTATTATCTTTTCTTTTATTGTTACTGTTTCATTAAAGCTGTTTCAGTTTTCTTTTTCAAACCAGAAAGTCTCTTTCCCTTGCTCTCTCTCTCTTTCCCTTTTTGGAGAGGAGAGGGGTTAATAGAGAGCGTCTGTCATTCGTTAGTGGCTGGCCCAGCCTCAACCCGTGACAACTTTTAACATACTTTTTGATTAAAATCCATACTTCTCAAATCTTATATGTTGTTCATGTCACCTTTTACTGAAAAGTAATGACTAATGTACTTAATGTTTGAGATGTGCTGAAATGCATAAGATATGTGATTAAATATGCATTTGAAGATTAATTAACTTGATTTGACTAATCAGATTCTGACTTAACAATCTGCAACGTTATCTTTAGTAGAGTGATAAGACTTTTTCAAAGACAATTTTGTTTCAAAGCATGAAGAAAAAGAAGCTAATGCTTCCATTGATAAAATCTCTTTGACAGAAATCTCCTTTAGAGAAACAAATTCCAAGCCAAACCATTCTATGATTCTATGAAATTTGCCTCTAAATGACTGTGAATATAAACAATAAGAACAACAACAGTAATAATAATAGAATCATAGAATGGTTTGGGTTGGAAGTGACCTTAAAGATCATCTAATTCCAACCTCCCTGCCATGGGCAGGGACACCTTCCACTAGACCAGGTTGCTCCAAGCTCCATCCAACCTGGCCTTGAACACCGCCAGGGAGGGGACAGCCATAGCTTCTCTGGGCAGCCTGTTCCAGTGCCTCACCACCCTCACAGTGAAGAACTTCTTCCTAACATCTAATCTCAATCTATCCTCTGTCAGTTTGAAACCATTACCCCTTGTCCAATCACTACCCTCCCTGATCAAGAGTCCCTCCCCACCTTTCCTGTAGGCCCCCTTGAGGTACTGGAGGGCCACTATGATGTCTCCCTGGACCTTCTCTTCTCCAGGCTGAACAACCCCAACTCTCTCAGCCTGTCCTCACAGGGGAGGTGCTCCAGCCCCCTGATCATTTTCATGACCTTCCTCTGCACCCACTTGAGCAGATCCATGTCTTTCTTATGCTGGGGGCCCCAGAGCTGAATGCAGCACTGCAGGTGGGGTCTCACCAGAGCAGAGGCGGAGAATCACCTCCCTCAACTTGCTAGTCACAGTTCTCTTGATGCAGCCCAGGATGCGATTGGCTTTCTGGACTGTGAGTGCACATTGTCGGCTCATGTTCAGTTTTTCATCCACCAGCACACCCAAGTCCTTCTCTGTAGGGCTGCTCTAGATCCACTCATCGCCCAGCCTGTATCTGTGCTTGGGATTGCCCTGACCCACGTGCAGGACCTTGCACTTGGCCTTGTTGAGCTTCATGAGGTTTGCACAGGCCCACCTCTCCAGCCTGTCAAGGTCCCTCTGCATGACCTCCCTTCCCTCCTGCCTGTTGACTGCACCACACAGCTTGGTGTTGTCAGCAAACTTGCTGAGGTTGCACTCAATCCCACTGTTCATGTTGCTGACAAAGTTACTAAATAATAAATAATAATAATAATAATGGTAGTAGGGAACTACCACAAGTAAAAGACTTGTAAGCTAAGCTGAGGATAACAAATAGAAAAAAGATAAGGCGAAACATGTCTCTTGCTTATGTTGCTCACGGTGGAGTGTATTGTTCTGTTCTGTCCACATAGGGTTTTTAAGGTTGAGAAATAGTACGCATTTAGATTCCTAAATGTTTTCAATTTTAATTGTGCTTTACCCCACCAGCATAGTTGAGTATCGTAGTAGCAAAACGCTCTTGGTGTAAATGAAGGTCTATTAAAGACATCGCACTGTGCCAATGTGGTAAACCGCTTATTTGACCTCTAGAGAGAAAAATGCAGTTTTGCTGGTCCAACCTGTTAATTTTAAGGACTTCTGTTGGCATAATTCAATTGAAAAAAGACCACAAAGTTTTGCACCCCACAGCAGTCTAAGGCTGCTGCACTAACTTGTCAACAAAGGAGAAGTGCTAAACTAATGTAGGCAGCAGTGATTGGGAAAAGTATCCATGCCAGCATTTGCTTTTTCATTGTAAAAAGGCAGGGAGAAGAAACAAGGAAAAGGGGCATGATATGACCCCAAAGTCTCAGTGTGCTATGGAAATAATTAGATTCAAAGATTTTTCCTAAAGAAACATGAAGATTTCATTCAGAAGTCTTTTCTCCCTAATTCTATTGCTTTCATATCGGAAATTGTTTATCTAACTACTGTACAGTAAGAGACACTAACTGCAAAAAGCAGAAGGGAGATGGTGTACTGCTAAAAGATGTGACTACTTTGTTTTCTAACGACTGCAAGTTAAACTCAGATTGTTTTATTGGTTAGAGATCTATATCTATACAGTGCCAAACATGAACCTAGTCAATGAGACTTAACATATGGTTCATTTGAGCTCCTCTTGCTTGTATGGACAACCAGCATGCTGTTGGCATAATGCCTTGATCTGCTAGGTAAGAAAGGGTGGAGATATCTAGACATTTATGGCATCTTTGACCTTTAAAGGCTAAAAAATTAGAACTGATACTGTAGAAAAGAAAATGATTGAAAAATAGAGGAGGGAAATAGGCAGTGGTAGTCAGAATAAAAGTTCATCTTTGAGATATGTTACTAACATGAATAGAATAAGCCTTTACTTTGCATAACAAAAATCTGAAAATAAGTATTGCAAAGGAACCCATAACAATTCCAAGAGAATTCATGAAAAGTAACCCAAAGATGTCTGAGATACATTTTTGAGGTTCTTGCTTTCTGTATTCCTTTGCACAATTAAATTAAAAGTTCATGATATATTTATTTTTTCAATTATTTCAGACAACTTTCAAATAACATAAGAGATGATGCTAACACATAAAAGAATGGAAGGTGAAAAATCAGGATTTACTGAGAGCAAGACTTTATTTCCCTAGTGAACCACAACAAAACAATTATGTCACTGTGCAAACCACAGAGAAACACTGAAACGGACCATCAGGAAACACAGGGTCAGCAAAATGCAGTCAGATTTCTTGTCTAGGAACAGAATTGATAATATATGTAGCATTGGGGCAAAGAAACCTTATTACTGTAATTACAATTCAAAATTTAAGAGGCCAATAAAGGTAAGATGATAGTTTCTAAATTCAGGTGCCAAATCCTTCCAGAGAATTTGTTATTAAAATAAGTTTGATTGTTTGCTGGACAAACACCACCTGATGTGGTACCTCTCCTTAATTTCTGCTTTTTACTGTTAATTTCTTTTCCCTGCCTCCAACCCCTACCAATGTGGCTCATCAGGCTCCTGACATGTAACCACACCACTTCTGTCTAGTGCCCTAGGAGATGGAAACTTCAAATTAGGTGGTTTCATAGGCATGGCAACCTGCTGTGCCCATTTTTCCTATACATTTCTCAGGAAAATCAGACTCCAGACTTTTTGAAGCTCTGTCTTGGTTGGCAGCAGCAAAGATGACTATCTACATCTGCTAAAGTAGGCAGAATTTTAGTGTTCATTCAAAGGCGGGTTTCTCACCTCCTCTTGGTAAACTGTGATTAAGCCTGTCGATAAACAGATAAAAGAAAGAGGGCTTCCCTCACCACAGGCACTGAGAAATGCCTCTATAGAAAGGAATAAAAGATTTAAGCTACAAATTACAACTTCCATTGCAGATCTGTGTCTGTCCTTTCATCTTTTGCTCTGACTACAGGGACAGTGAACATCTGACAAACTCTCCTTGCACTCCTGGTTGCTTTTTTAGCCTGAGGAATCTGTGTGGTTGTGGTTTTTCCTTCTGCATACACCACACTATAAAATCTGAGCCTTATTTCTTCTTCCTAGACTATACAGTATCACATGTAGAGAACTAGAAGAGCACATTTTTTGAGAAAGGCTTGATTGCAGTTATGAATAGCAATTTTTATCTGAATTAATTTTGCTGGGTAAAATATCCTCATTTGCTCTTAACTATAGGGGCCAGAGTCTACAAAAATTCTGACCACACTGTGTTAAAAAAAAACCCAAACAAAAGCCAGGAAAAAACAATCCAGTGCTAAAAGCTGTTCCAAATACTACGTAAAAATAACATCGAACTATGAAGGATACTAAGCTTCTGATTTCCAAAACCTGTTTTTTTTGGTTTTTTTTGTTTGTTTGGTTGGTTTGTTTTTTTTTTTTTCTGTGTAGCAGTTTCTGGGTTTTTTTTGATGTCTCTCGGGTTGTTGTTCACATTTCAAAATTTGTGCATAAGTAAAGCTTTAGATTCACTTAGAAAAAAATACATATATTGACAGTAGATTTTGCTGGTAGACACACACTGGAGACTGAAAGAAAGAATCAACCTGAAAATTAACTTTTAATTACTGTCTTGGAAATTCCTGGAATACATTTCTGAAATAAATGGCTAAATAAAGCGCTGTTCAGAGAGACTGACTCATTGTGACATATACTATGGCAGAACGCTTAAAGCCTATGCAGATGGAAGACCTTAGAGTATATTCATCAAAGGACTATGCAGTGATGATGTTAGTGAATTAATTTTTAAATTCAAAGCCAAAGGCAATAATAATATCTAGCTATATAAATAACTTGGCAAAGTAAGCCTTCTATACAATTTAAGCCACAGCAATCAAACATTGTTTTATGTCACATTAGAAAAGAACGTGACATACCAGGAATTTCTTCTTTGTGTTGGGTTTAAAGGAATACTCCCCCCGACCTTAATGAAAAAGCTGTAGAAATTATCTCAGAATTATTCATCTCTTCAAAATAAACATTTTTAATGTATAAAATTTCATACAAGCAATAAAATACTTGGCTTTCTGTGTCACTTCCGTCTTGCTAGCCCACAGGTGAGGTGTCTGGTCTGGTATTTTGCTGGTAGGTCAGGGTACACAAATTGAAGCAGCACAACAGCCCCAAATGATGCTGAATGGTCGCTTTTCTTCTCAGAGCAGATGTTACCACTCATGTTTTACTTCCCTGGTTATGAGTTTTCACAACAGACAGAAAGCATCCTGCAACACTTTTCTACACAGAACCCCCCCCCGTGCTGCAATGGATGGATGCAAAAGTTACCTTGCACAGTTTCACTGATGAACTGGTAAGCTCACCCATTCATAAATTAACATCTGATTCTCCCAGCCTGAAATCTAGTCAAAATCTGGTAAGAGTTACAAATAAAATAACCAACAAAATAGCTATTGACCACCATTTGTTTGGAAGACTGGTCTCACTTTTAGCTAATCACCAACAACTGAAGATATATAAAGAGCCTGTGAGTCAAAAACAATGTTTTACGTCTTTCATGAAAACAATGATGATGCTGCTGAACCCAGTGAGCACAGGATCTCGGTGGTGAGTGTGGTTGCAGTATAGATCCCATGATAAAGGTATAGCTGGATGAAGTCTGAAGTAACTACTTACCACTCAGGTTACTGACTTAGATTACTGATTTTTAAATCATTACTTAAAGCAAAGAGCTTCTCCCAATTTGAATATAGCATATTTTTATTTTATCTGGCAGAGATTGAACTATAGAAAAGAATTTACAGTGTTTAAAAAGCTTTTTATTTTGATAACTCTGCAGGTATTACTGAACTTCAATGTCACTTTCAGCGTAATAAAAATAGAAATTAAAAAAGTTACAGAAAATAATTTATTTTACTTTGTTTCTCAAATCCTATCTAATATTAATCTTAAGGATTTAAAGGAATATTAATAATGACTTTGTATATATCTAACATTATTCATCTTTGAGGAAGTTTATTAGAGTTCTAGTGTGAGTTCTATTGACCTCAGAGGAGTTGTAACTGTTTACTTTAGAAAGGTGGCGGGTGGTAAATTTACAAAGATTATATTAGACCATGTATCAGACTAAAACGTCCCAAAGAGCATGCTTTAAATTTTTTTTTCTTTTATATTGCAGATGATATCTTATTTACTTTTTCTTGGTAGTTTGGCACCACCACCACAATCATTGAATATTCCTCAGTGTGCCCTTGTTTTCTTTAAGAACATGATGCTCAGCCATCAGCAGAAAGAGGATTCTTTAAAAGTATATTCAACATCAGTAAGTTAGTTTCCCTTTCTTTTGCTTGATATTTTACCACTTTTACCATTATTTGCTAATGCTTTGAATAAAAAGTGTTATAAGTTTGTTATGCTGTTTTGTGTGCATTCACTTTGAAATACTAAAGTACCAATCTTTTTTTTGCCTTAACACTCTGTCATTTGTGACTATACCATTCCCTATTGCTAACACAGAGTCCAATCAGTACCGTCTGAACCATATATAATTGATACGCACCAATTCTAGGTGAAACATTTGCATTTGTGGTAGCATCACCCATGCTGTCATGAAGCACTAGAGATAGGTCCAGGTTTTACTCTTCAGGGTAATCGACTTCCAAGACCGTTCAGATTTAGTGTTTTGATTTTATTAATTACATGGAAAAGGGATCAGCTAAGAAGATTGATTCTAAATCCAGAAGATGGGCACGTCCCTGATTTGCTTAAAGTCAGGAGAAATTTGAATCCATCTATGCAATTTTATACATCTTATAGCACAGCTATTCTATATCACAGTGGACAACTGAAGCATTCTTTTAAGAAGAAATAAGCGAGACAGGTATTTTAGTTCCCTTTGAATAAGTTATGTAATTATTATTACAAAGCAAATAGTATTAGGGATGATGAGCACTACTGATTTATCATAAAGGCACAAATATTTGCATGTTTTGCAATAAAAGAAAATTTAATGAGAAACATCTGAAAGTACAGAGCAATAAACAACTTTCTACCTTTGAATGCACATACAAGAAAGTCTTCCATGGTACTCTAAAAATCAAATTTCACGTACCTTGTAAATGACAAAATAAGGTATTGCCTCAAGTAAAATAAATACCTAAGGGAGTATCACCTAAAGGGGAAGATCTTTTTGAAGTCTTTATAAGACAGTGAGGGAAAGAAGTTTCTGAAACACAGCCCTATGATGCTTAATTTTATATCCCTCCCACTAATTGATTTAAACCATGACAGCAGGGGAAAGTCATCTCTTCTCAAAGACTGCATCCCCAATTGCCTTGGCCTTTGAACCTGCAACAGTTTAAATTTCCACAGGAAACTTCTCCTGTTCCCCGAATCATATGAGAAGCTATATTTCACACATTGTCAGGACTTGCATTATGAGATTTTCAGCTCTAAAATGCTGTTTCCTCAGCAGAGGATTTTGCCATGCTTTCCTATTTTATCTTTAGTTAGAAGCTCAACAAACAACACCATATTTTTACAAGTGCATTTAAGTTAAATAAGGGCATTTTTCCAGTGCATTTTTTGTTGTTCTAAACTCTCGTACATTTTCGAAAATGATCTTAAGCCAAATTCCATGCCTGGAAACAAAAACAAACAAACAAACAGATTAGCTCATGACATAACTGAAGTTGCAGTGAAGATGAATGGAGGTGAAAACCAGAAACACAGATGTTTAAAGCAGACTCAACAAGAATGCAGTTGTTCTTCTGGCAATTGCTCATGTTCCATTAATGAGAAGCTGCTGAAGTGAATATTTTTCACTGTAAGGGCACTTGTAATTTACACATACTTGAAAATTCAAGTTTTTTATGGAACTAAATAATTTGAAAGTTACTGAATTGGAAAATCCTACAGAGGAATGCATCTGGGAATCTACGATGAAAAAGCTCAGAAACAAGAGCAGCTTAACATGTACTGTTCTTGAGATGTTTTTGAATGAGAAAAGATGTGTTAAAGCTTAGTAGTTAGAAATACTTCTACTGATGACATTTTGATTTTTAGCTGATAATTTACACGGGAATACATTTTCTTTTGGTCATTTGTTCTTCAAGAGATGTTTGTAAGTCAGTTAAGGGAAACAGAATATTTAGATTGACAGGCAATTTACACCTGAAATTTCAACCTTATTAGCACATGTTTACTGGCTTAGCATGAGAAGTATCATTTAAATGATACAAGCATTAAATTTTTCAATTGCTTAAGGTAATAGTGAGCTTTGGACATTAGCATTGTCCAAAATGCAGTCCTGGTCCTCCATCATAGTTATGCTCCTATTATCTACCTCAGCTTGCTTAGAAGAAAAGCAACAGTGTGCAATGGGACTGCGTTTATTCAAATCCCATTACAACCCTCAGTGAGTGAGGGCGTGAGCCTGTACACAGGATGCGAGACCCCAGCTTGCACCAGATTTGCTAAGTCAGGTACAGTATAACAAAGCTAGCTGTTACATCGCACACATACACAAATCTTAGATTGTTTCCACTTTAATAACTAATATTACCCTCATTATTAAAATTAATATTTCACCATTTACTCTTCTGTGATCATATCTCTGCACATATAGACATGCCTTTTCATTACTACAACATGCTCAAGCACATGATAGTCTCATGTAATCCTCTACTTTTAAATGACAAATACTGCTCATGTATGTGTATGTGGATTCAAATGCTGTTCAACAAGAAAATTCTACTTTTAATTTTAGAGATAACAGCTCCTGAGAACAACTGAGAACCGATTGGCCCCTGACTGAACATCCTGTTCCAGTACTGGGACAAGGGGAGAGGGAATACCAGAGGTGTGTACAGCACCTCCGGCAGAAGATGGGTGTACTTTTCACAAGTGATGGTATTTTGTGGAGAATGCTCAAAGCAAATCTTCTGAGAGGACATGACGTATAAAGTCAGCAATGCAACTTCTATCTTATGACCCATTCCAAAATCTGATGGTTTCACAGATTTGTATTCCAATGTTGATAGTATTTTCACCTACCTTTCTCTTTTCCATCTGGTAAACCGGAAAGATTCAACACGAGTTAATACTACTTGCAGTATCAAAGTTTGCCAATGCCTTCTGAATACTGTCACTGAATAGTGCAATACTATATTAACATCTTTTACAACAAAAATGCCTTTCCCCCCTCTTTTTAGACAACTTCAGGGGGAGAACAATAACCTTTGCAAAGAAAAATCCAGTACTGTGTTTTCAATTAATAGCCAGCAGTTATACCTTTTAATGCAGAGCATTTTCAGCACCTATTTGCCTCAGTAAAAAAAAAAAAAAAAAAAAAAAAAAAAAAAATGTACTGCAACCACAGATCCTTTCATTAGTATCTGAGTACTTTTTTAAAAAATAAAATTTATAAGAGCACAATTAAGCACAGGAGCCTCTGCTCCTGTTGTTTCTTACTGTCAAGCATTTATCTGAGCAGGAAAATTCGAGTAGAATTGACCTGGCTACCAGTATTTATCAGTCACTCCTCAGAAGGGGTAGACAAGAGTCAAGAGAAATTTTTTTTTTCTTTTTGAAGTATTGGTTATAAAATAGGCATAGTAAGTAGTACTTGTAAATATACTGGGTTTTTTCTGCATAATCATTTCCTGTTATTGCTTTGGAATTAAAAATCAAGAAAATCTATTGCAGTAAGAAAAAATCAATATTGAAGAATATATCACACTAGGTTTTACATAGAAAACTCAGTACAAGAAAGAAAACAAAACAGTTGAAAACTTACTCTGAGATGTTAAATCACAAAACATTACTGACTAATACCAGGAATTTAATACTGAAATGCAAAACAAAATTTAAGGTTTATAGTCTGAAAAAGCTTTCAGTTACTTTGCCTTTTTTTTTTTTTTTTTGAGTAGACAGTAGATACTATAATATGGCTGTTACATTATATTTCTATTTATATAGTGATGACATAGTAAAATAAAATCTACTTTTCTAAGATTTTCAATCTCCTAAAAAGTACTATTTTATTTGGCATCAATTACTGAATAGATAAAAATAAAAGTGGCTTTTTAAGGGGGCGTTTTATGATCAGAATTTCTGCCAGTCTCCTAGCCCTCTGAAAATCAAGATGACTCCAAAGCAGAAATGCTTGTTTAAAAAGAAGTTTTATCTAAATAGAAATACTATTCTGGAGCCGATCTGAATGATCTAATCTTAAATGTAACAGAACAGCACTCTTACATGTAAAGAAACCAAAGCCAAAAGTACTTAAAAATGAAGCTGTGTTATTTCGGTTCATAAAACCTGCATTGCCTAGCAAGTTAACCACAGCGAGCACGTGCTTTGGTTTGGTGCACGCAGAAACTGGTGCAATCGCATACAGGGCAATCAAAGACAAGTTTGATCATTAGGAATCTAACTTGTATCACCTGTTCAGTGAGACAGATTCTGACCTTGCTTGCCTAAATTAAGATGCACCATATTTTGAAGAGTATTTAAGCAAATTTACATCAGAATTCCCACTTGCAAAATAGATTTAGGAACTGAGAGAGTGGAAAGAGCTAATTTTTAAAGTATTTAAGCACTTACTCATCTCTATGCAGATTCTTCTAAGATTTTCTGAAGTACCAGAGCATGCTGGACCCTTCTGCTGATTTCATTGCCTACTGTCTTTCTGTAAACACGAATGTAATTGTCTAAATCCTTTCAGATACCTCAGATGTCCCTACATCTACAATTCATAAAATTCTGTCCCAAATATAGATGGAATGAAATCTGCTTTTTAGGGGTTTCTTGGATCATTATGGAATATCAAACTCCTTAGAAATTCAGATGCCGTATCTGTTGCAAGTCTCTCAGTTTATACTACCAGCACCTTCATTACAGTTAATTAACAATGTATAATACTAATTACACTCATCAGACAAGATCAGTTTGCAGGTGCACCTCTTTTCTAAAGAAAAAGTGTGAACAGGATTCTCTCGTGTGTTAGCTTTCATCTGCTTCTGTTTCTTAGTTAACCAATAGCAGTGATAGCAATTATTTTTCTATTTGTTTCAAATAAGTTCTGCCTAAAACATTAGGAGGTTTGGGTTGTTTTGGTTTTATGTTTTCTTTCCTTTTTTTTTTTCTTCTTAGGTTTCCTAGCAGGAAAATCAGTCAAAATCTTGAGATACACTCTCAGTTCTGTCAAGGCAGTATGGATAAACATCTTACCAAGTCCACAGTGTGGGCTGAACACTCCTAGACTCCATAGCCAGTCAATGGCAGTTAACTTTTCTTGACAATAATGAGCTTTTCTTTTACCCACTAAGGCTTGTCAAGAAGATTTACCTAAAGTAAGTCATGTTATATTGCTCCGTCTTCATACTCGCAGAACTATTCCTGTGTGTTCTGCTACTTGACTATTTTGCACTGCTGAGAACACTCTAACCATATTTTTGTGGCAATTTAAGGAAATGAAAGGTCCCTTTCTGACCTCCTTGAGCCTGGCTCATTTATATCGCAGGATGAGAATCGACAGTCCTGCCTCACTCTAGATTAACATTTTATTTTGCTTTTTGTCTGTAGTCACTGTGTTTATCTTAACAGGTCTGAATCGGTGTTGGCATCTGCAGGATTTTTCTGTTACAGACAACGGCAGAGTTAACTGATGGACATTTCACCTTCATTGGGCAAAATACCATTATTCAGAGCAGAAATTTTTGAAAGAAAACATAGTATCAGGTAACAGCAAGGGTCTCTGTGCATTGCCCCTCAGGTGCTCACCCAATTCCACCTGCTAACCCCTGTAAAATGAGAAAATTTCAGATCCTTTTTTTTTTTTTTTTTTTTTTTTTTTTTTGCAAGGGTGAGCTCTTGGACTGGATGTGACTTGAATGTGACCAAGTTATTGCTTTATAAAATTGCACACCCTTAGTTTACCAGTGACGAACCTTCCAAAGGCTGATTATCAATGCTGACACAGGAAAGAGACTGTACATGAACAGAAATGTGTAGCCATATTTCCTTCAGGAAAAACATCCATCAGGGAGCAGTACCAGTCAGCAGTGGTAGCCCTACATACCTAAAATAATAAATACATATTATTTATAAAACTACAATAATATGGAAATATTCTACTCATCTACAGCCTCTGATATGCCTTGCTGTAATAATACTTGAATCTTCTGTGGTAAAGTAACATTGTTTGTCCTGTCACCATGACACTTTCCAATCGTAGCAGCGTTTTGAAGTTAAACATAAAAATTTTCTTATCTCAACAGGTAAATTTTTTTGACATACAATGAAAACAACCATCTATATTTGCATTGATGTTCAGGCAGTTTAGCAGCTTAGCCACATCCTGGTGGCTAGTTTCTTCCCTACTTTTTCCTTCATTTTGAGTCTTTTCTGTTAAGGAGATATTCTGTTACAAAATATAAAATCTGAAAACAACACATAAGAAATTAAAACTGGGAATTTTTTTTACAGGCCAGAATAGTGTTTATTCATATCCCCACCCCCCTGCCCCCCAATATCAAGTGTTTTTAATTCTGCTTTATCATGGAGCCTTTAATAATTATATCCTCAGATTGTTTCCTTTGTTAAATTTTCTTAGCATCAGTAATCAGTAAATGTAATCTCATTTTAATTTTTATAAGTGGATAACTAATGCAGTAAGGCACAAGGCCTATTTTCCACTAATGTAGCGATCAGATCAGAAATAAAATTAATGCTTAGAATACATTCAACAAATATCTGATAAGAAATGAAAGCAGTTATAAATCAGTTGTTTTATTATTGCATATGATACTATTTGTGGTGCTGGCAATTTATATAGAAGAAATTTCTATTTGTAGAACTTTGTTGGTTAAAATGGACAGCCAAGATCTGCACTTTTTGTTTATCATTTGCTTTACAGTTCTCTTTTAATTTTCAGTAAACACTTCTACATCCATTTTTCTAAAAGGCTATTTCTGACATTGATCTAATCACAGCCAGAGCAAGATGATACCACCCTGGCCCAAAAATTCTTATACTTTAACTCTGTTTCTATGTTAAAACAAGTAGGAATCAGATCAAAACTAGTCTTTGGGTTGTTTACTTAAGATATTCTACTCACTTTCTAAAGACTAATTGAACTCCCTTTTGGCCTTTGAAAATTACATACCTATCACAAAATTTAGTAATACTAAAAAAAACCCACTACGTTCTTCAGCAAATACAGAAGTTGTAATTTTTATACAGAAATCACTGACTCAGCACCAAACTGCTGTCATGTTAGACAGGCAAACAAAAGATGCAAGGCAAGTCAAATCATGAGACAAATTCATGACATTAAGAGTGAGTTAACCAGCCCTCCAGCTTCATGAGGTCTGTAATCCTCTTTCACACTGAGACACTAAAAAATTCTGCTTTTGCCAGAAGAGTCTTCCTCTGCTGCCTTTGTCCTGTTCCACCCTCCCAAGGGCTGGGTCCTCTGTCACCTGGGAATAAGGTTCCTTGTAATGCCTACTTTAGATCCTTACTAATCGACCAGGCATTCTAGCACAACAACGGCCTTAGATACCTCTTGCAAAAAAAACCCCTTATAACTATGTTCAAACTGAAGTTTCACTACTTTTTTAATTTCTTTTACAATATTTTGCAGATGTCATAAACCCACTGCAAAACTGTGATACCTTGATTCACTCTCTGACTGAAAAGCAAAACTATCTGTTTGACTTGCTTATTGGTCACACTGCTAAAGAGGAGAAAGAATTTCAGATGCAACACATCTACTTCTGCTGAAGTATTTTAAAAAACTTATTCCTACATATATGGCTTTGGGACAGTGCCTGAAGTTTCCCTCTTTCCAACACTGCACAGTCTGAGCTAAGGAGGTTGGTCTTCTACCTTACTAGGAAAGCCAGAATAATTTTGCCTCCTCAGTGTGATAAGGCAACACAGAATGTAAATCTGGAATGGTTATTTGCCATAAAAGGCCTTTGATTTTACTTCTATTATTGAGAACATTGCATCATTAGAAATCTGGGCGCATGATAAGTGGCAGTCGTGAACTTGTAGTCCTGTCATGCAGTTTTTCACTGCTGTGACCTTTAATGTAGCAGAGTAAGTTAATCTTATTTCTATATATTTTTACACTCCTGTACAAAGCTATATACACATCTGTATTTTTTCCTCAGATCCTACTCCACAGATTTCAAAAGGCAGATAAATACAAATGGGAAACATAAAGAACTTGTAAAAAATGTAAAAATATGTGTTTCTGGTTTGGATCATTAATACTAAGCCATTTGACTGCTCTCAGCACAGGTTAAGATGCGATGAAATAATTTCTCTGAACCTTCATTATTTGCATTTGACAGGAAAATCTTTAAACTGAAATACAGAACAAGTGTGGCAGCAGATAGCCACATTTACTCCCTTTTGCTCAATGTAGAAGTATAGAAAAAATAAAGAAGCAATAAAAGCCTAATTGAGAAGTAACCCTGAAAGCAAACCATACCATTAACATCTCACGTAAATTGTAATTTTAACAGGCTGTACTCCTTTTTACTGTAGTCAGATTTCTTATTAGTACCCTAAAGTAACAGAGGCTGAAACCTGTGAAGCGATAACCAGACTTGTGGCTACAAGAAATATTTAGGCTATGGCCGGATTACTTTTTGTAGCTAGTGTTATTTGGTAATTGTTTTGAAAAGAGTTCAACTTCAAATTTTACCTTTTAAAATACCACAGATACTAGTTATTGATGGTTTCATAACTCAATTTCACTCAGATTTTACCTGACTAAAGCATGGGAAGGCAAGCTTTCCTAGAAAGGGAAAGGGGCAGCTCTTTTCCACACAGCTTGAGGAAGATCTTTCCTTTGCTTAAGATCTTTAATGCTGAACCTTTTTGAAGGTAAATAGAATGAGAAGGGAGCCGCAAGAATAGCGCAGTAGGACACACAAGAGGTTAGAGAGTGCCGCAAGCAATACGTGTATCATGAGTATGGAGATAACATTAAGAAGCTTTTACAAGCTTATGTTAGGTAAATATATACCAGACCACTCAGAAGTTTTTATATCTCTCTAAGCCTGTTTAGCAAAAACATTGTGATTTTGTTTTTAAGGTACAACTTCTACCATAGTAATCTCCTTATTGAGTTCTACAGGTTCCTGTACTTTGGGCAAAACAATGATGGTTGCATCATCATGTAATCAGTTTTACTTTTTTTTCCTATCCATGTTTAAGAAATAATGGAGCCAGTGTCAGAATAAATCAATACAATAAAAAAGTAGTCTCTTTAAGATTCATGTCACAGACAGTGATCCTATGAGTAGTTCAAATTTTCTCTACAACAGTGATTTGTACAGAAGTGATGACAAGGGTATGGTTACAGGGACAGGCAGATCACCCACCCCTTCTGCCCTGCACCTGCCCAGGTTTACAGACAGCAGTGTGGGCAGAAAAAGAATATTTTACTGAATAGTTTAAAGCATCCCTGCTACCGAGAGAGATTTTTATGAGTTCTTGACCAAAGCACACTGTTCCTATTTAAAATTAACTAGCTCATGCTTCTTGACAGCCAAGTTGCTGCGAGAGCATCCTTTCTTAGGAAATCATTTTTCCTCTTCCCACGCTTCAGTTCACCATGCAGGAGCAGGTTAGGCACATACATTTTGTCCACCTGACTCACTGTCCTGTCAAGACTGGCACATCTTGGCCTCCCTTATTAATGTCTCTGTGGGAACACCTTTGGAAGGCTGCAATTCCACCCAGCCTGTCACATGGCTCATTCTGATCAGGGCTCCTCTTGTGAAACTTCTCCAGCTGAAGGTCACGCTCTTAAATCTTATTTTAAAGCGGAAGACAAGATTCTGGAAAAAATATAATCCCTTCATACTGCCATCAATATGGTAAACAGACCCGCTTGCTGTTTCCAGGAGCTGACTCTGTCCCTGGACTTACGTATTTAAAAATCTGACAAACAGCTTCAGCGGGATACAGAAGTACAAAATCTATATGAAAGCAGTAGAGCCTGAATTAAAAGGCAAAGCAGGTTGGCAGAAGGACCAGTTCTGTAACATTCCTCATGCACAGCCTTCTCTATTTTTTAAAAAAATCAGTAGTTTAGAGCACAGCAGCAGCAGTAGATGTATTTTCTGCCCCATAACTACTTTTTTCTGATGTTAGGAGAGCTACATGAGATAGTGCCTTATCAATAAACTGGTAATACATGGATCAGTTCAGTACTATTTGTTAAGAATTGTACTTAATTTAAATGGAAAGATTCTTTTTAAAGTAAATTCCCTTATCAAACTGACACAAATACGACTAAAGTATGAATTCATATTTTCACAAGAAAATTTTGGGACAAGAAAACATATTTTCACAAGAATAAATTTCCACAGGAACATTTTTTCTAAACTAATTAAATTTGCTTCTAATAGTAATTCAAGTAGTCAGAAGAGGACTAAACCACTATTTTTCTTTTCTGCTATGTCCTTTCTCTAATGAGTTCAAACATTATCAGTCAGCCTTAGTGCCTACAGATTTCTAAATGAAGACTCTAAAGCACAATGGAAATTTGTTCCGAGTCCTGTTTTTTTTTTTGAGAACAGACACAAGGAGAAATAATGGAATTATTACCTGACTAACTAGGAAAGTAAGTTATGCTGGTGATATCCCGCACTGGTTGGGGAGAAATATTGAAAGCGTTCTCAGACAGCAGCGTACAAAGACTCTGCTCATTTCAACATCCTGTCATTCACTGCGTACACTAGAAGAGACAGATTCCGAGTCGTTATGTGAGCCCAGTTCATGACACAGCCCCTAAATCAGAAGCCTGACCAGCTTAGTATGCCAGATTCAAAATGATTGGCTGAAAGTCCCCTCAACTCTGGTAATCAGAAACTTACTGTAACTTCACTGCCTTTTAGTTTTATTACTACAGTGCACTGAAGAGACGATCTTCCTCTTGGTTTGATCTGTCATCCATACTTCCTGAATTCCTGCCTGTCTCCCATAAGTTTATTAAAAGCTCATTCTCTTTCTACTGGAAGTCCTACATAAATGTCCTGCTTATATTTCTCATCACATTATTTCTACTAGCTTTTTCCTTCTGCTTTTCTCAATCATCTCTCTTCAAGTATTTTCTGGTTTACTGCCTTCTGGAGTGTTTTGCCTTTTGACTTCTACTCTCCCTTGCATTTGTTGTCACAATTAACACAAACTATGGTCACAAATTTAGACAGAAGTTGCAGGAAAAATACAATTACCCCTAACCAAAAGTGCTCCCCACATGTACTAGGTGATCACACACAGATTTCATGGAGAAATTTCTTTGCTGTGCAGTAAGCAGCAGGACAAAAGCCACAGCAGATGCAATGTAAACACAGTGTAACCTTTAATAGGCACAGTACAGTTTGAATTATACATACCTGTCAGAAATAGCCCTTGGTTGTGTAAGGTTCTGTGTTGGAACGAGTATTTCAAAGTTTTTAGTAAAATTATGGCTTTTAATTTCATGTCCTTGATCAATGTAAACAGATTTTAAATGATAAAATTTAAGTTCTAGTTAAGATTGCATGTCATTACTACCTATGGCATTTACACTCTTTAGGGACATTCCAATAATGCAAGTTGTTAACAGATTACACTGAAAAGGTGTTTATATACTTAATCTAGCCATGAAATTTATATAACCATCTTAATAAAATGAATACCAAGTGTTCTAGATAGGCAGTAGAATAGCTGAAGTCTGCAAATATTAGTCTTCGAGCGATTATGGCTGGGACTAAAAAGTTTCTATCAGGAAATACTTGCTTCCGGAAACTAGGTGCCTTAGAGGCTTGAGCCAGAGGTTCCATTCAGATCAGCTGGTGACAGACATGGTGATGTCAGAAATGGCCTTATCTTCCATTAATTGCTTTGGAATCTGTTTGTAATACTAACGTATACTACACCGTCAGAGAACAAGTTTCAAAGTTCAGATTATGCTCTCTGAAAAAGTCACTTTCATCTTTCAAACCTCATCTCTAATAACCGTTTTGTGTTTAATTGCTCTGGCATTATAACCCACAGTGACTAATCATTCCTTATTCATGTGTTTCATATTATTAATCAATGTATTGGCATGTTATTTTCACATTTTGTTTCTGTAATTCAGGCTGAGGTGTCCTGTTCCACTTAAATAAGGAGTTATTCTGTACAGGGGAAGATTACGTTGCTTCTTTATGACTTTTAAAAATCCATTATACGTGTATTTCAGAGATCAGTGAACTGAAATTGTACACTGGCACAGTGATATTTCTCCATTTGCTGTTTAATAATTTTGAACATGCCAGCATTTTTTCAACTGCTGCTAATCACCGAGTTGACATTTTCAGACTTGTTGCTACTTACAACAATTCCCAGATCTTTCTTAACTATAAGCACCTACTTTAGAGTGTATCCCTGTAGTGTATACACACACGTATTGCTATTTACACCTTTAGGGTCACTGTATTTTGCAGATACAGACAACTCAGTCACTGGAATCTGTGACATTCTTTGCAATGCTTTGACGGCAGCCCTAAAATTTGATATTCTGAATAATTTTCCATCAGCAAGTTTTCCTTAATCTAAAAGCTAATTGCTTCTAGTAACAGATACAAAGACATAACAAGTTAATGTAAGACAGAGCGGAACAGTTTTGCTGAGATGCTTTCTGCCTTTTACATCTTCAGAAGTGATTTCTTGGTGTAGCAGCTCTTTATGCATTCTAGCCACAAAGAAATCCACTTGCTGGAGTCCAACCATGCTGTTTTGACTCCCCCTCATGGAAGAAATGCAAGAGGTCTCCAAATCCTGGTCAGGGCATATTTCATGGAGGCCCAGTGAACAAATATTTTCTTGTGTCTTCAGCTCCAGTTATCACACTGACAATTTATGAAGACTTAAAACTGACCAAACTTTACACATCTCACATCCTTAAAGAGCCCTAACCACAAACAGCACACTATTTATTATGCAATGTCTAAGGCATAGCCGATAAAGAAGAAATCATATGCAAAATGTGTTTACAGCAGCCAAGATTTTGAATTTCTAGTAAACGCAGGCTGCTATCTGTAAATGCAAGAAAATTATGCTAAATAGGACAAGCAGCAAATAAATTTGCAAGCCTAGCAAGGCATCGCGAATTTAGAGACGTTTGCAAAGTATTTATCTTCAGGTGCAAATTAAAACTACATCTTCTCACCAAAGGAAACAGAAAGAAAAAAAGAGTTTTCGAAAACAGCAGTTTGTTTCCTAAATTAGATAAAAAATAGAAAGAACACACTCTTCTTAATGTGCTAGGCTGAAGTGCCATTCACTGCTCCCAGGTGACCTTTTCACAATGAAGCAAGTTAATGTAGCCGATTTTTTGTCCGTAAGTACACAAAAAACCTCACAATCCTATCCACTGGTTTTGCTGTGAGGTGTCTGTTAGTAGCAGTCAGGTAGTGCCAGCATCTTAAATTGACATGATCCACATAATGAGAAACACGAGTGAAATCCAGATTCAATGGCAGAAGTCTATCAGTTGGATCAGTCCATCCTGATGGTACCACTATTTCCCACATACAAAGGAGATGCAGGGGACTGTGGCAAGACTGGCAATCACCAAATAAAAGTAATTGAAAACAAAAGGTGTGATCTGCTAAAGAACAGAATGGTTTGGTATCACATGCTTGAATACATGTATGTAGTTCAGCTTGTCCTCATTTCTGTGAGATTCGCTATTGCTTTATTGAATGGATTGTTGCTCACTGAGTTAGGAAGAATATATCGGGCACTAAACTGTAAGTGTAATCAGGGGAGAAGGAAAAAAGGCAAGCATTCTACTTCAATGTCTGCAAAGATAGAGGACTGCAAGAAGAAAGTTTTGTGGTGACTAGCCTCTTGAAAGCCAAGAAAATACAATGTATGTTGCTACAGTCACACATTGCAAGTGCTTAATTTATTTTCTAATAAAATCTTGTTGTTCATATCACAAATGACACAATATGAACGCTGCCAATCTCTAAAAATATTCAAACGAGCATATTTTTTAATCACATAGAGCTTTAATTAGCTAGAAATAGTAGCTTTTGTATGGATTTATGAACTAAATTTCAACTACTTCACTCAAAAATGCTAGACACAAACATACAAAGCAGAAGTTGGAAGATGAGGTTATGCATGCTCCCTGCAAGTACATCTGGAGGACTCACAATCAGGCAACAGCCTGAACTATTTCCTCTGACCTTGATGAGCACAGTATGCTTCAAGGAACACAAGCCACGATATGGTGTTATACAAGTTCCAACCTTTCAATTGTGCACAAAATCAACTGGAAAATGAACTGCCAAGTCAAGGCATCGCTTGATGGAAAATATTACTATCCAGTTAAGTACCAGACCAGCCCGTCTCCCTTAGCTGGATCCGAGAAGAACCTGTGACCTTTGCATTCCAGGGGCTCTTCCTCAGCCAGGATCAAAGCCCAGATGTGTAAATACAGGCAGGGAGCCGCTATCATTCTGCAACTCCTGAACAAGTGCTCCTCTCCACAGCCTCCATCCGCAAACAATAAAAAGGAAAAATGACTCATCAGTTAGAGGCTATAATTTTTTCCCTGGTCCATGAATGGTAACAGTAAACAATGCCCTTGGAGGCTTGCCTACGGGCTCAGTGAGAGTAGCTCAGAGGATTGGGACACAGTTATTTCCCTCACTGCAGCAAACTGAAGGGCACAGAAACATTACTGCTACCAGTTCTCCCTTTTCACTAACTAGCGAGGTGAGGACCCTTTCCCTCCCCACCCCTTCCCTGCTTTGGCCCTAGGAACTATGTGGTTTGTTTCCTGGTTCTACAGGAAATGTTTTCAGAAGACCCACAGCATTAAAATTGTTGGGGCATGAGAAATAACTAATGTATTTCTAAGTGTAATTTATCTCATTACTAGTGTATCGGTTCCTATATAAATAGCAAAACCTAAGATCATTAGCAGTTACTGACACAATCTGAAAACGCACGGTGGTGTCAGGCTGCCTGAATCACTGACACTAGCAGGACTAAAGCAGGTCCCGATTCCTCCGAGTCTTACTTCCTCTCTCACATTAGACTCTCAAACAGGCTCTTTGGTGCAATAAGAGGCACAAGAACTGTTCAGCATTTACTTTAAAGAGAAAATATATTTTAGATTTTAAAAATATGTTTTCTGATAAGCATGAAAAATGTTAAGAACCATCACTTCAGCTGTATCAGCTAAAATACAATGCTCCACAGTCACTATCTACCAGCATTATATGCAGCTGAAGGAAAGTAAAATCCATTAGTCATTCAGTAATTACAGAATACAGCATTAAACTTCAGTCTTCTATTTGAAAACAAGGTCAAAATGAAAAAAAAAAAAAAAAAAAGGACGACACTAATTGTTAGCATGCATTATCTTGGCTGTCATTTTATTTTCATGCCAGATGCAAGAGAACTCAAGGATCAGGTCAGACTAGTTGAACTAGCATTTAATCAACCTTGAATACTGGTTAAAAAGAAAATTATGATATAGATTAAATATAAAAATGTATATAGGGATAAAGTAATGCCAGTTTTCACTGTTTACATTTGAAGGCATGGGAATTAATGTATTTAAATTATTTTTCCAGATAACAATCATGCCCCCTGGAAGAAGGGTAGTAAGTCTCAGAAAATTAATCGAAATAAACACAGGAACACGAATAAACAGGTAAGGCAAATCTAAAAATGGTGACAGTGAGTTCCCTGGTTCCCAACACTGCACAAAAAAGTTACTTGGAAATTCCCTGTCTACCTATATTTAAAGACTAGTTTGCTGCTAAGTATTACCAGAGAAAAATTCCTAAAGCAAGCTCAAATATATTCTTAGAAGTTATTAAACAAACAAATATTTGAAGGTACAATTTTCTCCAAGATATGCAACTGTTCCACCTTGGTCCTACTCTTGTTTTTTCCTTCAATTATATATATATACATATATATATATATATATATATATATATATAAAAATTAACAACCACTCCCATCCACCCCCCTAAAAAAAAATAAAAATATTCTGGGTCAGTTCTTCCACTGATATAAAAACATGCTGATATAAACAGAGCCAAGATAATTTACATTAGCTGCAGAATTTTCTCTTATTAAACTCAGCTGCTGCCAGACTGTTTTGCATAAACAGCTCTATAAACAGAGAACTGTTAATCCAGCATTTTAGCACGAAAGAAGTACCAGTATTACCTCAAACCTGAAACTTCAAGAACAAGAAACTCTCAGAAGTGAGTGGAATAGCTATCCAATATATTCCAAGTGGGCATCATAAGAAAATATTTTGGAATAAATACATATTTAAACCATAAATTCTGATGAATTAACACAAGGGACTGTTCCCAGAAAAGAGCTGCAAGAGGTGATTTTTTTGTTCTTTTTTTTTTTTTTTTCCTTTTTCTGTTGGCAAGACAAGTCCCGTAGGATATCTGCTAAGAAAGCATTTAACAAAGGTCATACTTGAGCCTTCACGAACAAGAATTTTACTTAATGCCCTAGCAGTCAGCCATTAAGTTTGCACATCTGATAGCTTTACAACATAGACTGGAGAACTGCATCAAACCACTGATATTTACATGGCAATTGCTATGGTCAGGAGTCCAGTTTTTTGGTTTGTTTCAGAAAGCCAATGACCTTGTACAGAAACCAGGAAATGTAAAGGTGCTCCTGCCCTGGAAGACTGAACTGTTCCCTGTAATCACATCCAGCAGATGGATGCTGAGCCCATACCAGACACTAACCTAAGAGCATCCCTCAAGAGAGATGTAGAAGCTTCTTAGATAATATGAGAAAAGGCTCTTCAGTTAAAACAAACTGAAGCGCATGGTAACAGTTTAAACCTAAAGCCTAAATGCATCTCATCCGCCAAGATATGTCAGCTTCATTTTTTTGCACAACCAGCTCAAGCCAGAGCCAGACCTCTAATAAGCGATGGACGAACAGATTCAGTCTCATTACCCATTTTCACGTTTATCTTAAACCACAACAAATAACAAATGCAGCGAACAAAACAGAATCTGAACTAAGGCAAGTAAAACCAGGCACTGCCAGGACAAATTTTTCTACTACTTGCTAAACTATCATAACATTTCCACTACAACACCAGTAGCCAGCTTGTCCTGTCACTATAAGTTATAGGCTAAACATCTGAAAAACCAAAGATGTATTCACTCAGGATACTCACAGCACCAAACAAAACAAAGCTTCAAGGCTCTGCAGCAGTAGGCAAAGCCTAGGGCACCTCGCTGTAGTGTAGGATGGGAAACAGCTGGCCAAGGTTAGGGATGAACTAGCACCCACAGTGACTGGGCTTGAGCAATCCTGCTCGGTTATTCCTCACACACCTGGGTATACAAATTACCAAGCAGGGCTGGTGCACCCTGACCAGCAACTGCATGACAGCCCCTCTGCATTGACTCTTCGGTGAGTACCGTGGCTTGCCCAGCTGCGGAAGACCACCAGGAGATACCATTTTTCACACGCTTTTCCAGACTGAGGCATCAGTAATTCACTTACTATAAACTAGCGAAGAGCCTACCTCATTGAATACTGTAGACTCTATGTGCAGACTTTAACCAAATGTGGAAAGTGACCCACAGGTAGTAGGTAGGTCCTTCCCAAGCAATTGCATTGGTACATCAAAGTGGACGGGTGCTATAATCACACTATGTTTATAAATATTGTCTAGCATTGCAATTATTTTAGCAAAATAGTGAGTTACAAGACAAGTATCTTCGTCAGTACCTGTGTGGAAATAGGATAATCTGTAACTATTCAGCAATGACATTATAAAGTGCACAGCTCCCCTGTTCCTTCAGTCTTACTTAAACAGATCACACTCAGTGTTAACAGGGCTGCGAACAGTGACACAGGAGTAAGAACTGATACCAACTGGGAAATAACTGACATATTAAAGCATATCTGTAAAGTAGAGGAGCCTGAGAACACTGTTTTGGTTTTGCCAATTCTTTGTTTATCAGCAATTTTCTGGCATGGGGTATATTCCAGTTATCAATGTCCAATTTAATTAAAGTTATTTCAAAAACATGTGAACAAATTACTCTTCCTTATCTGAGTCAACAGAATATTGGCCAGGTAAGTAACAGTGAAGGATCTGTCAAGAAGAAATTGTGTCTGACCTGGATATTGGAAAGAAAACTGACTAGTTTTCTTTCCAGTATCAGCTACTGAGGTGGTACACATAACGTATCTTGACTTGAACAACTGTATCACATGTTACATAAAAGCTGGGAGAATGAAGTCTAAATAAAATCACTGTAAGGCAGAGGGAAATTGTACTCAAAAGAGTAATCGATTGTTCCCTGTCAGAGTGAAAAGTAGTATTATATTAGATTCCAAAAAGTAAGCAAAGGCCAGTATCATACAGCATTTTAATAAATTATTTACAATAATTAGAGAGTATGTTTATAAAATTTGCAGATGACATCTGGCTGGAAAAGCTGCCAACTTGGAGGACAGGGTTAACATACAGAGCAAAATTAGAGAAATGCCTTAAGGGGAAAAAGCCTGTCAGACACCAAGTTCTGACACCTGGGTAGGAATAAACAACACAGGATGGGTAAAAGCAGGCTGAGTAATAGTTCTAAGATCAAACCTGATAAGTAATAGACAAAGAAGGGTGGAAGGGAAAAATGAGAAATTATGATTGCAATCTGAACATGTTAACACTATCAAGCTGTGATGGCAAAAAGCGTCACACTTTGATGTGTAACGACGAACAGCACTTGCAAATTGGATGGGAAAAAAAATCAAAACCTTGCTGCTGCTGCTGCTCTTTGTTTTTGTTAAGACTGTAGTCTGACTGCCATGGCTAGCTTGTCCAGGCAGATCTAGTCCACTTAAGAGTTCAGAAAAGAGCAGGGTAAGTGATGAGCACATTACAAACAAGGGAAGTCTGGAGGAGCTGGGGTTGTCTAACATACTGAAGAAAAGACTAAGGGGAGGTTCAGACAACATGCTTTGCAGATATAAAGGTTAGCTGCCACGAGTAAGAAACAGTTTTCCATGTTAGTGGTGGTCATGGAACAGTGGACATAACATTCCTCATCAGGAATTTCCTTCAGATATTAGGGCTTTTAGCAGGACAGGTAGTTAGAAGCTGGCTAGTTTGCCTAAAAATGTTGTGAAACCTACTTCTTTTATTTATTTTTTTTAAGAAACAAGTTACGACAACAACTGTCAGCAGAGATTTACATATCGATGACCTTGCTCTGGGTAGAACAATGATTGGGTAGTTTCAGCACGATGTGTCAATGTAATAAATGCCATACGTAAATTTCAAGATCTGAATATGCTACATAGAAAACAAAAGTAAGTATTCAGAAAATGCCCAAAGTTATTTGGAAACAAAACTTTGAACCACACACTTAGCTCATATTGCAACACAGAAATGTAACATTTACTTGCAACCGAAATAAAAAAATCCAAACTTCCCCAACTATTCACATCCTGGTCCTGATCTCCACATAATGTTCTTGCAACCAAACAGTTTAGCAGCAAACACAAGTAATTTATTTTACAGCACCATATTTTTCTATTTTCCTTCAAAATTCTGAAGTGATTGGAAGATGTTTTTTATGTAAACTGATGACTTTAGAGAATACTTCTAAATAAAAACAATGCTTCACATCTTCATGTATATCAGTTCCATAAAGAATATTCCAAGATATATTTTATATTCAAGTCAGTAAAACACAACATTATGATAAAAGAAACCAGCTTGCAAACACATACAGAATTACAGACCAAGAATTAAAATCCCTTTATCCACCATCACAACAGTGAACTGCAATTTATGAGGACATGAAGTTTAGTACCTGAATCAGAACAAAAAAATAATTAGTAACTATAAAATCATTTAGCTTTATTTAATAAAATCCTTTCATATTCTCACTGTTCCAAGAAATGCAAAACCAAACATTTCTGGATTTTCTTTCATGCCAAATAGAAACATTTAGCAAAGGTTTTCTTCTTCACTTGCCTGAAGCAAGTTAGGGTAAATGTTGGACACACATTTTGAATATTATGTATGTATTGTGATACACCATTATTGTCTTTCTGATTATATTAAACAGTAGCACCATCTACTGGTCCAGAAGATCCTTTCAAACTTTAGAAAAAGCTGTGGAGAGTGATCCAGCCAAAATGATGCAAAATGCTACTGAGAGTAACACGTAGTTTTTCAGTCCCTGGATAAGCAAAGGAGAGAAAAATAAAAATATCATGTTGTCATAATACACACCACAAAAACAAGTAAAATAAAGAACTAGGGTTTCATTTTATGACGAAATTAATAAATCCATTACATGAAATGGTAAATTTTATACCATTTTACTTCATATAATGCTTGTAAACTGTTTGAACAGCAAATCTGTTAATATCAGTAATCTGTGATGCCATGCACTTAGCAAAATATTCACAAAATTAATTCAGCATTTTTAAAAGCATTTTAAAAGCCCTTTGTCTATGTTCAGATTATTTTTAAGCAGTAAGCACTTTTGCAGAGACTATTCTAAAATGGATGAAAGACTTGGTGAGTCACAAAGATTTGGATAATGAACGTGATGGTCTTCTGGCGTGGTTCAACATTAATCTGCAGTGGGAGGGAGAGAGAACTTCTAGTTCCTGATCCAAGGATGCCGAACGCATTTTACACAGTCACCAAAAATATCGGGAAAGATGATCTCCTGTGGCAAATTAGGTACCTATGGATCCTGGACAGATTAGCTGGAACCTGAGGATTACACTGCTAGCGTTCAACGCTTCAAATTCCACTAGAAAAATAATTTCTCCATATATGTTAACATCCAGTAGAGTAAACGAGCCTGTTCTAGGCCATCACTGCCATATCTGTTTAGGAACTCTGCACTACACTGTAATTAGCAAGGCCAACTAACCTCTGTCTCACTGTTTGGTCCTTCGGTGAATCCGACCCTAAAAGTCTAACCTACTTGTCTATGTCATTAGGACAACTGCTCATTCCCCTGCCCCCACTGAAAAACTGGCTCAAAAAAAGACCATTTTCAGGCTGTGCTTGGTATACCGCCTCCTGGCCCTCCTACAGTCTTCATTAGTCCCACTGCTGCTCATACAGTTACGAAATTCAAATCTTCACTCCTGTAAAAATTGTTCACAGATCTTCATCTTTCTTTGAAAACTTATTATTGCATATGACTTCCAGCTTCATAATGCAATACTTGTAAGGAGGACAAAGCCAAGAGATACAGCTGTATACCAAGTCATGCTGTTCCTAGAGCAAGAGAGACTAGGTAAGAGACCTAAAAAGATTACCTTAATTTCTTTAAATACAAGGACTCCCCACATTGCAGCAACAAGGCCAGGACCCTAAAGAATAAGATTCATTTGAACATTACAGCATTTCATTAAAATTCTCATTATTGTTCTCAGGGTGGTTGAATTTTGTCTGGGTAACAGATCTAGGCCTTTCCATTCCATACAATCACAGCACTCATGGCAAAAGCATAAACATCACTGAAATCTTTACAGAGTTAGACACAATAAAAACTTCAAAAAGGGCTAAAGAGGCAAGAGACTGTTTTTTTGAGAAAGCACAACTTCTTTCTAAATTACACAGTGAAATCTGCACTGGCTGTTATATATTCCTTTGGTAGGCTCCCAATAACATGCCTCACTTTAGTCCAGACTACAGTCCACAATATTATCACATTTCAGAGGACTATTCAGGCTTATTGGCAGCTACCATGGATATTCCTAACATTTCCTTTATTAGCATGACATATTAGTCAGACAAAAGTTTGATTTTATTGCTTAGTATGGTATCAATAGACTGGAACATAAATGTTTTTCCTGTACAGCAGGGATCTGGACAAAGCACAAAGCCAGTCGGATAGACAGGTCAGGATTCTAACCTACTGATTATCTGTGATGTTGTACAGATTTGCCAGCTAACAGCAAACAGTGATACACAATGATAATTTCCAGGCACTCCTGGTAATATAGTTTTCCCCCTGTGGGAGCAATGATCTGAATTTTCATGGCAGATGAGAAATTATCTGAACAAGAAGCAAAATCTGGCTCTGTTAAAGCTTCCCGTTAGAGCTGCTCTCAGAAACACTTGACAGATGTCTGGACAGTGACCTTCCTCTCTCCATCTTCAGTACAGCTGATAGGACAAAGATTTAGGCCAGCAGGAAACAGTGTCTCAGGCCAGATGTATTTGTGGGTGCTGCTTCCCAGTGAAATTGCCAACTACTATTTGAATAATAGCTAAGGTGTTACTTCACTTTCTAGGTAATGCACACTGCAAGAGGAATGCATTTGAAAAATTAAACAAATTGTTAAAGGGATGTGATGAATAGATGTCTGAAATTCTCTCTACGATGAAATAAAGCAGCAGTTCTGAACCCGTGGTCCAGACAGGCAGGCAGTTTCTCATCAGTGCTGTCCTTAAATTTTTCATTTCGCGATTTTATATCCTTGCCCTTTAGGCACACTGATAACCAAGCTACCAAAACTGCTTTCCATTAATCCTTCAATTTTGAGTCTAGGACAACTCTCCATGGCCAACTCTCCGCGGGGACAACTCTCTGGGTTGGCAGATTCCACCAGTCCTCCCGGCCGCACAGCGAACTCCACAAAGCCCGCGAACACCGGTGGGGGCTCTGCCTGGCGCCACAGGGAGCCCCGAGCCCCTGGCAGTGAGCGGCCTCTCCCGGGGCGCAGAGGTGGGACCTGCGGGGAGGCACACGGGCAAGCGGAGAAGCAGCGGGGGGAGCAGTTCTGTGCAGCGGTGGGGGCGCAGAAGCCGTCTGCCTGAGCACTGCCTGGCGGGAGAGCCTGCAGTTTTGTTGGCCTTGGCTTGGGGTTTCCCACACCCCTCCCTTTTTTTTTTGTGGGGGGTGTGTGTGTGTGTTGTTTTTTCAAACTGAGGGACTTATGGGCATGGTGTCCCACCACACCAGCATCCTCCTCAGCTCCAGGCAGTTGGGAATACAGGAAGCCAGCAGTCCCTGCCGTGGCAGCGCTGCTTCGCCACCTGCACAACACGCACGGCAGTACCAGCGCCACATATACACCAGCAGAAACGGGTGCAAGACAGCTCAGCTTGGCAGGGCTGAGGCAGACAGCTTTCCTGCCAGGCCCAGAGCTGCTGCCCCCACTGCTTCCCCCCAGCCTGCGCACCTCCTCTTCCTCCTCCTCCCCCACCTAATGTAAGGTATACTGCAGGCATGGCAGGAACTGGGAGGACTGGTGCGGCGCCACGTGTCGGGGAGGACCAGCAGAATCTGCTGACTCATGCACAGGTGTCCCCACGCAGACTTGTCCCATTCCATTGACCAAGATGGTGCTTGTCAGTCACGTGTGTTCCTAAAAAACCAAAGGCTAGCACAGACTAGCAGAAAAGGCAATGCATATTCTTGACTAAAATGCTCTAGGCACGTCATAATTTCAATTTAATTCCACAAATGGGAAGGGAAAAACCCCGTCACTTTTAATTCTAGTCACAGTTTTTATTTTTTATGTACTTACTGCAGTAATTATTGGAAAGCTGACCACAGCACTGAGATAGTGATTGGCTATGAACCAGCAGCAATTGGCTATTGCCCAAAGCACACCAGAAACAAACCCTAGAAAAATAAATCCCAATCAAAAACACGCACAGCAAGCTATAGACAGCAATTTCTGGAACATTTATATTTATAGCACAATACAGAAATTGTATGTATGTATTTTAGTATGTTAACTACTTCAACAAGCTGGATCTGATAATGTAAACCAAAGCTCAAGGGATAAAATCAGCCATTCCAACTGAAGTAGCACATTAATTAAAGTTCACAATTTTCTGGGCTATGTGCTCTCCACTCTGGCAGAGTCAGTTTTTGAAAATCTGCCATGCAAAATGTCATTTTGTTCTAGATTAGAATGAAATTTATCACTGTTTCCTAACCTTAATTAATTAACCTAATAGGAGTGATCTTTCAAAAGAGAAAAAGTCAAATTAAGAGACTTGAAAGGCGAACTACAATTCCAACACATAGCTTGAACTAATTACTGTAAAACGGTCAGAAGTAGTAACTGAAATGAATTGCTAATTTAAAAACAGTCATACCTGGCAATATGGCTTGGGGATAAACATTAGGTTTATTTTTCCTAACTGCACAGTAGATCAAAAAGTAGATAGTACTTGTAAGAAATATTCCACTGAAGTGTGCAAAAACATAATCTAAATCTGAAAGCAAAATTACAAAACAATATTAGTCTAAAACATAAGTTATTAGTTTTAACTAAATTTATTTCACTGATAGCATCCACATAGACAAAAACATGTAAGGTGCTACTACTAACAACTCAAATTCAATTGTAATTGTGACAAATACAGCTGCCAGTCTGACTGTGAATGTATCCCGTTGATCGCATGTATATTAAACATGAATTAACTGCTGTGTTGATGCCATTTCTGCAAGTTATTTTCAGAACTCTATTACTCAGACTACTGAATTAATTGATGAAAACCTTAAAAAACCCCTCAGGTGAGACTACAAAACTGGGGCGGGGATTTTACAGAATTACATCTCTCCTGACCATCTACGTTTGTGTTCCTGTATATAGCCTTGTTTCTTTTCTGTACATTTAAGGGCAAGACATGGACTGTGCTGTGTAAGCTACACACAGCACAGTTTTGTCCTTTTTTTATCTTGAAGAATGTGTCTCAATTTTGACCACTACATTACATGGTAGCTTACATTAAAGGTTTCAATTTCAAAAACTGTAAGGTTTTAATTACTTATGTACTTATGTATCTCTTCTGCTCATCAGTTATGATCATCCTTCTCCTCCTCCTTTACTGGTGTACTAATGTAGCAATTGGTACAGCTTGTGCCCTTGTTCACCTCATGTTCCAGACATACGAACTTTGTATTTTGAGAGTACTAGTTTTTAATGCCTTCTGAAACATAAGTATGAGTTAAGTATGGTACCCCTTTGGGCTGCTTCTCACTGTTTTTTCAATGGTGTAATTCACCTCTGAGAAAAAAGGAGTGCTAGCACTATACTATAATTATGACAATATATAACCTAGTACAGGACTGGTAAATTGTCACGGTATATTTTCAGGCATATCAAGAATTTCACTCTATGCCTTTACAAAAGCAGGAGAACACAATATACTGATGAAGTAAAGCAGAAGTGATCTATTAGCTTTTACCAAATTGACTTGCTCCTGCATATATAGTTTCATTTCTTCTTCCATGGTCCTTGATGTAAAGTACTGGTACAAAACTGGAACCATAGAGTATTCCAGCTACTACAGCCAGGCTGCATCCTCTTTAAAAAGAGCAAAGCCAGAGAAAATAGCCTAGTGTTAATTAGGGAAGTAGACAATGCACTTAAGGCAAGTCCAGTATTGCAGATAAAGACTGCATAGCGTACGAAAATTGCTAGCAACACTATAAAAATAATACATTTTAGCACATTTTTATTTTCTAGAGTAGAAATGGTCCAACATAGTAACTTAGTTTTCCTATACTTTGTGGCCAAGTAACAGACAATTCCTGCCCCAAGAGCCTGCAGTCTACATTAATGACAAGGCTTTTTTCGAATTTCCTAAAAGCAGAGCTAGGAGAAAATGAACAAACATGCAATTAAAATGCTCCCACCCTCAGCTTCACTGTTGCAGTCTATGTATTCTTTGTAACTATTCTCAGGTTCATTGCCTCTTTAGTTCCCTTCTCCACCTCCAGATCACTGTGTTCTTGGCTGTCTCCACTCCCCACACTGGCCCCTTGGTAGCTGCTGCTTCCACTTTGGAGCACTTCAGTATTCACTTGGAAACGATACCTGGAAGCCTGCATTAGTACAGGCTCCTCCTATGCTGGAGTGCCAATCAACCAGGTGATAAAAACAGCTCTGTAATTACTTAGTTGCTATTTGCCTTACCATATGTTCTTCTTTTGTAGTAGTAACTAAAACTTAATTGGTAATGTAAAGCGCACACGACAATGCAAAGGAAATAATCGGATTAGTTGTGCAGGTATTCATACACAGATATCCACGCTACGCTAGTACTTTAAAACCTGTTATTTATTAGTGCATGACTGTGCTAGGAAAACCACAGGACACAAATTCTGCTTTTACCCTCTGTTCAACTACTTTCTCTGGCTACCTGGCCTGCACCAGTAAAAGAACTGTTAATAACTTGCATAAGTCTCTTCTTTGCTGGAGAAAGTCTGTCCACCCATGAGTCATCAGAGTTATCTTCAGAAACATTAATAGACTGCAAAAAACCAAGAGTTTTCACGCAAGTTTAGTTTAGGGTTTTTTTTTTAAATCTCAAACATTGAATTAAACAGCACAGTTTTGTTCTAAGAAAATAAAATGAAAATGAGAGGAGAAACAAAAAGAATTTACAGAAATACTCTGAAGAAAGTAGAAATTTTTTTTTAATAAAAGCAACTAATAATTGGATCTACCTACCTTGAAGTTTACAAGTACGAGATTGGATATGGACTTTGGGTTTACTGCATAACAGAGCACCCACTAGCATTTTTTTTTTTTTTTTTTTAATCTGCATGTAGGTAGATCTGATTTTCAGAACTTGTCCTTCCTTAAATTTGATGAATGATTTAATCGATAGATTTTATTGATGTGGTTTTGCCTTTTGTTGATAGCTCTAGTGTTACTATGAGAATATTAGGTCTATTTGCAAACAGAGAAATTAAAACCCCTGTCTGCAGCACAAACAAATTGCAACGTCCCTTTATTCTAATCCTGCAATCAGATTGTCTTCTGTGATTTTGTCTGGTAGACTGGAATCTCTAGTGAGCATTAGCACAGCTAGAAAATTCTGAGGGGGTCTCCGATCAGGTAGCAACTGAGCACTGACTTACAAGAATAAGGTACAATGGTAGTAGGAGCCTATTGTTCTCCAGCTTTTGTTGCATACATTGGGCTCCTGAAGGAGCAACAGCCAGTCTGGCACCCCTCATTGGCCTCCAACCTGTGCCACAGCTGATGCTGAGAATCAGCGACCCTTCAGAGTCTCCTGGCTCTGTAACATGTCAAAAAATCTGGTGGATAAGTTATACACCATTGCCTTTCACCTAAGTTTTAATTAGAATTGCTTCTTCTTCTCAGATAGGAAAGTAACACACTCTGTCTTTTATATAATAAATCTCTGTCATAATGAAAAAAGACTTCTAAGTCATTTAAAGCTGACAACAGGGAAAGAACACTTGGGAAAACCTTTTCTGTTGCTCACATTCCACTGGATATACAAGATCCACAAACTAAACACAATCAATGCATATTTACATAGTTTTATGAAGTCTACCACAGATCCTAGCAAATATGGTTAACATTAAGCAACTTTTTTTGTTTTTAAATGGATATGTACTTTCACTGCTGTAAAAAAACAACTGTAGAATACTTACACTTTCTCTCAGTAAAGGCGTGCTTTCTAATGAAGTAGAAGAACTCTGGACTTCAGTTTTTATAAAAAGAAATATGACAGCACTCAGAAGAGAAAAATACACCAATAAATACCATGTCAGCTCATAAGGATGTAACATTTAAGTGTCCAGAGACAAAAGTTATATTTGGAGGCATATTTATTTTCATTATGGCCCTAGAGTCACTTCAACATATTTTTAAAATACAATTGCTTTTAACAGTCTTAAACAAGTGAAAGTAAGTAAAGCAATTAGTCTTTGTATGACTTTATAGATCTCTCTTCTATGTAATGGGATTGAAATGTCTCCTTTTTACAGTGTGTAGTTACAACCACATGTTAACAACAGTTGCTTTAGTTAACTGTACCCTTTTGTACTAAACCACACATACAATGGAACATCTGCATGAAAAGTCTATATGGAACAGCTTAAAGCTGCACAGAGTTGACTCTGGGCTCCAGGAAAAAAAACTAATTTTCAGTCTTCTATCACATGTGAGTGAGGGAATACTGGTCCTACAGGGCCTCACGCATACGTGCAAGGAGAAGGGGTATTGCTCAGTCGTGGTGCAGTGCACTAAGTGAATAAAATGAAGAAGAAAGGATACGTCCAGCTCCTGGAAATCAGGTAAACACATGTAACCGGAACTGGCAGGATCTGGGTTTTATTTTTATGAAAGATATTTTAATGATTTAGGAATTCCTCCTCATAACTGTAAACAGAACATCTCTGTTTGAAGTACAATTCATCTCCTACTGAAGGAATAAGGACAGACATACAAGGACATCAGCTTCCTCCAGAGGGACTACGCAAACATATACAGGTTCCACAGAGGAGGCTAAAATGAAATACATGCTTTTGAGCTCTGCAGAGCAACATACACGGGCTTTGTGCAGCTTGTCAGGAAAACATGTTTGGTCACCACCTTTTTCCCTGTTGATCACTTCTCCATGATATTTCAGCAACAGGCAGGAAGCAGGTGGTGAGGTGAATGAATTCATCAGTCAGAAATAGCAGTACTGCTACTATTTTGTGAGTACCTCACAAAATCATGTGCTACATGTAACAGCAACGGGTGAAAAGCTGCGGACTCTTAGGAAAGAGGAAGAGTGGAAGCAAAATTCATGAATCTAAGGCAGCAGGTCCCTCCTAGTAATCAAGAATGGCCCCATCATCTCCATGTTCTTAACACCCTTCTTTTCCTAAAGGCATCATGTGCATCTGCTGCTTAGCATGCTTATGGCAAGCCTACTGCCCCTGGGATTTAGGACCACCATTGAGTTCCTAGAAAGGCCTTCCTGGCCACCCAGTTGGAAAGCAAGAGCACTGCTACGTAACAAAGACCTTCTGTGTTTGGATGAAAATGTACACTCATACAAATAATAAACAAAAAATAAGCATAGAAGTCCTGAAGATCCCAAAGGAAGTCACTGTTGGGGAGTTGTAAGTGCGGCTTAAGAGATACAAGACAGGTAACCACTAAGGATAAGAGCTAATGTAAAGTCTCTGGCTTTTCATGGACCCCAAAGGATCTGGGAAGAGGTCCTATGGCATACTCTACAGTTAAGAGGAAGACTTTGTACCTCTGACCGAGTGAAGTCAGATTGAAAATCTCACTAAGGTTTTCTCACCAAGGTTCTTCTAGTCAGTTTTTCCTCTCTCATAAAATTTGAATAACCTAGCTACGGAGAGAAATTCAGTGCATCACTGCTCTGCCTTGAACATCCCTACCAGCATAAAAATACATTTCTGTGTTTACGAATCACAACTGTACTGAGTATCACGTAGGTTTCTATTCTGAAACACAACACTGACCAGCTGGGTATGGATAGTTCATGAATGCTGCAGTAAATCAATTTGCAAAAAATACTTCAATACACTTGCTCCCCAGTTAAATTATCCCTGTGGTTACTAAATATATATTTTACGTTACAGAAATTTATTTTAAGAATAAATTTTTACCTTAAAAGTGAAAGTCCAGCTCCAATATAATTTAAGACTGGTCTTGATACCTCTTCTGGGTCAATTCCAAACCAACCAAACCTGGAATATTCAACCAGTTTCAGTTAGTTGCACTGACCGCATACAAATAGTCAAATTATAACCCAGTCTTGTAAATCTTTACTCATGTAAATAAAGTTTATATTTGCAATATTGGGTTGGTGCTTCAGCTGGCTTGCAAAAAGCTACATCTACCTTACAAACCTAATCTTTAAAGTAATTTAATTTACACTGATTTTTTTAAATCTGGGTATTTAAAAATTGAAGTTAATTTAAATTATTTTATCAGCTCATGCTGTAGAAGAAAAATATAGTGTACTGTACTGTAACAAATACATTATTTATTCACCCAATTATGTTAATGAACATCACTGGGCATTCTTCTTCCTACTGAGACAGAGGAAACACAAAAAGATAAAATAATTAACCTGAGTACTTTCCACTGAGAGGGAACAAGATCTTATATATATGATAAATCCTCTTTATTGGTGATAAGAGTTTTCACTGCAGTTATTAACGAAGAATTGGCAACATTAATTATGTAAACTTGAGACTTAAACATACTCACCTTGAACTTGCCCAACCTGTTAGCAAATTAAACGAAGCCCATATCAAAAGACCAAGAGCTAAGCCAATAGTTTTAACAATAGGGACAACTGTAACATTGCCTGAAATATAAAACACAAAATTAAAATCAGTTAAAAACTAGACTGTGATCTTGTATATTTTTGCTTTAGATTCTGTGACTGTTCAGAAGGCAAAGAAATTTAGGCAAGTACAAGGTGGTAGGAAATAGTGTTTTTTAAAAATAAATACATTAAACACAGGCTTTTCCTCAATCCCATTTTAAAAGTTATTTTTGGTGTGAATTTGCTGCTTATAAAATAAGCATAATAAAATAATATTTGCTATAAGATACAGCTCCATTAATACCAAGACTTTAAAAAGCCAAGTAACTACCAAATAACTAGTACCTTACATATGGAAAAGTTTTTATCACTGTGTTTTCTATGAAGAGTTAGGACTACTTTGTGATTCAAGAAATAGAATCTCTTTATCCTTACCTGTAGCCCACACAAAACCTCCAACCATAGCCAGAGGCCAAAACCGGGGGCAATTCTGGATTAAATTGACCACCAAAGAAACTATCCATATGGAGGCACAGAGAATCCATTGGAAGAACATGCCTATGGAAAAATCAAATGCATAAAACAGAGAACTTGTAGAATACTGCGTGTACGAACCTCTTAACACATACTATGTGTTAGACAAAACAGTACAGAAAAAATTGAAAGGTGGCCACCTCCTTTGTGAATTTCAGGGAATCACGTTACAATATATTCAAAAGACGTATTTTAGAGTATGGTGTTATAATTCTGTCAACCTTTTCCTCACTGTGCATTCTTCATATGCAGCTGCAAAGGATACTTTGCTGGACAAAGTTTACACAAGTCCTGATTCTCGGACACATGAAAATTTTGACAAAGAGGATATCAAGTTACTGCAAACTTCTCCCACCACCCTAGTAGCAGCTAACACAGACGACTGTACAAGACAAAGCAAAACTCCTGCAAAGCTCAGGGCTCAGACTTTTCCAATAGTCTGGGACACTGAGGATGATAAAAACTTTGGGCAGATCTCTTCTACCTTTGTCCCTTCTCTAAGGGTCAACTAGGCAGACCAGTTAAATTTATGCCAGCTGAACTAAGATTTTTGCTTTAAAGTCTAGCCTTGTCTTGCTAGGACCATATTTGGCACAAAGAAGAGGGAGGTTATATCCAGCCTGTAATGCAGATACTATCATTGCAGTACCATAAAGGCAGATTTATTCATCTAGGGATCTGGTAACTGACTATGCCTCATATAAACATGCAGATACAACATGAACCTAGTACAATAAAGTGATAAAATTCCAAGTAGGAAATAGAAGTGATTGTTTCCTCTTACTGAGTCACCAGATAAAAAGTATTAAAATTTCAAATTTTGATTGTTTTTGCTAGGTCCACAATTGAAAGTCAATACTCCAAAGTACAACAACTTTTACAGTATAAATAACACTGTATGTATTTGAGAATCCTCACAAGGGTAGAAGAAAGGACATTTCACTTCCCATTGTGAAATGCTCATGAAATGCACACCATCACTGTTAAAGTGCACAACAACACATAAAAAGGCTCTTCTAAAGTTTTGCCACATCCTGAACCAGGACATTATTGTTTTATACCCTAACATTAGCAAAGAAAATTAAAACATGTTCTATAGATTAAGGCTGTGATGATATTTATAACTCTAGCTAGAGAAACTCTCATATTTGGTGGTAAAATACTATTCCTATTAGCAAAAATACCAAAACCAACAGAAGAATATAAATAAGTTTACCATCACCAGTATCAAATTTCTTAACAGGCACAAAGTTTGTCCCAAACAGAAAGACAGCTACTGTGGAAGATGTAAAGCCAACAGCCAGATCTGTTCCATTGCTGACGTTAAAGGCACTGTAAGCTTTCCCGATATTCATCTTTGTTCTGAAGGTTCCTCTTTGTCGAATTGTTTTGCTGCGGGTCCTGACAGATACTGAAATCAGAGAATTAAACATGTGGAGTACTACTTAACACCGACCTAGCTCAGAGAGCTGAAACTTAAAAGGACCCTACTTATCAATCTCAAAAGCTTGAAAGAACTGCAAAGTATACTGTAGAATCCCATGAAAAGCTGCCATAAAACGTGAATGAAGTAACAAAAACAGATGCACCAAAAAAAAAAAAAAATCACTCTTGTGTGTTTCATAATCAGCTTCAGAGAAAAGCATGTCTGAAATCAAACCACACGAACGTCGAGATACACTCAATGGTTATGAGGACTTGAATCTGCGAGGCCTATGGGAAGCTCTCATGCTTGAGGGAGATGCTCTATCAGAATATTCCTTACTCCTGCTAGCCAAAGGGGGGTCACACTCGGGTGTAAAAAAGCAGGGGTTAGACAAAATCTTAACTGGCAGAAGAAGAACTTCCAGCTCCACTGCCTAGAAGTCAAGAACAGACGTAGAGATTCTATAGATGCCACAGTGGGATCAATATAGAACCGCAAGGTAACCACAGAGAGTGCTCTAGCTGATGTAAGACATGCATAAAGGTTCTTCTTTTCTGTGGGGAGCAAAGGGAGAAGTAGCTGCCTCTAAAATTTCTTCGATCATTCCATGTAATTATAAGAAAGGCAAAGATATTTTTTTAATCCTGTACTACCCCCTCCCCCCTTTTTTTTTTTTGTAAGTGGGAGATTCATCTTGAGGTTACCCTCAACTGAAGTACCACATATATACTTTTGATATAGTTCATGACTCTGACAGAAAAGGCGACTTTGAGGACAACTATAATAACATGACCTTTGCACATGTAATCTGAACACCACACTTAGAAGACTACATATAAGAAAAGGGTTTGGAAATGTAACTTCAAATGGCAACAGCATACTTAATATGCAGCGAGTATAAAGAGGGACATTTATAGAGATACACACGCAATCCTGTTGTTGAAGTAATGCTATTTATACTGAATCAAATGACATACTAATGCAGTTTGACATTCTCCAGTGTAGGTGGACTACCTACTGCCTAGAGGAAAAAAGCTGAAATAGGATGGTGGAAATTTTGCCAAGTCTTGTAAGGGGTGCTGTGATTATACTCTCTGCAAAAGGAAGAGCTGAGCTGCTGCACATTCTTTCACCTTATTTTACCCTCCAGTCCTACCTTCTCTGGAGTCCTTAGGACACTGAGAACTGCATCTGCTGAGGTTGTGCTTTTACCTACAGCTTCAGCAGGGCCAGGAGTGTCAGATGAAATTAATTATTTGCATTAGCAGGCAAAAAGTTCAATCCCACAACTAATATAACCACTTAGTTTCTATACTGACATCTTTCAAGGGGAAAAAATCATATTTTTAACTTGAGTACTTAAGAAAAGCACAGATGACATCTAGAAAACACATCATGAATGACACAGGTATTTCCATAGGTCTTATTATCTTTTTTCCCTCTTCATCTTTCTTGCCTACTTAGGCGATATGCTTCTCCAGGAAGTTTTCAGTCTATTTAAGATTCTTCTATAAAGTATGCTTTACCTGGGACCTGTAGACACTGAGCAGTGCAAATAATAATGCTGGGATTTCTTCAAAGACCGGCTTCACAGGCTAAGAAACACTGTGACACCACAAGAATGGATTAAGATAGATAAAGCCTTACATCAGCTATCTTCACTCCATCAACCTTGACTCACTGAGTGAATACGCTCAAAACATCTAGTGGACAAGTAAGGCACAAGAGCTGGGTTTTGCAGAGGAAGAACTTCACACTGTTAAGGACACAGAAATAAAGCTGATTACACTGTGCCTCTATGAATGCAGGACTCAGTACTTGGCCTTTAAATAAAAAAGCCATTATGCAGGCAAAATACTCAGAACCTTTCAAATTTAAAGTGGTTTATCAGTCTTTTTGACTTTGTAAATGTATAGAGAAATGTTACTTTAAAAATATTTCAGCTTTGTATTTACTAAGAGAAAATCTGCGTGCTGCGGGGCAATATACTTTTCTGCTTGCTTTTAATCTTCCAAAAAACTCTCTATTGTGCACACTGAAGACTGTTGCACAATAGTAGAACCAGAATCATGACACCAAAAATGGAAAGGAAACACAATGTCCAATTAAACAAGGAAGAGTACGCTTCATTCAGACTGTTTAGAACTCTGTAACTTTCCAAAGCTTGGGGCCTTAAGCTCCAAATTTGGCAAAATTTCAGACCCAACTTTCAATTCCATTTTAAAGTCTTCCAAGAGAAAGCTCAACCAGACAAGGCCTGGAGCAACCTGCTGTCACTTTGATGATAGCACTGCTTTAAGCAGGAAGTTGAATCAAATGACCTCCAGAGGTCCCTTACAAGCTGAATTATTCTATGATTGTGTGATCCAATGTCAGGAGCAAATGATGAGCTGGCACACAGCATTAAGTTGACTATACCTTTTTGCACGTGTTTGCACGTACTTGGCACATCAGAGAGCTTCAGAGAGTTCACCAAGCACCTCTTCTCTACAATCCTATGTTGGACATGCAGCATACGCACCTCCCAAGGTTTCTAGCTACCAAATGCCAAACCAGAAGCACTTGCTGAAGCTGCTAAGGTATTAGAATATAGTGGCTGTATCTGAAAAGCAAGCAGAAAACTGGAATTGCTGCTGTTATTGAAGGTTTTTTTTTCACTAAGTACTGAAGGGCACTTTGGGATTCCCAAGCTGCAAAGGAAATAAAACAGAATTTTGTTGGCATACATTGTCCTTATCGTACTAACTTCACCTGTTTATGTCACTGGAAGGTTGTGCTCTGTATTTTCACTGTTTCACCAGAAAATATGCCACCATTTTCTTCCTTCGCACAGAGACACAACAACTTATGATGCCCACTTAATGCAACAGCAACGCATTTGCTAGTCTCCGCAGACAGGCACGAAATTAAGACTGCACTTGAGAGCTTTCACCTCAAGGTAGATCCAAGATCTGTTGCCAACATCTGAAAGTAGCTGTTTGTGTTAACTGAGCAGGTATTTTTAGAGATTGCAAGTCACCTTGACTGTCTATTTGCATGTTTCTCCTATCATCTATTTGCCGTTAAGGGTGGATACTTCTGTCCTTATTTTAAGAAGCTTCTATCAGTCCCGAGGCAGCACAGAGTGACATCCTCATGTGACACCGCGACCCCTGACTAGCTGCTCAAGAAACGTTTGCTTCCCTAAGACGAACGCTTTTGAAAGCCATTCTTCGTGCAGTATTTTCAGCAAGCGGTATCGCGCAGCTGAGCGCTCGACACAGGCGGATGATGCTTTCACCGACACCGACACGCCTGGCCTTCCGCAGGGCAGGCCCACGCCGCAAGCGGGACGCGGCCCGCAGACAGGGCAGGCCCAGCCCCGGCCAAGGCCGCCGCTGAGGGCAGCGCCAGCCGGCTGGGCAGGCCAACTGCTCGGCAACGCACCCCGAGAGGAAGCTTAAGAACCCCGCTCCAGCCCTTCCCCGGCGCCCTGTCCCCGGCCGACCACCGCGGCGTGTTTTACGACGCTCCGCTCCCGCAGCCGGGGGTGGGCCCGCACCGGCTGATCCCTTGCCGGGGCCCTCCGTGCGGCCTCGGCCCCCGCCGCTGCCCGCGCCCCTCCGCGCCAGCCCCCGCCGCGCTCCCGCACCAGCCTCCCCCGCCGCTCCGGCCTCCCGCCCGGGCCTGCGCCGCCCGCCGCGCTGCTGCACCGCCCCTGGCCTCGGTCCCCGCCTCCTCCCCGGCCGCTTCCCCGGCCGGGAGGGGGGTGGAGGCGAGCAGGCGGAGAGCGAAGCCGAGGCTGGCCTCTGCGCCCCTCTCGCCTGCCTCTGTCCCGGGGAGGGCCCGCGGCCGGTAGGCGCCGCGGCGGCCCAGCGGGGCGGAGGGTCTTGCCCGCGGTGCCGGCTGCTCGTCTAACAGGGGAGAAACACAAAGAGAAATCCTAAATTTAGGCCCTCACGGCGTCGTAAAAGCGCTTGTGCCGCTCCCCGGTCTTAAACGGCGGTTCTTTATTTTTTTAGTGGTGGTGCAGCCGTGTACCTCACAGGCTGTTGCGGTTACCGCACGACCCGTGGAAGAAAAGGCTTTTCCCTGGTTTTGGCAGTGCACGGGCACACAGACACAGTTTGAAGACAGCACCGCTCCCAGCGGGGAAGGGCTGGCCTCCCTGCGGCCTCCGAGGCCTCCCTGCTCGCTGGGAGCTGCCGCGGGGCTGGGGGCCGCCGGCACCTCGGGGGAGGCAGGAACACGCCGAGGCCGTGCGGTGCCCCCGGCCCCGTGGCGCCCAGCAAGGGCGGGCGAGCTCCAGGCCCGGTCAGGGCGTCCAGGCTGGGCAGCTGGCACACGCCGGGTCGTAGCTAAGCACAGAAATTACCACCTTTTGCTCTGGGAAGCCCCCTCGTTGTTCAGCAGCCAAAACCGAGTAGGAAAGTGATCTTTTGCACAATGTCGAGAAGAGATTTTTGCAGATTTCCCTGTAAGGATTTGACCCAGACCAGTTAAAGTGCAGGATATTAGTCAGCTTGTTTAGTCACGAAGCAAACATTTCTTTCTGTCATCTTGGAGTACAGTTTCCAGATGGCAGCCCCAATCGATCTCCTTACAAACGCAGCACAAGCCTTCTAGAGTAATGCTTCGTATTTTGTAAGTCAAATTTGCATTATCCATAATAGGGACGCATGTTTTTTCTCTGGAGAGTAAGTTCTCAGTCCCGTGGATTTGGTAAAGCTAGGAGTGCATAATTTATCAATCATTTTATCATAAATGTCCATGTGACATTTGGAGAGATGAACTGCAGAAGGTCTCTATGGAAACAGTTTAGCTGTAGTGCATCCAAGAGGAACAACATCCCATACGGTAATCACAAATGTAGCCTAGAAAAAAAAAGAAGTGCATTTTATTCTAAAGGCAATGCAATTCTACATGTTACATTATTTTATTCAGAAAAAAAGAAAATGTTAAGGAAAATGTTAATCTTTCACGTTGAATTGTCTGCACATAGAAAGCAAGAGCACACGCAATAAGGAGCCTAGCCTGAAACTACAACCTTTCAAGTGTCCAGGGATAGAGATGTGTTGAATTTTGGCTTCAGAAGAATCTTGATATTGAACAAAATATGTTCCAAAAATCCTGCTTCTGGTTTCATTTGAAAGAATGGATCTTGGAGAAGTCATCAGCAATCACTTCTAATTACTGTCTCTATCCCACTTGAACTGATACCTATTCCTCACTGTTTCATCTCTTCCTCACTATTTCTTCAAACCCTGCTAGTTTTGGAGCATTGTTTTTCTCATTAACACAACAGTTGAAATGACACCAACTGTACAAATGAAATGCTCAAATATGGACAAATTCCAATTCACTCGTTTGTGCTCTTTGGTTTTATTGAAATCATGGGTTGTTGGAGATGAAAAGTATATGGGAAAGGAAGTCCATGAATGCACAGTGTTTACTAAGATGGAAAATGGCAACATTCATATTTCAAATTCCAGAGCCTTCTATGAATATGACAAGTGTCCACTTAAAGAGCGTCTTTTGTTGCAAACTGCTCTACAAACCAGCACAGACAGTATTTTGTTCTTTTCTGAATCGCAGCAACTTCTGCAGTCATAACTACAGTGGGAAGAACCAAACTGAGCCATCTTGGAAAACTAAAAAAAATAAACATCTTTAAATCCTGTATCTCTCAAAACTAAAATGACTGAGTGGAGCAACAAGGAGGGGTTAGATGAGGAAATAGGAGATGTATTGCTTTAAAATACAAAACTGATACTTGTAAGAATTGATACCAAATCTGTCGTTTTGGAGAGAAGCATATTGGCTGCTAGTAGCTTTTTTTATTAATAATAATATTATATGACTGTTCTGCTACTAATGGTTTTCTCTGTGTTTTTCTTTAGTCCTCCAGATGTAGTATTCACTGTTCCAAAAAGCTGTACTTAGTCTAGATTAAAGAAGGAAGGAGATCACCTGTGAAAGAAGTGGTGAAAAAGGAGTTTAAATAATAATTCAGATGAGAAGGAAGAAGTTGTACTTGGTAGGATTAAGAAAGATGCAAAGGTGAAAGGCTATAGGAGATTGCATAGGGGAGGATGATTTATGTGTAAATCCTTTGAACAGGAGGTTTTGAGAACTTTCTGGTGAATTAGTGAATTTTTGTTATTTCCTAAAAAATGGGCTACTGTTGTCTTCCCATCTTCAGAGACTTGAAAATGGAGCAGAGCATTTAAGTAACTGGGTGGTGCTCTCAGAGCCCATGAATCAAGACGCAGGAGCTTGTGACTGGTGGTCATTGGATCAGTCCACCCATCTCCTGCAGCTTGGCCAGAGAGTGTCTACTAGGAAGGCTGGTGGCAGTGCTGGCCACCAGCTGCCTCAGAGTCTGTAGCTTGTCCAGCACCATCAGCAGCACCCTGGGTGACAGTCCTTCCCGTGAATACAAGTTGATCTGTTTTTTTCTACAAATGCAGGTGTAGTTGGAGATGAATTTCAGAAGTTAAAAAAAAAAAAAAAAAAAAAAAGAGGAAAATAATTGCAAACCTGCAATTCAGCTATTTATTTACATTTTCAATCTATACCTAGGAATGTCAAGGACCTGAAAATACTTCTTAAATTCCCCTCTTCCATTCATTGCCATTCACCAATATTGGTTTTAACATTCCTGTGTTCCTAAACTTAGGAAGAGATAACACTGGCCATGAAATACGAGTATATAAAGAAATTACAAGAGAAGTTGCATTTAATGGATGCAGATGGCAATGCCACAGATGTAGTTTAGAGCAAGGAATAAATACAGAATCTAGCTGACATTACAGGCTAAATATGTGTAGGCAAAGTGCAATAACCTAATTTGGGTAGACAACTAACATTGTTCAGTCTATTCTTTCAAAAAAATTAGTCTTGAATATTTTATGACCACAGATACCCTTTCAGCTCCATAATGCCCTTTAGTGCCCCACTGCAGCTTTGGGTTAGTAATGATTCCAGAAAGCAGAATACTACCTACCTGAACAACAAACATTTTGTCTTTCCTGAGGCACAAAGAAACATTTGTTTTCCAAACAAGTCCATAGCCATTCCAGCCTTAATTATTTTGTGAAATCTAGTAGGGCACTGGAGCTTTACACCACAAAGGCCAAAAAACAGAACATCTCTTGAGATGTTATCTTTTAAAGAGTCGAACTTGGAGGCAAATACCTGCTAAATTAACAAGATATTGGATCCTGTTGAGTTGAATCCCACCACCATCAGTTCCAAAGAATGTCATGGTGCAACATTTAATGAATGAGTTCTCCCTTCTGAACATGAAAAATAAAGGAGATATTATTGCTATTATCACACTTAGAAAGCCTCAAAAACCCCCCAGCAGTCAACACTGTACATCAGTGGGTATACAACATTTTGATTTCAAGGCAACAAGTGAAATGAGGAGTGAAGAACAATTCTCCATATCCTTTTATAATTTTCAACAGATAATCTTTAAAGAGTTGCAGTAGGAAGATTATATAGGTTCCAGAATTTTAATTTAAGAGAAATGTCATAGGAAACGAAAGCTGTTAGTAACTGGAATGGACTGTGTTTTGGCAATGCTTGATTGTAGTGGACAAGTGCTGTCTACATGCAAGAACCAGACATTTGAAAACAACTGCTGCAGTGTGATACATTTCCAATGCAAGCAACTCTGTGCCATTAGCAATGTAAAGTAAAATCACCCAAAATAATTCAAAGACACTTGGAAGAAATATAGTGGAGTAAAAGCTTGAATTATTTGCTGTTAAAATCAGCAGCAAGTCAAAAGAGAATCCAGGATGTGTAATTTCTTCCTTTTTTTTTTTTTTTTTTTTTTTTAATTATTTATCCTTGAAAGGGGAGACCATCTTAGACATTTAAAAAAATTTCTTCATGTGTATGTGTAAATATGCACTATGGGTGAAATTCTGCTCTCAGGCTGCAATAACCTGTTACCCTTATTTACACTGGTTTTAGCCATATAACTTTGCTGATATTTTGCACTCTCTTCGCACTGGTATTAAACAGGATATATGAGGCTGTTCTCACTGTGAGCCTGGACAGTGTCTGTTGGTCAAATGGGCTGCAACTCTGGTACCTCTTGCTAATGACCCTTCATCTTTCAGAGGGACCTTCAAGTATTTAAGGCTGATCTAATAACATCCATCTCTGGCAACTTCTTTAAAGTATATAAAATGTTCAGCAGTAGCCACATCTTTACTAACTTTATAGATACACTTGTCTGGAGCTTTTTGAATTAATCTTCTTTGGGATATGTCTCTTCAGTCAATTTGAACTAAAAAAAAAAAAAAAAGAGGGAAGAGCTTACATGGCCAGAAAGATTTCTTACAATCCCTATTCCTCAGGTTTGAAAAAAGTAGGTGATAAGAAAGCTCTTTTCCTGGTAACAGCCATGGATGCTAAAATCTTAACTTGATAGTACACATTTAGACAAAAAGTAAAGAAAAGTGATGGCCAATGAGAAAATCCACTCACAAAGTTTTATAAATTGAGATTGAACCCATCTGAAACATAAATCAATTCCTTAACTGTCTATTCCCCTTAGTATTAATTATGGAGAGGAGAATACCTGCATTAGCTTGAACTACAGCAAACATAGACATTTTATTAATTTGTACTTAGACTAGGCAAGGAGTCAGAAGTCAGAGCTTTGCCAGTGTCTCACTGCTTAAATCTGTACAAGTCCTTAAACTTCTCTCTGCCTCAACTTTTCCATCTGTATAGTGACTATGCTATGCCTCGTTTTGGAAACATTCTTGAGCTGTTTAATAGCATGTTAATAGCATTTTAAAAGCCACTATCTGTTTTTCATTTCTCATCACAAGAACATATGGCTCCCAAAAGTTCTAAAATTCAGGGGGTAGGGGAGTTATTTTACATTTCAAAAGACCCCAAACAGGGAAAATGGGAATTTCTTCGGTGTATTTGCATGCAGTGCACTAGAGGGCCCTCAGGAGTTAGAAATGGATGGAATGCGCTTTTGGAAGGCACATACTTCACAGGACTTTTCATTACAGAATTTAAAATAGAAGTTGCTGGGGTTTGGTGGGGTTTTTTTTGGTTTGTTTGTTGTTTTTTTTTTTTATAACATGAAGTTCATGTAAGTTTATAGCTGTTCATATGCAAACCACCTCTCAGTACAGTTAGCTTCCAAACAGTATTTAGCTTGCAATGAAATACCTAAATGTGAACCATACTTAAAAATGTGCTAGAATGCTTTGAGAATGTCAGCTTTTACTAAGTTACTTTTGTTAACCTAAGGAGTTTACCAGAACAAAGGATGTGTCAAGCTGAACAGGTAAGAGATTTTATATTTTTATAGCAATATATATACACAACATGCACTTAATCTATCTTTGTTTCTTTGAAAGAATATGTAAGCCACTGTAATTTTATTTGAAAAACTATAGCTACAGCCTATTTATGGCTTCATAAGAATGAAGAAAATTAACCATCTTTCATCTTTAATGTGTGTTTATTAGTTATGTGAACTGTATTCATCTTCAACTAGGGAAATTTGGCAATGCTAATATATTTTTATATTAGTGAATATGTGCATATTTAACTACTACAGTTACTGGGGGTTAATATTATATAATTTACAGCGTTTCCATAAATGAGTTTTAGTGAAGACTTTGTCTCAATGATCTGGGTTTGACAAGCTTTTCTTCTGATGCTGGAATATAGCCAGCTGAGATTGCAAATTGAGCGTGTGTTTCTTGATTTTAGTGTTTAATTTATACTGTAATGAGAAAGGAAAAGATGTATCCTGACAAATCTCTAGATGCATACTGTCTCGTCTAGAACTACTGTCCCTTAAAAATATAGAACCACATGTGCCATGTGCGAGTAATGAAATTAAATACTACTATTTTCTTTTTGCAGTTTGCAAAGGAGATACTTCAGATCTTTTAGACTACAAGTCAGTAAACTTTGCTTACGCAGCTGGCTCCATTCATTCTCTGAAGCCAATCACTTCCCCTGTGGTGGCTGATAAGAATTTAACTGCTTAAGAAGGTGGAGTGTCAGCATCCTTAGTGCTAAACACATTCCCAGGCATATCGGTAGTCTCTGTCCATCACCCATGCTGGAAGTTATTTGGAAAAGGAGAAATAGGAATCGGGGAAGGGAAATCATGCATCATCATCATCCTGGCTGGAACGTACAGGAGACTTTATGTTGTTTTCATCCTGTGGATTCACTAGAGAAATGACCACCTTTGATCAGCCAAGTAAAATAAAAAACTTGTTTATTTGCTGCCTGTGCCTCCCACGGGTACTGAGGCTCTGGACTTGCAGGCACCCAAGGACAAGAAGGAATCTGCTAGTGGGAACCGCATGTGTGATCTACCTAGGATTCCTCATCAGTCAAGTGGGTCATGTTTTACCCCAGCACAAAGGAGGACACCAAAAGGTCAGTTCCAGAAGTCTCCAAGATGCAACCCAAACTCCTTTTCTTGGCATCCCACTGGATGGCACCCTGTCGCCACCCAATTTCCAAGAACCCCAGCTTGGTAGCAATGGGACCTTGCTGCCACCCAATGTAGTTTATATCACACTGCGGTCTAAGCGCAGCAAACCTGCCAATATCAGAGGCACGGTGAAGCCAAAGCGCAGGAAGAAGCATGCAACCCCTTTGTCCTATGGGCAGCACTTTCCAAAAGCTACTTTTATGGGCCAGGAAGAGGCCTTTGCCCAGCAGCCAAGGAGGGCCACGCATGCTGTGGGCACAATGGGAGCAGCAATAGCTCTGAAGGCGAGAAAGCACCAGCTGGATGAACACAGGCACAAAGGAATGGCAATCAGGGAGAGGAGTCACTGGAGACATGGGAGGATTTCTGGACCTATAAAGGCACAGCCCCAGCCTGAGGAAAGCAATATCAGGATTTACAGTGAGAGCTCTCCCTCTTGGCTGAGCAAAGATGACATCCTGAACATGCGCATGCTGGCAGATTCTCGGATAGAAAGCATCCAAGAAGTACCTTCTCGCAAAGCAGTCCTTGTGGTATTCGCGAGAGGTTCCAGCACCACAGGAACTGCTTGTAATCAGGGACACTGTGGCATCATCAAACGACCCCTCGACATGAGCGAGGTGTTTGCCTTTCATTTGGATAGGATTTTGGGGCTAAACAGGAGCTTACCTTCTGTAAGCAGGAGATCGAAGTTCTTCCAAGGTAACACATTCCTATGGTTTTCAGCTTGCCGGTGGGGTGCTGAGGTTTCCTTCCCCCTCCCACATTAACCGTGGGGCAGCAGCCACCACCTTCAACTCCTGTGAGCCTGAGAACTAACCCCATTGTTACAGGGAAATAAAGCTGGTATCTGTGTGTAACTTCTACAGTGCAATTGTCCTGTCCAAAGGACACGATACCCCAAGGTTTAGATCAAATACCATTGAGCTGCTGAGAGCAGTAACAGTTTCACTTCCACAAGAGTCTGGAATGAGAAAAAAAAAAAAAAAAAAGAGGGAGTCATCCATAGATTTTGTGACATTGTACAGACTGCCTGAAGTGAAACTGGTGAAAGAAATTCCAGAATAGCCTGTGATTCGATGGGTATTTCTGATTTTTTTTAAAAAAACTTTTCTTATCTTTTAGAATTGACTTTAATAAAATATTCTTGAAAGTAAGCACAAAAAATCATCTCTCAAACAGGTGATAGGAAAGGGGTTTTGTATTTGGTCAGGTAACCTGCTCAGAGAGGTGGGGGACCTTCCTGCAGAAGCTTGATGCTACTTTCATGGTACCAATACCTCTGGGAACTGAAAAATTTTTCAAAAGTGCTTCCTTCTCCCCAACTACATTTCAGTAAATCCTGGTGTACATTTTGAGATTTACTACACACATTATATATTATGCAAAGAAATATGCACAGTAAGTATCTCAATATGCCTATTGCACAGCTGGTATAAAGTTTTCAATTTAAAATTTGATTTTCAACCTTTAGTGAAACTAAAGGTAGGTTTCAGACATGTAATGTGGGTTAGAAATCTACTTCTAACATTGCTATATTGTTAAACACATCTTCAGCCTAACTGCTATTTTTGTACAGTCACAAATCACAATCCAGAAGGACTACGTTGCATTTTAATGAATCATTGCTGAAGTGGCTAGCTATGTTTTTGCTGTTCATTTCTTGCTGCTGAAATTAGCTTATACCAAATACTTTATATCAGTCTGCGTTTCTTAAAAAAAAAAAATAAAAATGCAAGAATGACTTTCTGAAGTTTGACAGCAGGAAGGCAACCTAGTGATCTCCAACGTCTTCCTGCTTTGTAAACCTTCCCTTTGTCAGCCTGTGCAATAATGTGAATGAATCTCTAGGAACAACAGTTTGGAGCCTCTGAATATTGTTCATACTTGCAGAGCATGGAAGATACATTATGCATAGTTTATTTTTAGAAACAAGATTTATTGCTATAGAGCTGTCGTAAGGCATTAAGGTAGTTGAGTTGGAGGAACTCTGCACAGTGTGGCTGTGGAGATGACAGACTGCAAGCCTCTGAAAACTGCTATTAGGCTAATTGTGCATTGTGTTGCTCAGTGTCTGTCACCTTGCAGTATGTTTTGGACTGTCTGGGACAGACTGTCATTCTGCCCTCTTTAATTTTCTTTTCCTCATAACTGGTGATGTTCCTATAGCAAGAAGAGTGTTGCTAGGTGATGAGAAGAGAAATAACATTATTTTGGTCTCACTTCATTTTTTCCAGCTAAAGGGTGAACAGAACATTTGGAACAGTTACTGTACCTTGTCTTTCTCCATTTCTTTAGCCTGGAAATATGCTTGAGCTCAGATGCCCAATATCTACTTGAGCTCATGGCTATTTACACGCTTGTGTTTGGCATATCTGGAAAACATCTGTGTTGAGAAAATGAGAAAAAAAATATATTCTTAAAAATAACATGAATAATTAGTGAGTTCATTTCTATAACCCATATGCATTTAAGTTAAGATTAGGTGGGCACTGTAAAGTTTTTTACAGGGCGACTTGTGTAAATCATGGGTTATTCATATGGGAAAGAAAGCAATACAGGATTAGAGACTGTGCATGTGTATGAATGTACACAATTTCTGGGCTGACATATCTCTCTCCACGACACATCCTTTTAGCTTGCCTCAGTTGTGATGTGATCTAACAAGACATGTTTGATGTAGCATTAAAATCTTTAAAAATGGGCTTTTCAAAACTATCATTCACTTTGTCAAAAGCAGTTTCAAAGAACCACATAGTAAATCCCTGTACAGGTTCTGTTTCCCCTATTCCCACAAATCCCCCAGCTGATTTTTTTTTTAAAGTCTAGCAAAATAGTGTATGCAAGTCCTCTGTCTGCTGCCCTTGCCTTCCCTAGTTAATTGTGAACCCTTTAAAGTGTTAACTGGTTTTTTAAATGTTTTATATTATTTTTCCATCATGGATTGTTAAATCAAGTATGGTAACTTTTTCTCTCATATTTTTCCATTGAATTGGCTGAACGTAAAAAGCCTGAGAAGTACAGGCGGGCAAAGCCCTTCTGAGTTCACTATTACAGTCTAAAAGAGCATGATTCTGGGCATAGGCAAGCAGTTATTGATTGCTCCCATTGCTGCCTACAAGGTGTGAAAAATGTCTGGAACTCCAAAACACCTATAAACAAAGAAGAATAAGCCTGTAAAACAGCAAGAAATAGTCATGAAACTGTATCTGTTGTGGAGAAAATGGAGGCTGACCCTTGTGTGTCTGAGTTTTAGGATGGTCACATTAATACCACAGGACTGAGAATCTTCATTATTTGATCATCCTAATCTGAAGAACAGAAGAGACATAACTGTCACAACCCTACCTTAATTAGTTTATACAGAAGCTAAGTAAGATGGCTGCTCATATTGCCCCTAGCTCAGCAACAGCATTTGCAGGGTTGGATGATGCCAGTGTTTGTCAGGGCTTGATCTACAGAGGAACATGGGCTGGAGCAGGCTTGCTGCCCTGTTGCAGCTGACAGCTGTAGGGGTAGGACTCTGGCTCCTTGCATCAAAGCATCAAGGCTGAGCTCTTTACTGAGCTTTTGGTACGAAATACACAGCTGTTGCTATGCAGTTTTATTGCACCACTGGCTGAAGGCCTGAACTACTTCATGCTGACAACCAACCCCCTTCATCCCTGGTTTTCTGATATCATAAATTTGGCTAAATACACTTTTTCCTGTGCTGAGAAGTGTAAGCACAGGTGTACTCAATTCAGTTGGGCTTTTTTTAGCTAGAGATTATGGGTACAAGCTGCTCCTGGGGAGATTCAGATTAGACAAGTGGAAAATTTTCAGAAAAACAATCAGCCATTAAAATAATCTCCCCAGGGAAGTGGTGGATTCCCCAAAACTAGACACTTTTAAGATTTAGCTGGACAGGGTGCTGGGCCATCTTATCTAGACCACGGTTTTCCCAAGAAAGGTTGGATCAGATGATCCTTGAGGTCCCTTCCAACCTGATATTTTATGATTGAACCCACTATTTGCCCAGAACTACTTTTCCTAAAACATGCAAGAAACTCTTCCTTTTAGTAACACCTGTCATAGTTTAGTGCAAATAGATGAATTGAGCCACAGGTTTTTCTGTTTTATACCCTACACTATCAGCCTGCCCTTGCCATCCCACCAAAAGTTATGCAAAAGCAGGCAAAGATACTATGAGTTACTAGTATCAGGGCAAAGAATAAGAAAAACCTGACACTGATTATGCATTCAGAATGCTTTAAAATGCTTCAATTTATCAGTCCTGTTTTCTGTCTAAAAACCCAAACAATTTACACCACAGTGTTGTACCTCTCAGAGTGGTAGCAGAGAGCATATTTTCAACATTCTGTTGGACAGAGAAGTTAATGTTTAAGCAATAATGCAGCCCATAGTCTAGAGAACAACCAATGCACATTTCATGCATTCCTTAATTCTAACATCCATATGAGCACAGGACAGAAACCTTGCAAATAAGGCCCAGAGAGAAGAACGAAAAATAAAGGGCCTAGCATCTCCCTACTTTCTGCTTCTGTCTCTCATATTTTTTCTCATAACTTAAACTCAACTAATGGTCTGTATGTCAGTCCTTACCTTTCCACACTAAATTAACCTCCCCTGCTAATATGTGGGCAACTAAACTGTTTCTTTCAAATGTGGCAGTGGTAAGCTGTACTGCTTTACAGTGGACAATGAGGAATTTGAGAAAGAGCTTTAACTACCTTGTGAAAGATTTGCTTTTTTTAGTGATACTGTCATGGGCATGTTTGAAAACATTTTGTTTTGAGGAAGTTAGAAAAAATGCTGTAGATTATACATGTTAGAGCACAAGATGAAGAGTAACATTTGCAGGAACATCTTTGTGGTTAAGAAGCATACAGACTATTTTCAAAGTAATGGGGGGTGTGGATATCTAAGGTGATGCCTATGTTGAAGAAGCCATGCAGTGGTACATTAAGTGAACACAAAGCAGCTTAAGTACCTTGAGGTAGTGTAGTCTCAGCAGTCTGAGGTTTCATCTGTGTTACCTTATTCAATTTAGAATATCCTGAGCCGGTAGCTCCTAAGGGCCTAAGACATTTTAAAAAATATTTTGATGTTTAAAAATTTATGAGTTACTAGGAAGCTGGTACACGAGTTTTGAAAAGTCTTTCCCATACAATTTTGTAGGTCATCTTAGATAGTTAAGTAGATATATAGATCTAAAATGGCAGATGAAAATAAAATTAAATCAATCAGTTTTGGGCAAGGTTCAGTACAAAGCAGGTGCAGCAACAGAAAAGCAGTAGCCCTTTGTGTTAATATGTAAAGCTAATTAGGAACGATGCACCTACAGAGCACACTGGACTTATTCTGAAGTGTGCTCAACCTGCTCAGTTTTGGCTGTATCAAACTGCAAGCTCTGATTCTTAGCCAGGCCTTACTTTTCACCATTCAGTTAATTTCTGATTCAAACCTCATGAGGATGAGGCTGAGGAGCTCTACTGATTTCTGCAGGGTCATGCCAATACATGCATCTATGAATCAGACCCCTTATCTGCTTTAATTCAGCATCTTCATGTTTTTCCCGCGAGTGTCAAAAATTTGAATCACTGTTATTTGCTGAAGCTGCTGTTTCATATTCCTGTAATTCAAATTATATTACAGAGTTGAAAGATTTTATTTTGGCTCATGTTTTCTGCTCCCATTTCCTCTGAAATGCAAACATTTCCTGGATTTAGCCTTGGTCTTTTAAAAATGTTTTTGTATCTTAATGGAAACTGGCAAGATATTCATATTTTTCAAGTATTTATATTACTATTGTTTATCATGTCCCTTTTGGGTAGACAGGAGATGTTTGTTTTGTTAGGAGACTGTTTATGTATTTGGTTTGTGGAAGAATTCGTGAGTAATAAGCTGTTATTGGAGATAAAACAATAATATATCAGACTTAGTCCTGAAGGAAAATGTCATTTTTTGTGACAATTCCCAATGCTTATATAGATTTTCTCCAACTGGCTTGGAAAAGAGGCTTAGCCAATAGTTGACCTGACTTGGCTAAAGTCATCTACAATGTAGGCGATGGAGCCAGAGCAAGAGATGGGGAAATAGTTAGGATTCCCCAAATTAATTTCCTAAATACTTATTCAGGCACTTCAGTAGAGGCCTGATTTTCAGGAGCGCTCAGCACTTTTTTCAGTGGAGGAAAGAGCATGGAGCACAGTGGTGATAAAGGTAGTACTGATCCTAGTGAAAGAGAGAGATTGATGTTCCTAATGGAAGGGCACTTTCTGTGTTCCTAAGGAAACACTGGGCAACTGGGAGAGAAGTTAAAGTAGTGGTAGATCTGCACTTTGGGTTGGCTTGAGAAGGGCTACCTTGTATGTGCAAGCCATGGCAGAGAGAAGATCGAGTATGTTCTGGTTTTGGAGAGAAGTTTGTCTTTTCTCTTGGGCTTGATAGCATGAGAGGCCTATCACGCTCTGTTGGCAAATATGAGATGATTTGCTGCTAAGTATGGGCAAAGACAATTTCATACCTGTTGTTTTAGGTCATTCAGCAGTCTTTGAAAAGGTTGCTTTTTGATTTGGTTATATGGAGATCTGATTTTAACAGTTCTTGCTGCTTACAGATGGAGCATTTACATTAGCAACTTTTACCTTGCTGTTGACACTGATACCTGTTTTCTATGTGCTATTGTCTGGTTTGCCTCTGGAGAAGAAGATGCCATGGATCTCACTGCTTTCATGTGAGTTTCTGAAAGCTTCTTTTCAGATGCATCTCTGGCTCCATGGGCATCGGAAGACAAAGACAGCTTAGGCTGCATTTAACTGTGTGATAAATTGTGCAATAGCGTGGGCTTTAGGTTCATTGACCTTTCAAGATGAATATAAATACATTTTAAAGCTTTATAGGTGTTCCAACCCTTGCTAGTTAGTAAGTAGCAACTTTGCAGTTAAATGGCTCTTCCTCACTGTACCAAGACATTTGGTCTTCTGTCTACACTCAAAAATATGAAGGATTTCTTAGTTCTAATATGTGTACAAGCTGCAGTCAGTCCTAGGTTCTTGACCGTTTAAGGCGACAGCAGTAGCAATGTTGCATCAACAACGGAAAGGAGAGTTCCACTTTCCTAAGAAAATATATATGCCTGTTAATTCATATTGAGAGAAATATTTGTCAGTTTTTATACTAGGAAAACTAATTTTAAATTTTTTGCTTAGGTTTCTTCCCACTAAGAACACTAAATGCTGAAATTCACCAAAGCTAAGGCCATTGACTTAGTTTCGGGGAAGGGCAGAATAGTCTTTGCACAGAAGAATTAAAGAATGTGACCAAAGCAGCTGCTAATACAAAACCGATCTCATGTTGTACCTGGGTAAAATACTTATCAAGGTGTTTATTCATGCTAAGCTCGCACTCTCTAGTGTTCTCCTGTATCATTTAAGAGCTGTGAAATCATACATTTTAGGCCTAAAATACTAAAGATAACAAAATAAATCCACTTTGAGTATAGGATTTGTAGTGTTTCTATGCGCATTATGCAGAAAAAATACTTTGACATAAGTTTCCAGCTTTTGTAAATCATCATCAGTTCACTGGAATCAGAAGGAAATCACACAATTGATTCACAGTGGTATTGTAGGCTCTTAATCTATCTATAAACTTTTTAATAGTCTGGTTTAGTATATTATTTTGTACATTAATCTCTTGCTTCAAACAGAGAAAGCCTTCTGTACACTGAAGACATTTGTAATGTCTGTGCTTCCATTCCTGTAGTGAGTGGTTTTATATGTGGAATAAGACCACATTGACCAAAGGATCTCAAGTTACTAGTCCCTGGCCATTTTTCCTGCCACATCTGTAAAGTAGTGTAATTATTGAACCTTAGGCAATGCCTAAAGAATGATCAAGTAAGTCTGACAGTATTTCACTATACCAATGATCTGTTTTTCCTTTTTCAGATGGTCAAGCCTGTCCTGTTATTCTCTGGGATTCCTCACTGAGTCCAACAGATAATAGTACCCATTCTTCAGTGAGATTAACCTGGGGGCGATATCAGCAGCTATTGAAGCAGAAATGCTGGCAGAATGGTAAAGTTCCCAAAGCTGAGTGGGGCTGTACCGAAATCCATCATCATGAGTGGTCCAAGATGGCACTGTTTGATTTTCTTCTGCAGGTAAAACATTACTATCTGCCTCAAAAGTGATGTGAGCACACATGGGACTCCTAGAAAAGTAGTTTTAGTTTATTTCCTTTTTTTTTTTTTTAATTGGGGATGAGATGTGTTTGCACAGTTTGAACTTGTTTCTGGTTGTTTCTTAGGATTAAAATATCCAAAATGCAACTTATAATCAGGGAAAGAGATCAGGAACTTAACTGGCTCATTTGCTAAAAGAGGAAGCAAAGGCTTTTGTCTTGAGACATCTTGTTTTACCTCACCTCGAGGCAGGCATACTGTTTCTCCTTCACTCCTTGTTTCTCCAAACATAGTTCTTGATTATGTTCACAACTGTAAAACAGTTTTTTACTGTGTGGTCCTTCCTGTACCTCCCCAACCCCCAAGGATGGTTTATGTGCTTTTGGTCAGCTGAAATCTGGGTCAAGATAACAGTTGTAGTGGTTATTTTTCCTTCTTTTTAAAAACCTAGCCAGTGACTTAGCAAGGAAAGAGTAGAGCAGCAACTGATGAATGATACAGCTGCTGTTCCTCGGTTAGGTATTGTACATAATCATTAGCTCTCCAAATAACACCGACCTAAAGCTTTGCCCAGCAGTATCCTAATGTGTGGCTACAGTTGCAGCAATTGTGTAGTAGAATATTAATACACTCCCTGTATTAATAAGGACTGAACTGAACCACCTGGCTGGAAGCAAATTTTATGGCTTCCTCAGTTACGGCACTAGTTCCAATTGTCCTTGCCTGCCAGACAGGTCTGGGTGACTGAGCCTCCTGTAGCACTTACTGGAGCAAGCACTACTTTTAGGCACCGTGTTTGGTTGTTCATATAATTCAGCTTTTTAGAGTTAGATTTCTTGAAATATAAAAATACTGAGTTGGCTTATGCATAGCCAGTCCATGTCCTCAGTCCTGTTCTAGGAAGAATGGATGTTTCAGGGGTTTTTTTGAGCTAGTTTTGCAGACTTGTTAGTTAAACAGAGCATTCTGTTCTTCTCTAAAAACAGATTGTCACTTGTTTAATGACTACATCCTTACTCCCAATATGAGCAAGTAATTCTTAGAAATTGGTATAAAGTAATATGTGGATTATTTTGATGCTAAACATGGTAATGCCCATATAGGAATAGTACAGATTGTGTCAGAGTTAATGTTTTCATGCCATTGTCTTCTCGTTGAACAGTTTAAAAATTCTCATGAGTTCTGTGTTGATTTCTAGTTTTAATGTCTTCTAAGACAAGTTTTTAATCTTCATAATAGAACTCCTATTATCCAGAAGGAACAGTCAGTTAAAAAAAGATACAACAGGATTGAACTGTACCAACAGGGTTGAACTTTACATGACAAAGAAACAAATTACTCTTACAATAGTAGCTGGTATCAAAGTGATTTATACCTCCAGTTGCCTACCAGGCAAGAACGTGCATACCAAAAAGTGAGTGAAAGTGGGTGTTATGGTTCTTAAAGATAAAATTTTAACTGGATGCTCTCAGACTTAATGTTAGTCAGCTGTAGAACATGAAGGCTCTACAACAAAAAATGCCAAGAAGTTGTTTTGAGTTTGAAAAAAATAATAAAATCTGTGCTTCATGAGTCATTCAGAAATAAAGAATAATGGTGAAAAGTATTCTCTATTAAACATAATTCCCTACAAAGAATGGGTTTGGTGCCCATAATAGATGTTCCTAATCTATGGTTTCAAATGCTATAAAACATAGGAGCAGGCTGAAAAATGCTTTCGGCTGACCTTCTCTTGCCTTCTGCAAGAACTCAAGTAAAATAAGGACATTAAATGTAAAACGGCTTCTTTAATTTTGGGAGTTTGGACCTCTCATGTGCATAAATATATGACAAACGCAATGCTAAACTATTAAGGTTGCAGCATCAATTCCTGAGTGTCACATCATTCTGTCTTAACACTGGAATGATGCAAGGTATTATGAAGAGGCTGTCTGTAAAACATGATCTCCTTGTCTATTTAATGCATATAATGAAGTGTGGTGCAGATGAATTAGGTCTATACATCAAAGAAGTCTGTCTAGAACAACTCTGCTTCACTTTTTGGCAAAGCCTTTGGATGAGCTGAATGAGACATCCCCTGAGCTAGAACACTGAAAGAAGAGGGGCTCTAGTACCTGCAGGTGGTGAATGTTGCTCATGAAACAAGGAAGAGAAATCTGTTCCTTTCCTCAGAATTTTCGCATTTGGAAACAAACACTGCCACCAAGAATGATGGCAGTGATACTACATATTTATGAAAAAGCAAAACAACTGGCTTTCATTTGATGAACAAAATTAGGAGGCCTTTTCAACATGCAACATAGTTCTACATCAGCAGAAGAGTCCAAACAGTTCATTTCACTGAGGGGGTCACAAATATAAAATTGTAATTTAGAAGGCTTATGTGAACATTAATGGTTTTATGCTTAAAGCATTTTGAAGACTTAGCAGTATACAACAAGCAAGGACAGAAAAAATCTTTTACCTTTGTACAAGCTACTTATTAGATGCACTAGACCAGACGTCCATGCTGTAAGCACCTGTCAGCAGGAGCAGGGCAGCTCACTGGGGAGATGAACAGGAGCCAAAGGCAGCCCCATGGCAGCAAGGCAGGCAGGGCCAGCAGCAGGAGAGGCAGCCCAGCAGGAAGGGTGGTGAAAGCCACAGACCCCATTGATAGCCCAGTGATCGTTAGGCGCAGACAGGGCAGCAATCCAGCTCCAAGGCCAACAAGCAGGAACCTCAAGCAGCAATCCAGGAGCAACAGGTAGCAGGACAAGCAGCAGATACAGCCCACCCTCCTACCCCCAAAGGGCTCAGAGGAGGGCTGAGGTGCCAGGACTGAGCTTAAATGAGGCTTCTGGGCCCAAAGGCAGAGGGGTTGTGTGTGGAGATGCCAGGTAGGGCTGCTGAGGGCAATTAAGGCCTATTTGTGCACTTAGCACCCTGGCAATGTTGTGTATTTACTCTCATCTAGTCAATGGGGGCAGAAGCACTTTCAAGGAGTGATTTATCCTTACTGTATTAGATGGTTATCCTAAAATGGCATTCTTTACTCTGGGGGTGCCTTATTCTTGTCGTTGTTTATGAAAGGGAACATAAACGACTAAGAAGAGATGCTTAACATTTACACTGCTAAAGTTAGACCAGATGTATTTCTTCCAGCTGAGTGCTGTGCAATGAATAAGCAAGGGTTTGCATGGGAAAAAATAGCCTAGACCAACATGTCATTAAAGGACATACCACAGAGCAACTTAGGGAGGCTGGTCTGTGATTATAAATGCGCTCGTCTTGCATTTTGTGTTTTCTGATGGTTTGCTGTGCCTCTTACTAATCTTTATAACTATTTTGCATACTATTAGTCTAATCGGTCCCACAAAATAGAGAACGTCTGTGTGTGTCAGGCTGTGCTATTTCTATTGTTCTTCAGCAGAGAAAATGGAAAAAAACTACAGCCTTCGGAAAAAAATAGAATTGTATTCACCATCTTGTTATTCCAGTTACACAGTGGTATTGTTCCATTATTTTCAAAGAATTTCTACTGACGTAAGAATTCATAGCTATAAAATGGATGAGATACACAGTCTGAGAAATCGCTTCTAACGGTACATGAAGTATGGGGACCAGGTCTTCAACGCCCTTTCATTGCTGACTTTAATTATACTTGTCCTGAGCTTGCTTTCCTGTCAGATGTGTTAGTGAGCGATGTCTTACAGTGACACTTTGCCCCAAATACTTTGATATTGTTTTCACTTGGCACTCTGCTGTACTTTGTTTTAGATCTATAATCGACTAGACAGAAACTGCTGTGGATTCAAACCTGTCAAGGACGATTCCTGCATGCAGCAAGGACTGAGGCTGAAATGTGGCGATCAGGATGCTGTTGACCTGACACACATAGTTCAGAGAAGGCATGACCGAAGGCACTTAGCCTTTATAGACAACAAGGGTTTCTTTGACAGAAATGAGGACAATCTTGACTTCAAAATACTACAAGGAATCAATGAGTAAGTTTTAAGTTTTAGATTTTGTAAAAAAGATTGATAATTTCATCCCAGTTTGAGCATGAGACACTAAGTTATTGGGATAGATGTCATCGGCCCAAGACATTTACAGGATATGTCTAAAAATGTTTGAGTAATCCCACTGCTGTAAGGTACAATTAACATGCATATCATTAGGCATGCGGGGGCTTCCTCTGTTGAGTCGCGGTCTATATTCGTAGAATTGATTGCTAAACCACAATATAAATATTGCAGTTCAGAGTGATGGCAAAACTGACGAATTTCTTTGTGCTTTTCCAGATTCCCTGAATCTGCAGTTTCAGTGCTGAAGAGCCAGCGCTTACGTGAGAAGTTGCTTCAGTCTTTGTTCCTTGACAAAATATACTGGGAGAGCCAAGGAGGCAGAAAAGGAATTGAAAAGCTTATTGATGTAGTAGAAAGGAGGTCCAAAATTCTTCTTACTTACATAAATGCACATGGAGCCAAAGTATTGCCCATGAATGAATGAAGCAGTCTTGTTTCTATCTGAGAGACAGTCTTTACAAAAATTTGTATGAGGCAAAAACTGACAGTAAAATTGATTTAATTCATAGACTTATTTATTTTTTACAAACTTTCAAGTTTATTTTTAAATAAGAAATCTTACATGATTTAAAAGCAACTTTAAATGTCAGCTGCAGCTCAACACAGTGCCGTCTCTTCTATGTTACCAGTGAAATGAAAGTAAAATTAACCAAATGGTACAATAAATGATGTAGTAATATGTAGGTACCATGAACACTCCTTCTGTTAAACTGTTTGAAAATCAGCAACAGGATTTTCAGTATGTTAAACTGGATTACTTGTACTTCCCTCATTCAAGTCAGTAAAAGTTTCATTGCAAATTTAAATGGGGACAGAACTTTGTAAGCACTTAATACATTGATGAAAACTGTCATTGCATCTACCTGCTGAAACATATCTAGTACAGGAATTTGTATTTCTGGTTACGAACACTGAGAGACCAACATTTCCAAAGCCTTATTTTGTTTCATTTTATTTTGATCTTTTGAAATCTGAGCACTAAATTCAGCTCTTTTAAATGCAGGGGTGTTTGCCCTGGGCATGCGGGAAATTTAAAAACAGTGAGGAGAACACGGCTTTAACAATAATAATTAATTTGATAAATACAGTTTTTGCGTGTCCTATGCGGAATACAATTCATCATGAGTCACTCATTGCGATGTACTGTTTTCGGTACAGGTTGTTTTGATGTGTGGGTGGATGATCTGACATTTTCTGCCTATTGATTAACTGGGTGTTACTCACAGAATTGTCCTTTATTACCACTGTTTTTAAAAACGAAAATCAGCTTTAACTTTGTGTGAATATGCTGCTAAACAAGTGCACATGTATGTTTTTGCAACATTCTTGACAATATTTTTTTAGAATGTTATCAAAAAGCAGACCTACTAAGGATGTGAGTGTTAGACTCAACTCAGAAGAGGTATGTGATGCGTGCTTAGCTCTAGCCAGCAATTCAGGCTCTGGTTTTCCATTACGACTGACCACTGCGGGGTGATAATTCTACCTGATGACTTGCCCAAAGTCTTCCCACAGGTAAGGTTGTTAGAGAAGGTTGAATAAGTACTCTGGATTCTTAACCTTCATCTGCTCCAGAAATAAAATATCACCTGATATATTCTATCATGATGTATGCCTTCTACCTATCATAGAATCATAGAATCACAGAGTGGTTTGGGTTGGAAAGGACCTTAAAGATGACCTAGTTCCAACCCCCTGCCCCTGGGCAAGGACACCTCCCACTAGACCAGGTTGCTCAAGGCTCCATCCAACTCGGCCTTGAACACTGCCAGGGAGGGGGCAGCCACAGCTTCTCTGGGTGACTTGTTCCAGTGTCTGTTTGGAAAGACTCTTACCATCTTTCTAGGGAAATATCTGTTATCTTCTTGCCATGACATAATGGCAGAGGTCAAATACTTTCATAGCTACTCTTATCTTTTTGTGTAGTAAAAAAATAAAGGGTGTTTAAGGTTTTAAAGTATTTTTGCAAGTGCTTGTGTAATGATATTAATGAGAAACTAAAATGTTTCATGTTGATATTAATGTAGATAGGTGACTTTAATGTTTTAAATAACTACAATTCCACTGCAGCTAAAACATACTTTCTTTCTTAGTACCAGAACAGCTATTAACAATAATCGTGTTACTAGAAGAAATAGATCTCATTATAGGCAGAGTCAAAGATACTTAGTAAAATTTTAAGAGCTTGGCCATCTAAATACTCTTTTATTTCATTCTGTCAGCAAAGGGCAGGTAAATTTGTAAAAACTTACTAGAACTTAACTATGGCCTTGAGAGGACACATTTTACAGTGCCCTGGAATTTTTAATAGCACCAAAGTAGAATTTTGTAGGATTTTCATATTATCCCTTTCTTAAAGTGTAACTTATTAGTCAAGTAATTTCTATCACAGAAACAAAAATATTAGTGTAGCTTGTACTGTGAACAGAGCCTAGAGAAAGAAATAAACCTCTGGATCCATTTCACATGCAATTTCTGTTGCAGTAAGTTCTACTCTTTGTTGACTGTTAGGATCAAGTTGTCTCATTTTCTAGCCTATCTCACAGTTTTCTTCCAACTAGATATGTGTTCAAATGGATTATCACACACTGCTGGGAGTGAGAGAAAGGCACAACTCTCAGCTGCACTGAAGTTAGAAGAGGGCCAAGTGGAAATACAAGAGTGTACGTGATCTTGAAAAAAAACCCCATGAGAACTCTGTCTTCTAGCTTCTCCTCTTCTATCTTTAGACTGCACGTCCTGATACCAAGTCATTGCCTCACGTTGCCCAGTTGAATTTTCTTCCAGAACTGACACCTTGCCCAAGAAGAGAAAGAAATCAGAAGTCAGGATTTTTTTCATCTTTTTCAGGTTAGGTCCTTTATTTTTATGGTAATAACTCGATGCATTCTTCTCCATTGCTTCTGGACATGGACTAGTGTTTCCTTGAGCATGATACATGGTTTTTTATTTGCCTGGCAGTTCACTGCCAGCTCTTAAAGCAGCAATGTAATTGCCAACTAGTAAGTAACTGCCATGAAGCTGACCTGGAGCAATGCCTCTCAGTAGTCCCGAGTTTGAGCGGTCCAATTAGCCATGATGCTGTGCAGTACTTAGAATTCGACCAAGCATGAAAAGCATTACTGTAAAAAGCAGGTCTTCTGGAGGCAAATCCTGCAAATGAATGTCCTTAGGAAATGAGCGGTGTTTTTCACTAGACATTTTTGGTGACAGAGGCATGCAGATCATGTTGCCATCAGAACTAACCTGCAAGGCGAAATGATATTTAGACTTATGTAAAAAGTACAAGGGGAAGAACAGGCGTATCTCCCTGTGCTGTCCTGTATGGACCAGGCAGGCACATAAAGGCACTGTCTTCTCACAACTGCTGCAGGGACTGGTATGTCCAGAGTGTATGGCCAAGGCAGACTGAGCTGTGCCATTGCTGCAAACATTACACTTTCCAAGGACAAAGGAATACTTCTTTCTCTGAAAGTCTGAATTCGGGTCTAGGGCAAGGCATTCTGCAACTTGCTCTCGCCTTACAATGGTGCCTTAGCATTGCACTACACATAGCTGGAGGCCTTGCTTTCTATTCTGTGTTAAGACACCATATTTCTTACGCGTGCAAACACTCTCATAGTCTTCAGGGAACTCAGGAGAGGCTTTGTAAGTGGAACTGGACTTTAAATTGCTTCTAATTCTCTAATGTTGATAACAAACTCTGGAAAGTGCCTTTTCTCCATAATGTTTTCCTGTTGCTGTGGAGTTTGGTACTTGAATCCAGTGTTGTTAGTAATACAAAGTATGATTGCGATAGTGCTTATGAGTACCTCCTAGCCAAGTTCTAAGTTTTTTTTACAAAAATGAAGAATTCTTTACTTTGTGAGTGCATTTGCATAAAATACGAAAGAAGCACTTTGCAGAGCTTGTTTATTTGCTGCTACTGTATTCAATATATCTGCTCTTCCTTCAGTAACAGGACTAAAGCTTATTGGGAAATCAGTCCACTTCCTTTTAAAACAGCATGATGTTGGACTGACATTCCTGCACTGTAGCTTAAGTAATATTAACTGATAGGAAAAAACCTGAAGAAGCCTTACTCTACCTATGGTGGTGATTGACAGAAAGATGAGAAACTGTGTTTAAGTTGTCTTTGCTGGACTGTCTTCCGTTTATGGGCATATGGGATCAGACAAAGATTCATGTTGCACATTACTCGGAAGGGTGTAACCAATGGCAACAGTCCAAAACCTGTGGGTGGGAAAAGATGATTATGTCATTCTTGAATCTGCCTGAAAGCCAGAACCACATGAAATGGAGTTACTAGGAAAGTCAAGAGAGTTTGCTGATTTCATAACATTGGAAGCATTGAAAGCTTAAAATAAGTAGCAGAGGCACAGATGCCTTAAAATTCCTCAGGAGCCTGCCAGCAAGTTAATAATCTTCTATGTTTCAGAAGCTGAGGACTTGAAAACTTTAGTGGAGCATTGTGGGAGCAGTTTCCTTCTTTTGTGTGTGTGTGTATTCTATAATGCGCTATATTAAAAAAGGAGAAATTCCATGGTTTCAGATGAGCAAATATAAATTTAGGGTACATTAAGGAACAACAGTAGCAATTCTGGAAACACTTTCATGCATATGCGTGTGCGCAAACACAAACATACATGTATGTGTGTATATATATATCTTGGCTTGTTTCTATGAAATGGTCAGTTTGGCTAATAAAGAGTTGTTTATACAATTTGCTGTTTGTGTGTGGAATTGTATTTCCGAGTCCAATTTCGGTATACACAAGTACATTATTATCGATGAAACTTTTGTTCTCGAAAGATTAACTCTTCCCTTGCTAACACATTTACATAATCTTAAAAGTCTTCTACTTACAATTGTAGAGAAAAACAGCAACATATTTGTGTCTGAGCTTAACTGCGAGAGTGATATCAACTCAGAAGTTTTTACTGAGTTTTATATTAGGTATTGAATTTCCATTTTCTTTTGGAATTTATGCATTTTAAAAGTCAATTTATTTGTCCTTTTATTAGTAACAGGAGAAGTGTTATCACAAGTAATGAATTGTTTGAATCTCTGCTGCTATTGCCATATAGTGTCCAGGAATATACAAAATGAAATAGTATCTTCATCCGATTTTCAGTTCAGATCTCTAAGTTGCGATAATAAAACTATAATACATATTAATATGTAATATGTGGATTTTTAGGTACTGTTTAGAAGGAAATATGGCCTTGAAACCACTTCTTTAGAGAAATAATCCAAACCAGATTATGAAGCTCTTCCTGTGGAAATATTTTCTAGCTGTTTACTCACGAGACTTGTAACTCTTTCTTGCTAAGCTGATTCACTGTAGCTGTGGAGCTTCTGGTTACTGTAGCATTGGTATTTACAGCCTTCTTTAGCCATTCTGACAATGCCTGCTTACACAAACATTGAGCAGAAAAGGCCGTGCCCACTTATGATGCCAGAACAGAATTATTGGTCAATGACTGGTAAACTTTATAACAGACCATGAGCAAGTACAGGAATAGGAGAAAGACACTGAACTTTACATGAACAGAGAATCACAGAGAGTTAAAGTAGCCTAAGAACTTTTGGTCTCTGAAGTTTACATTTTTTCCGTGATTCAAGAGAGACTAATGAGAAACAAAGATGTTGAAATATTTTTAAACATTCCCTTTCCAACACAAAGTAATTTGATTTGTTTTATTAAAAACATTATTTATTTTTGCACATTACTGCATGCTTCAGGCTAAATTCTCTCAGATGATACATTTGTGTAAATTCATTACAATTCCACTGAATTATCCCATTTCCAGATAAAACAGTTTGAGTCAGTTAGGTTGATCCTTGTTCTCAGAGGCTGGAGAACTGAACGCTAGTGTGTCCTGGTTTGGCTGGGAGAGAATCATAGGCCAGCCATGCTAGGCAGGTCATTAGCTAGGCAGGCCAGGGCAGCTGCCCTGACTTAGCTACAGGTGTAGCCTGTACCATAATATCTGCTTATTATAAAGGGGGAAGGTTTGTTAAGGATAGGGTGCTCCTGTAGGATTTCTGTGGGGGTTCTGGCTGTTCTTCAGGACTGCTTTCCTGTTGATGGTGACTGCTGCACACTCGTTTGACTGAGTGTAGCTTTGAATACCTTTGTTGGCACTAGTGCTGTTTTGTTAAATCTGTTTTCGCTTCAGCTCATGGGTCTCCTCTCCTTTTCCTGTTTCCTCTACCTGGCTGGTGAGGGGTTGTTGGGTGATAGAGCAACTGTTGTAGTCTACCACTGGGTACAGACTAAATGTAGGTACAAGGCCAAAAAGAGACCTTAGGAGAGTGACAAATAAATAAGGAGAGTTGCCTGAGATATAGTGTGGATATAGAACTTGGCATGCAAGGTCTCTGGACAAATACGTGTTGGCTCCAAGCAGGATCTACAAGTTGTCTTTGAAGACAGTCTGTTCCACCTGTATATTTGTGGGAAGCCTTTACCTAGCTAAATACAAGTGTTCGAAATAAAAAATAAGCAGTGCAGCAGTATCTTCTTTTATGTCCCATGAAATATATGAACTGTGTTTCAAAATGACATAATTAAAAAAAAAAAAACCTTTCCAGGCCTATGAAGAATGCTTTATTTGTGGATTGAGGTCTGATTAAAAGATGTCAAGCAAAAGGTAGAACTTCTCAGAATGGAAAAGAGTCAAGCAATGTGTTCCTCCAATGATCAATGCGGGGACTGATTTTATTTATTCTCTTCATCACTACATAAAGAAGGCAGTGAACAGTGAATTTTCCAAGGCTACGAGTGATACTAAGCTCTTTTGTGCATTTATATGACAGACCAATAGTGAAGAACCTTATGAAACTGAGTGGGGCAAACCTGGCAGATTATCTTCAGTAGGGATTGATGTAAAGGATTTACTTTGCTATTTAAAAAGGTGATGGATGAGGTGAATGTGGAAAGTGGTGTTCAGGAAATCCTGCAACGCTAGAGGTGCAGCACACACAGTGGAACTAGTGTGTCTTCTAAGCAGATAAAAGAAAGTTCTTCACAAAGCAGGTATTGAGCTTCTGGAACTTGCTGCCATGAGGGACTATGGAAGCTGATAGTATCAGGAGGTTCAAAGAGGATTAGACAAATTCAAGGACAGCAAGTATATATATGGCTTTCTAAGAATTAGGCAAGCTTTCATCCTCTAACATTCTTAATACAACAATCCTGGATGCTGGGAAATATAGGGGGAGGGGCCACAGGTAGTGCCCCAAGATCATGTGCTCGCCTCATGTTGCCACAGTCTAAGATGCACTGCTAGGCTAGGTAGCTCATTGGTGGGACCCAGAAGGGAAATCCATGTATTCTTATATTTTAGGGCCATTTAATCAGCTGCAACATTGTGAGCTGTTCAGGCCTTTTCCCTGTTTATAAGAGTATATAAAATTATTGTTATTTACAAGGATGGAGGTGCTTGGGTGTTATGAGTCTGCTTTGTCTTCGATGAAAGAAAGCAGATGGCAACCTTCTAATGCCAAAGGATGGTTTTCCAAAAGCAGTTCCACAGATTTTGTTCTTCTGGAAAAGATGAACTGCACACAAAATGCAGAAACATTTTTTCCCCACTGTGATGCCTTGTTCTATTTGGCACTGACTGTATCAATGCCATTATTTAACTGAATCAAATCTTGAAATAAGTGGATTTCTCTAAAAATTATTTCAGTTCCAGTAGTTATTTCCTTTTTAGCCTTCTGCAGTACATTTACTTCTTATTTAATAATTTGTTTTCAATGTTCACTGTTCAGGAACATTATCTGTATTTCCCTCAATGGAAAAGCTGGCATGGTGTTCCATGGAAGTCTGTTAAGCTGCACAAGTACACCTTATCAAAGGTATTCTTCAGCTAGCTCTGCGAAACACTTTGAGATTTGGATGGAATTTATTAACTGTTAAGGAAAATAGCACCAGTGTGAAATCCAGCCTTATGAAGTGTGAGAACTATGGCTGACAGGTGGTAAAAGCTGGCAGTCCAGCAAGCTGCTGTGCTCTGGGAATTCTGAAGCAACTGCATCTTAATTTGCAGATATATGTGGATAAATCATATACCTAAGACAGGGTCTTTTCTGGTCACCTAGGATTTTTCCCTACCTCAAGTCTTCTGAAAGAGAAATATGCACTGAAAAAGTTAAAGTGAGAACTTACTGAAGCATACTCTGAAGGCAGCTGTGGCACATTTGCAGTAAACTGGTGACACCCAATAAATGCCTTATAAAAGCGTCATGCTGAGGAAAACTCACTGTGTGAGGAAAGCATCTGAGGCTCTTTATCTTAGATAGGATGCTCAGGCCCACATGGCTGTAACAGATCTCTCCCCAAACTCCCATTCATTCATCCCTCTACCTCTTTTCATGATCACATGGACAATTCTACATCATGGCTGTCACTGGCCTATAATATGAAGGTTACTGAACTTAGGTCTCTAAGTCTGAATACCCAGGATACTCCTAAATCTTGCTGATTCTTTCCAAGTAATAGGCTTAACCTTTCCTCCCTCTGGGGCTGAACTACTTAAATGAAAAACTCCCAACACTACACCTGCAGTTTTTATTTTGCACCTGATCCCTACAAGATGAAGGTCTCTTTTGCAGATGATAAATACTCATTTGTTTTTCTCTTGGTGATCTCCAACTATGTGAAGCATTGGTACAATCATCTCTCATGTTTCAAATACAAAAGTATTTTTTTCTCACCAGATCTTTTTCTTCCATATGATATTCCTTTTATAGCAGCTATTGCTGCTACTATCCAGAATTGCAGTTGCAGCTTGGATACATAAATGCCTGGAGAGAATCTCCTAATTTATTTCATGTGTATCATTATTAGTGTGTATCTAACTGAATTTTTGCTAGGAGGGCACAGGTGAGAGATAGATTGTCATAAGAAGTCTCAGAAGCCTGGTTTTATTTGGGGTTTTTTTGGGGGTTTTTTTGGTTTTTTTTTTTTTTCAAAGAGTCTGGTGAGACCTGTTATTGTGTAGGTAGTCCACAAATTACTGCTGGCTTCGTCTTGACGGATCACCGTTGTAGAGGGCCTCAACTAGCTCAATCCTCCTGTTGTGGCTTCCTTTTTTAGTCATTCAGTTCCTGTTGCACTTTTAACTAGGAGACTTCCATTACAGGGTTGTTAGTTGAGAAGGCTTTGTAGCACAAAAGGGAAGGGGAAATAAAAAAATGCCAATTCCATACACTAAAACCACGGTGTGTTGTTTTCTTAATAATCAGACTTGAAAAAGCTGTATTATGAGATGTTATAGTTCTGTTCAAGTGCAATTCTGCCTTTTTCTGGCCTTCTACAGAGAAGATGCTCAGCAGACTTGGTGGTTCTCTCAGACCCAGTGCCAGCTACCTGAGCAGTTGCTTTCCAGAGTTGCTTTCTAGCTGAGGTATGAAGCTCTTTCTGTCCAGCTGCAGGAGTCACTGCACTTGTGATCGCGGCTGGGGCCTGGGCTGATTCACAGGATTTATACCCCACTGGGCAGTGCTTATAGTACTTGCTGCTAGAAAGAGTGCAAAATACCATCAAAACCTACACTTCTATTTGCACTTGAATGCTTGCTTGGCTGTATCAGCATGAACTAAGCCAATAAGGCAACTCATGCGACAGAAGTGTTGATGTATTCTGAGAGCCACAAAAGGTCAAAGAACAAAAGAGATTAAATCCCCATTAAAATCACAGCTTTCCACTTCATTTTGCTTTGCGTGCTCGTATGTCTAAACTTGAACTTGAAATGCTAGTTTGCAAGTAGCTATAATGTGCAAACACAGCTTTTGTCAACTTGTTAGTGTTTGTGTTCTGAAGCACGAGATCCGAAAGGCAAAGAACAACAGATTAAAGCTTGTGCAGTGTCAACACCGTACTGGGAAAGAATTCTTACCCTCTACCGCAGTCTTATCTGAGTGATAATCTGCATGGCCATGGAGAGCTGACGTGTATTTTTGGTTACACTGTTGCCTTGGTGCTAAGATTTCTTTGATTTTCTGCTGTCAGCTTTACCACCCAATGGAGGTAACCTCATGCTTTCACAATTGCTGCCTTTCCTGATAAGAAAACAGAACTTACATGTGTTTCGGTACTACTTGACACCCTGCTTCCTACATATAGTTTAGGGTCAAATTTTCAGCCTATTTGCTTTCCCTGATTTTAAGTATAGGTAGTAGTGTAATTAGCAAGGAAAAATAATTCGTTTTTCCTCTTTGGTGGGGGAGAAGTGCTGCTACAAAGTGTGTAAATATGCCTTGTAAGGAAGGACTGTAAATCATCAGAGAAAAGCATACTTCGGAAGTGTAGATCTGAAAATGTGATCTACTATTCATTCAGTTTTGCAAAAGCAACTTGTGAGCTCAGTGTCATGGCTATTCTACTTTTAAAGGACTGGATGAATGTTTAAGAAAATGAAGAGAATTTCCTTGAACAAAAGTTTCTATAAGATGCCACCCTTCCTGCCACTATATGATGACGAAAGCCTGGAAAAGTCCTGCACTTTGAATGACTTTGACTGTGGGATCCAGATAAAGGGAGACCTCACTTTCTCACATAGCTGGTTCTAATATTCTGTCCCCCAGACTCCATCCCTGGGGGCCACTCTAGCAGCCTCAAGTCTTGAGGCCACAGTAACATTGTGTCGCAACACAGTGTATGGTTAGTTTTGCTAGATTTTGTCCCACTCTTGCGTATGTTTTGAGTCCATGACAAAGGCCTCATTGTCATCCTCCTGTAAGGCTCAAACCTGAACCTCCACTTCCAGGGAGACTTCTGTAATTACTCATCGTATTCCCAAGCTTTGTTTCCCATTTATCACTTGGCATACAGCTATTGCCAAGATCCATTCAAGCATTCTGGACTGAGATGAAGCACGTGTTATGCAACTGTGATATGTCTCAGTGGAGAAAAAAATTTTCCTGTTTGCAGAAAATTTTTGTAAACCTAAGCCTTTGGTCTTCATATTGAATTGTGCTTAAAGCCCAGTGTAATTAGTATTTAGGGATGATGAATGTTGTGGAGACCAGAGCTTGATTCCTCTTCATTTCAGACATCTGCTCTGACCTGAAAAGTTTTCTAGTGAATATTCTGAGTGAGAGTTGGAGGGGGTTCCACAGAAGAAATTCAGAAATATCCGTTTCAGAAAGCTATTGTAATGGTTCTGTCAGAACTGTAATGGTTCTGTTCCCTGTAGAGAGGTGGGTTACCTAAATTCAAATACTATTTAACTTCGGAGGATTTTCAGTTCACAACCTAACCATTAGGGTCCTTTAGAAAGGATCACTTTGGCCGAGTTTGCAGCTATTAGTTCCCAATGGAAATAAGTGATTTCCTCCAGCCGGTGTGTAGATATCCAGCTTTCAGCATTTCCTTCTAGCTAAGTTAGGAGATTGCCCAGTCAGCATGATGTGTTTTGTGGCATGTCTCTCACATCATGAATCATGTGCAAAGAAGGACCTAGCAATATAATTTGGAAAAAAGACAGCTAATGGAAGATTAGGTAATGTGAGGTTGTATTTAGGTTTGCTCTCAGTTTACCCAACTCCTCCCTAAATACTGAAAATGTTTAAATACACTCCTGGGCATGATTTCACAAAAATGGAAACTTTGAATTATCTACATTAGTTCTTTATGTGTTCCTAATGGGATTCTGATTCTCATTTATACTGGTGGTTTTTTTAATAGAGGATTCTTTACAGTGACTTTAGTGTAAGGCTCTTTGGCATGTTTGATGATCCCAAAATATATTCTATACTTGCTAAAATAAGTAGTAACTTTTCAGAAGCACAGTAGATAACAGTAAATTGCTAAATTGGCTGTGGTGTGACACATCTTTCCATTAGCTTCAGATATGAAATCTACCCCTCAGAGATATCCTGTGAGAGCTCTCTGAGGGTCTTGCAAGAACTTAAGCAAATTAACAACTTAAACTCTTATCCACACACGACGTTTTCACCTGTGGTTTTTGTTCTATTAACAGTACTTTTTATTTAACAAACAATCCAAGTATTATTCCCAGAGTTGTTTTTCATTTAAGCCAATTTAACAGCCTCCTGTGATGTGATAAATTAGAAATTGCTAATGTGGTTCATGAGGAAGAACATTAGTGCTTTCTGGCAAATCATTCACCTTTGAGTTAATACAAATATGTAATATCATGACCTTTTGTCTGAGGAAAGCTGTCTACTTGTTCAGGTTTCATAATCAGTTTGAAAGCTGCTAAACTCTATATGCTGCATTTTACATAATACTGCAGTTTTGAGGCGCAAAATAATATGGATCAAGTATAGCAGAATATTTATGTCAGAGAAAAAAAATCCTAAAAATCATTTCAGCTCAGAGTACATTTCCAGCTAAAACAGGATGTCTAAACTGTTTGGATGCTGACATTTTATCTGAAGGTCATTCCTCACGTAAAATCTGGTAGAATATTCCCTGAAGAGCTAATGGCAGCTGTCCCAGGGAATATGGTAACGGTTGGCTCAAGCTTATGATAATGATGATATACGCTCACTAGAGGGTCAGGCTAATCTGTGGTTCCCAGCATGATGTGTTAGATCTCTGATTTCCAAAGTAGAGTACGATCATTAGGAAATTTGCTCCAAATAGGCAATCAAGGCTAAAACCCAAAGGAGTTTAAAATAATGCATAAAATTGAGTCTAAATATAATGAAAAAGGTGAATGAATGAAAAAGATCAGTGAATGAAACATTCTGAATCTAGTCAGTTTTCTTGGAGCAAATTCAGTTTGCTGTGGATGAGTTTTCTTGCAATACAGATTTTGGGAAACTGAACATTTAACATTTTTCAGAGTGGTCAAAATGGATCTGAAAAGTAAAAGCTATCTTCCTGTTTGTTATGAATTCCACTGACAATGTGTGTGCGAGCATCACAATGAATTCTGAGAGCAGAACCTCTTTTAATCATAAAGTGGGACTTATTTTGTGTCTGGTACAACAGAGGGAAAATGTAGCAAAGGGCAGAAGTGAACGTTGACTCTGATGCTGCTTCCTCATAATACCTTTTCCTGGGCTCGTTCATATAGTTTGCTTGATTTCTCTTTCATTGAAGACATAGTCTTAGATGCCGCATTAAAGTATTTGATTAGATACAAAATTATGCAATCAAACCGTTCTTAAAACAGAGATTCATTACTTACCATTTTAGATGTATTTTAGTAAAAGTATGGCACACTGAAACAACTGGATTTCCTATGACTTCTCACTTGATGAGGGTGATATGTTTTTTAAACTCTAATTAAAAAATTTCACAGAAACTTTATGTTACTATTGAAAAATATTTCCTCGAATTCTATGAGTTACGGCTGACTTAGGGTCTGGTAATAGCTTTGAAAGCCAATCGTTGGGTGGTGACAGTAGCCCCACATATGACAATACAGCTTCAAATCACCTTTAAAACTATCATCACAGGATGTTTGGGTGAATACCTGCAATTCTTGAAGCTGCAATCCAATTAGACAACTTTAGTTTACTTGTAAAATATGAAAAGATTTCGATTCATTCTCTGAGATATGTGAAGAGTATTAATCTTTAACTAGGCCATTCTGATTCAGAGACAAGTTCTGGAATGGGTGACGCTTGCCAGCTTGTTGGCTCCGGTGGGGGGTGTTGGGTTGCGAAGCAAAGATCCCAAGGGACCAGAAGGCTGTTAATGAAGCCATGTGTTCTTCCACTGGCTCTTGTTAACATACATTTCCCTTTCATCTCCTACTTTTCTGTGGATTTCTTTTCCTGTATCTCTACAGGCAGCTGCTTTCTTGTAGTGATTATTTTGTATTGCAGCTCTGAGAGCAGACGAAAGAGTGTTTCAGGAGTTAGCAATACCAGTATTAAGGCCCAGCATCAGAGTTGTTGGCATTTTGCTGTCAGGTGGTTTATCTACAGCTACACAGAAGTATCTCCTTTTAAGTGGGCCTGTTTCCTGGAGCTTTGATATAATTCAGAATTTCGAATGTATAAAATTTCTCACGAACCCAAGACATTTCATTTACATAAAAAAAGATCTATGAAATATGATGGACTGAAAAAAAGAGCACTCTAAAAATTACATTCAATCACATGTTTTTTATTTGAGTTTTGCAAACACTCTTTAACTTGGAAGCATTCAAATTAAGATTCAGTTTGCATGTAGAATTTGTTTGAGGTCTAGCTTCAGTTTTCACACAATTATTGTTCCATGGCATTTTCTTCCTGCCCAAAAGTAGGATGCAAGTAGTTAAAAAAGATAATTACATGTTTATACAGAACATTGGCAGAAAGAACTGATTATATTGTGGGATTGTGGGAATGGTTGTTCAGTTCATGTACAAATGCTCAGGTCTCTCTCCCACGTCAGGTGCCCTGCATGTCTCTATGCAAATAGCTAGTGCATAGATTTGTAAATGTAGTTAAGTGGCTAATTGAAGATCATTTACTTATTTGCATATGTACTTTGATTCACAGCTGGTAAAATGGTGACTGTTGCCTGATGTAATGACCTGTGATAATTACCTCAAAAGTTGTAACAAACATACCCTTGAATTACAATTTATTAGGGTTCTGCACCTGAAAACTTGACTATGTTTTCCCAAGTGTATAAAATAATTTCTCAAGAGCTATCACCTAATTCTTTAAATTGCTTTGCTCAAAAATCAAGATGCTTTAGTACAGTAATGGGAGCAATACATCAGATATGTAGAATTCTTTCTACATGCTGATTGAATGTTTCCTTAGCCACATCTTCTCAGTTCCTTAACCCTGATTTGGTCACATTTTCAACAAAAAAAGAGAGAGTTGGTGGGGGTTTGAAATACATATAATTTTGAGGATAAAATTAGTGATGTCCTTAAAAATCAGATGTTTGATAGACATATTTCAAATTCAGTTGCTCAAAAGAGAGGTAAAATCCAAAATAGAGCAGTATTTGGAAGATAGGATTTAAAACATAAATAAAACCCAAAACAACAAAACCCCCTAGAAAAGCAAAAATCCAAAAGGATAGATAGATAACTGTAGTAGTAGTTTTCTTCATTTTTCTGTAATTCAGACATGTAGAACTCACTGTTTGAGTTTTCCAGGCTTGTTTTATGAACACTTTCAAGTTGACCTCAGTGAAAACAAAAAACAGGATGAAAGCATTAAATGAAAATTAAATAAATCCTTAAACATCTTTTGACTATTCAAACAGAGTGATTGTTTCTAAAGATAATCCTTGGTGTAGAATAAAACCCTCATGTAAGATGAGCATCTCTGTTTAGGGCACACGGCAGCCTTGCCTGTTCTAGCATTTGCAAAAGCAACATGACGATGCTGCTAACTTAGCCTTGCATCCCAGAAAGCCATAGTTGTTTTTAGTAGTTCTCCACCGTGAAACTGGAGAATATTAGGAAATCCTGTGTCTGGTTTGGATACTATTGTGCAATTGTTGCACACAGAAAACTTCCAGAGTACTCTCTGGGAATCAAAATGGGTGACAGCCCTGCAGTGGATTGTAAGTAACAGCGTTTTGGATGCCTCTTTTGCTTTCCCCAATAATTTTCAACAAAGTTTTTGTGATAAACTTTGAGAGCATAGATTAATTAGGTTTCATAACAAAATGAGCTTTTTATGTTTCCTCTAGATCAGGTCAGGGAAAGCTCAATTGCTTCTATTTTCAGGATAATACAGTCAATTTTTATAGATAGGAACAAAACTTTACCAGAACCTATTAAAGAAAAAAGGCCGCTTTGTGCAAGCCCAGCTGCTTGGAACAGTGCCAGCACATATCCTATAGGAATTAATCTTGGTTTTTGGTGGGGGGGTGGTGTCTAAATTACTGTAAGACACAATTTTCCATTTCTAGGGCTTGCTTAGTACACAAGGCTGTCTTAATGGAGCATGGCAAGTCAAGTCAGCCAGTAGAAAATGAATACCATAAAGCATCTCCTTGAAAACTTTTGCTCGCTTTGGCAGTAGTGACCAGTAAAACTTCTCCTGAGCATCTTGCTCTTCTTGGGAAGTGAAGGAGACATTGAATGCAAGACTTTGTAAATCTGCTGAAAAATTTTGTGTAACTGAAGGAGACATCGTGGGACAGTGAGCGTTCAGTTGTGAGACAAACAATGCCAGAGCCAAAATCTTCATACAGAAGGATGGTCACACCATCTATGTAACCATCCAGCCACACAGGAACTTGGAAACGATTGTCTTTTTTAGGATGAGGGATGTATGGGATTGTTTATCTAGGCTGGGTTGTTTGTCATAGAGTTAGCTCGAAACTGGAACCAAGCAGAAAAGATAAGAGCAAGATTAAGAGTACCTTGACACAACTCAGCTGAATGTGTCACGTTGAGAGACAGGTCCCCAGTACTAGCCATAGAGAAATAATTGCTTTCTGAAGAGCAGTAAAAGTGATGAGAAGGAGCACTGGAAGATTAGACTGTCCCCAGCCATTTATCTCAGGGGCCTGTGGGAATAGAGGCAAGCTGGCAGCTGAGGCTGGCCCCAGCGGTGAGTGCTGTCCCCCCATCCCTAGCCAGGAGGGACCATTTTCAGCCAACAGCATGATGACCACCAGGCAAGTCCAGGTAGTCACAAGGCAGGTGCAAGTCCAGGCACAGCATATTATACAATATAGTACAGTATAGCTCAAGCAAGGTTGAGTTTTCTCCAGTGGAAGATAGTGTAGGGAGGGAGAAAATGAAAATACATGTTTCTGTAGGGAGATGACGGTGAAATGAAGGGTGCTAAGGTTCATTGCAGAGGAGTGAAGGGGAGGCTCAAGGGTGTGTACATCGGGGCAAGAGAGGGTACAGCAGCTTGTGTTTGGCAGTCATGGCTGCCTATGGATTTGGAGGTGCAATTCCTTTAAGGCAAATTGGAGGTGCAATATTTTTTGAAGCAAAAGAGTTTAGGAGACAAAGCTTTGTTTTTCTTCCTAGCCTTTCAGTTGAGCCTTATTGTCTCCACCTCCACTTCCTCTCCAACGGCTCTGTATAAGTTGGGTTTCCTCCCAAACCTGGCACTGCAGGACTGGGATGTGGGGATGAGGTAAAGATAAACTGGGGAACGGCAGGAAAAGCCAGAAAAATACTGGAAGAAGCTGTAATTAAAAGGCTTTTAAGGTGAAGTCATGCTCTTGCTATAAAAAGATTTTCCATCATGACAGTGCATAGTAAAGAGCATAATGGTTTAAATATACTCGATGTTCGAAGGAATCATACAGCAGGCTAAGGAAAATCATAATATATGTTTAATAATCATAATGTCTGTTTAATATAATCCTTATAAAAATGGGTCATCCTTGAGTAGAAGTTTGCACCAAATACATATCTAATAATTCAGTGTTCTTTTATGTTCTTTGAAAAAGCAGAAATGTATTAATTTTTCACTTTTATGCGCCACATTTCACACCAAGATAGTGATGTTCTGGGAAAAATTCAAGACAAACTATAAAAAGGATTTGAAAGTTTGCTGTTGTTTCAGTTCTTCAATGTCTGCGTCTTTTTTAAACTGGCTTAAAATGCTAAGCCTCCAGTTTGTTTTGACTGGCCTCTGCCTGGTACCATCTCATGGGTTTCTTGCCAGCAGCTAAAGTTTAATGAAGATTTTAGTCTTTTTCCTCAAATCCTCACAGATAGCTCCTCTGTCACTGTGGACGATACCAATAGCCGTGCTGTCACTCAGGCCTGCAACTTTGCTATCAAATTCAGCTTTGCAGTTCTGTGCAGCTTCTACAGGATACAGCCTGCTCTCCTCCGCCCACAGCTACGTTTTGTACAAGCTCTTGTCATGCCTGAAGTCCTGAAACACCCTTTTCTCTGGGGTGTGCTTGCTAATTGCAATGTCGCCATATATATGCAGCCGTTCACGATACTACTAGCAAAGGTTGTGACTATAGCGGCTTTCTTTCTGGATCTTACTAGTAGCCTCCAATTCCCTAACACACCAAATACAAACGTTGTCTCCTCTTTCAAGAACTTCTATGGCCTAGTCCTATGGCAAATTATGTCATGTCTTGGTGCCAAAATCAACAGGCTCTGACTGGCCTGTGGGGCCAGGCTCTTAGCCAGACTAGAAATGATGTCACTAGCATTTTGCTATTGTTTTCACTGTGGGTTGCCTCTTATACAGGTCCATAGATAGCCCTAAATTTTGTACTGTACAAAAAGACAAAATACATTTGACACTTTGCAAAAGGTACAGAAAGAACAAGTCCCAGCGTTGAAAAAAAAAAAATAGGTTGAATTGGTATTCTACTGGTCAGAAGGGGGTGCACACCCAGCAGTAAATCTTCACAGGATAAAACAGACAGCGATTTTTTTCTGTAAGGCTAATTTAGAAATGCTTTTCCCATGCCAGTGGAAACAGAAGTTAACTTTTTAGGTAATATGTAATTTCTTTAGTATGACTACAAAGATAGGCAGGAGTGTACAATTGCCAATTTGTGTTTTGTTTTTTAACTCTAACTGTGTACAAATGGAATGAGTTAAAATGGAAAAGACCCACAAAGTAGGTGGAATCCAGTCCACAGTGTGCGTTAAAACTTGGATAGAATGCAAAAAGATAAATTAATCCTTTTTTGTGCTTAATGAATACTAATTATAACTTGCTAGAATATTCCCACAGTTTACAATAAATGTATAGCTTAATCTCTAAGAATGGTTATCAGTCTTTTGCTCTGTACTCAATGCTCAATATGGGACAACTACCAACAGAATTTTCTCCTTATGTTTTATAAAGTAGTCCTCAGACACCAAGTTTCTGAGATGAAAAATGTTTTGAGAAGTTTTGAGTTTGCAAGTTTAATTGCTTAATTTTGCAAACAAAAAAGTTAAGATCTCTGTAGTAGTACAGTGATCTGTTGGCACTAAAGATCATTATATCCCAAGAGGCGTTTTGCAAATAAGACAATAGCGGCATTGTTTCAAGCGAAGGGAAAAGGTGACTGAGATTGATAAAGTTAACTTGTTCTTGTGTTGCCTTGGTATTTTGCTGCATATGTAGGAGGATTTGCAAATTCAGTCAACAACAGCCCATATAACAGAGCTTTGATCAGAGCTGAATGAATCATTGAGATCAATTGTTTGAATCATAGCTTTCTAATACACCATGAAATTCAGTAAACATATTATTTGTGCAATGCATTTGACAAGACTATCTGTTTATAGAGGGAGTAAAATCTGTAGTACAGCTACAATGCAACCAGTAATTTTAAAGAAATGTGCCAGATAGGTTGTCCTGTGTATATTAATCAACAAGCTCTCAGCCTGATGTCAGATGGTGGCTGAGTGCTTTGGCAAGCACCAATGGAACATTATTTTCTGTGGGAAAAAATCTATAATCTTTACATACTGCAGGTACTGCTTCATACTCTCCTGCTCATCAGGTCAAATTCTCCCCAGCTTCTTCGTATCCACGTGCTTGTCAGTGTTTGAATTCACACATATGCACTAATCTTTTTCTTGGTGTGTTTTAAGCTCTGTAGTGTGTAAAGGCAATGAATTTCATGCGTTATCAGTTCACAGCAATTTTGAAACGTGCAACCTTTTAAAGAACATTGTTTCCTCCAGCCTCCTGTAAGCTCTGAGTAGGAATTTGTACGTGTCAGGCACCGCTTATTGCATTTTCCTTTGCAATGTATCTTTCTCCCCTTAGAATAAGCAGTTCTGATCTTCTTGCTGCTCTTTCTTAGTGTCTTGGTTTTGGACATGGCAAGGTCAGAGCAGCTATGCTGTTCCTGTCAAGCAAGAATGAAGGCTGGGAGCTCGGTGGTGGAAATGTGTCAGCTTCACGCATGCAGAGGGACTGGAAGGAGCATTTGCTATTTCAGTTACCCTCGACTCAGGTGTCTAAAAACCATGCCTTCTTCCATGGAAATGAGTTCGGATGAAAAATAGTGAATTCAAAAATTTGAGAAATTAACATTAGCTTCTTTCCTGCAGCCCCCCTCTTTTCTGTGCCCCAACAACTTTGTATGTTTCATTTTTTCAAGCCTTTTTTTTTTTTTTTCCCCTAGCCTGAAGATCCAGAAATATGCTTTAAAAAGAGGGAAAAAAAAGTCTCCCTTCCCTGAGATGCTGTTGATCAGCAAGTTGGGAAATACCGCCCCAAAGGGCAAAACTAATACTAAAGCTGGAAGCTCTGGCAATATTGTTGCTGCATATGACTGGTAAATTTGCATTTTCTTCTGAAATGTAATGTATTGAGATGTCAGTGTTCTCATGGCACTTGTGGGCCCAGACAGGCAGCACCAACCCAGGGATTTTAATGGCAGTACTGAGACAGTCAGTGCAGCTGTTGTACAGCACAACGAGGAGAAAAATTTCCATCAAATTTATGCTGTGTGGGGTGCAAGTGGGAACATTTAAACCTTGTATTTAGCTCCCAGATGCACAAACCACATGTCTGAGCTGACACACAGGGAAGTATTGTTCATCTTTTAAAATTGGCATCAATTGCTTCCTCCCTTTGGGCCAAACTGGGAACTATATTGTGACTCCTTAGCTGCTGTGGCAACAAAATTGCATACTGCCCCACACTGAAGAATTAATTATTAGTCCAAAGTAAAGAACTATGCAATATAACAGAAATCTGGAGTACGAAATGCAATAGGATGAGACAGGTGACAGGAGGCATACATACATACGTGTGTGACTTCAAATTGTGTCTGATTAAGGGAATCGATGCATGTACCACTGCCTGTGCCAGTGCCATACACATTTGTTTTTAATAAATGCTGGAAAATACTGGTCTTTAATAATTACTGGAAAAAATACAGAACAAAATGAAAAACTCCTAGCAGAGAAGAGAACTGTTGGTGTTTACAAGACCTCAGTTGGACTGTGGTCAGAGCAGTCGCTTTGCCTTTGCTGATGTTATTTCCCAGGCTAACTCCCTCATGTAAACTACAGCTGCGAGCAGGTGGCAGTGAATGTTCATGTGTGCTCCATGTAGGGGAACGGCTTCTTTTTGTGTCTTGTGCATTTTTTCATGTTCAGGTGGAAACATAATTTACAATGGCAAGCAGATGTAAAAAAGAATTTCACAAGATGAAAGCAAAGTACTTAGTCCAAAACTCCTAATGTTTTGATTTCCTTGTGTGGTTATACTTGATATTTAAATATACTTTACAATGAAATACATCTTTAGAAAAGAGGTCAGATTGGGTGAATATGTAAGCCGATTTCTTCTTCTTCAGATGAAAATGGATTTTTTTTTTTAAATTGGAAAAAGCTCAAGCCTCTCCCCTGTTGCTACATTTTTGTTCCATGGAGAACTGACTTGATTGTTCTCCAAACATTGTTTCCTGTTCTTCATAGAGGGGAAATGTTTGTTCCTTGTTCCTAATAATCAGGCATACTGTAATGACTTGCTCACAGGGAAGAAAAGAATACAGGAAAGTTAAGACTGGTGACTAACATTTTCTTTATGTTGAAATTTTAAAAGCAGTAGAACAGTGTCTGGTCTAGTGAAAGATGTATAATACATTGAAAAGCCTGGATAAGCTAGAGGATGTATATCAAAAGTATAGCAAGAGTACACAGAGGGATTTATTTGCCAGAGAAAATGGAGAGAGAGATGGCAGGTTTTTTGGCACTATTCATCCAAGCAGACACAAATCTTTTAGTGCCTGTAAGAAGGGTACAACTGCAAAATGAGAAGATCATCACACCAATGCTATTCACTTAATTACTTTATTTTGGTTTGATTAGAATGATCACAATGATTCATTCAAATTACAATTTAATATGTCCCAGCAGATAGTTTAAAATGCTATTTAGGCAAGATTTGTTAGGGTGACTGTTTCAGGATGTTCCTGAAGCCATAGCTATTCCCATGTATCAGATCTAGGAAAATCAAGGTTTTGCCTGCAAGAGAGAGTTTGTCAGTTACACTAGCATAATTACCACTGGAGCCAAAGTGCACAGCTGTTCATTCTAAAACTCCTCTTAAAATGACATAGGGAAAGCCGAAACAAAATATGGCAGTTAAAGCCACAAGCCACATGGTTTTCCTGCCTTAATTTTTGACATAAAGTCATATCATAACTTATACTGAAAAAACTTTCCCACACAGGCAAGAACAAATGGTATATTTTAACTTTTCCACCTCTATGGATAGAATCAAGGGACGAAAAATTCTGCTGGTATAACCAAGTTATTAATTGTTTTCTAATTAACTTATATGTGTCAACACTTATTAATACCTTCAGGGACCTACAGTTGTTCACAATATGCTTACTTCAGCATAGATTAATTTTTGTAGTGTGAATGGTGGGGTGCTGAGTTGGTGGGATATCTCAGCATCAGTTTTCCATCTTTGTGTGTCCTTTTGAGCCCTGAGAAACAATAAATATATATGAATCTCTACCATTTTCATTCTATTCAAACCCTTATTTCCTGCTGACGATACTTACATGAAGCAGTGATGTTCCCAAGTGAAAAAGGTCTTTTTCTGGATGTGGTTCACCTTCTAGCTGCTCACCTGGAACATTCACTTCCATTTTCTTGTATGCGTTTAGAGTAAGAGCTGTTACTACCCGAAACCCAGCTCATTAGGGCATAGGAAATTCCTATTAGGGGATAGGAAAAGACTGAAAATTGTATCTTTTTTAATCTTTTGGGTTTTTTTTTTTCACAAACTCTAAATATCTCAAGAACAATCCAGAGATAATAAATTTAGAGTGAAATGTAATCCTGTTCCTAAAAGTTGTTGTTTTGAGAATTCTTTTCTCAGTTCTTGTCTTTTGAAAACTTTAAGGCAAATGAAGAGAAAATTTATGTGTATTTTATGTTCTTCCCAGATGTTTCTATTCAGTAGTTTAATGTTAATTCTCAAATGTAATGGATTTTGTAATGGTTGATCTAAATTAAGGTATAAAATAAAACTAATTAATTACAATGTAGATGGCTATTGGATGCCATGAAAACAGCAATGAAGAGAAGGAAAATGCACAAAGAATCTAAGACTAACAAGCATCAACAGAAAAGAAGTAGGCTGATGTATATATAAAACTTAAGAATTTTAAAAGACAAATATCTGGATGAAAGAGTAGTTTTGTAAGGATTTTATCTCTATATATAGCAAGAAAATAATTGTGTTAATGAAAAGTGAAGGAAAAAGCCTAAATTTGAGGGAGAACACTGAAGTCAAATTGCAGAACATTATGGCTACTACAAAAGATAGCTCCAAATCTTTTCTGAGGTGCTTATATCATAATTCCAGCTGATAAAACAAGAAGGGGTCTGTGTTTCTCCATGGTAATCTAATTCCACTAAATTTAAAGTATGACACTGAGTTCAGTGCACAACATTAGAGGGAAGACACTGATAAGCTGGAAAGGTTTCAGGAAAAAGCAGCAAAACTGAGTGGTGGGATGCGGTGTGATGTAAGAGAAAGAAAAAAAAAACCACAAAAAACCCAAAACAACATTCCCCAGTTAAGCATAGTGAGGACAGGATAAGTGATCACAGTCTATGAACTCTGGGAGGCAGCAAACCTGTATGTTCCTAAGAATGTAACTAGGAAGAACAGGATGGCACCAGTGGTAGTTGTGGAGCAAATAATGGAAAAAACACTCACAGTGAAAGTTGGTGCTTCTCATGTCACGATAGACCTGCCACATTAGCTTGGTATGTGACAGAAACTAGTCCCAGGTCCCAGTTTCTGCCACTGCCTAACCAAAGCTGAGGCAGGAGCCAGCACTGGTCTCTGCCCAGTGCCAAGGCTGTGGCTGGGACCTGATTCACAATATTTCCAGGCTCCATCAGAGCCAAGAGCAGGGACCTGGCTCTCAGGTCCCATGGCATGCATGCCCAGGTGGAGGCAGGCAGCACCCCTGTGGCACACATACCCAATGCCACCTCCCTGCCTTCTTCCCACACAGGATATCCAGCAAGGAAACTTGTGTTTAGAGCAAGAATTTTGGTAGAGAAAGACATGGGGCAACAATTCCAATTGGTGGATGTTTATTACATATTGCCGTATTGGAACTTTAGATTGTACAGCAGAGAAGGGAAAAACAGGTACCATTTTTCTTCCTGCACAAAAGCATGGTCAGGCACAGAGTCAGGAGGGACTATAGATGCTGCTGAAGCTGTGGGCACCATTTCTGCAACTGCTGCAGACGATGTGAGTACAGTAAACCCCAGATTCTCATAACAGAGATCTGAATCTGTCATAGAGACAATGGATGAACTGTGTATATATTTAATCTCTAACTGTCATGATTATGTTATAACATAGAGGATTTTACGCGTCATTATTTGCTATTATTTCGTATTTCAGGATTGCTTTAAGGGAGGTAGGAAGAGAAAAGCTGGTTGTAGTCGGAGACATCCCATAGATGTGACCATAGAGTTGGATGTGTTTTGAGCCTTAGGGAGAACAACAACATAAGTTGTAAAAGCAGTGATTAGGAGGACAGGAACACACACAAGTTAGGTGAATTGCAAATATGTGACCAGTCTTAAAACAGCAACATTTCAGCCTGAGCTGAAATAATCATGTGAAATTTTAGCACTGTGTTTTCTCATACTAGAAAGATGATGCCTTGTGTAAGCAGCCGTGAATGTCTGAAATCCCTGCTAAGCCACGAGAAATAATTAGATCAGTTGACTCAGATACAACAGTGCTATTCACTGACCGGGCTTACTTGTGACACTGGAAAGGTCTAAATTTTTACAGATTTATGGGGCTGAAAATGAGACTGTCTTACAAGATGCCACGGTCCTAAAAATGACAAGTAATGGGTCAGAATCTGGTGATAAAATGTGACATGAGGATTTGGTGATTAACTAGCACCCACATCCTATTCCTTTAGGATTTTACTTCCTGCACATGTCCACCTGGCTTGTGTGCACCTCAGCAGGTAGCTCTAAATCCTGCCGTTTGTGTGTTTATAGCAGCATAACCCTTGATTCAGTGACCTTTGATAGGCCCTCTCTTGACTGCCACACACCACGCATGTGCAGGAGGTACACCAGCTGTGAAATCAAGCTGGCAGAGAGCAAAGACTAAAGGTTAACGAGGTTTTGTGTAGCGCTTGGTTCTCACATCAGTGAAGTGCTCCCATGTCTCTCCAGTGGCTTCTGCCACCGTCGCCTCTGTCTCGCTGTGAAGCAGTCCTTTACTGCGCTCACTTACTTTCCCTTTCATTGTTCTCTGTCTTCTCTTCTGTGCCCAGCCGGTAGACTGAAGGATTAGACAAGCAGCTGAAGGGTTAGGTGCCCTTATGTAGGGTGGGCTCTTTGGGAAACTTGTCTGGATGCTACCTCTCACTCAAGAAGCCTGTAAATTGCTGACATTTGGAAAACAGAAGGCTACACCAATATTATTTTAGATATAACTGGTTTCTATACTTTTTCTCTAAGTGTCAAGCACAGGCAAGTGAAGTTGCAGGATTACATTAGGTGGACATATTTTATGGAACAGTAAGGCATTTTTTAAAGGCAATATGCTTTATTCAACTTCTGAAATGATAGTAACTCCCTTTAATTTCTTAGAAAAATTGGTTGAAAAATGTAGCTGTCTTCTAAAGGGCTTATCATTATAAGACAGTTTGGCAAATGTGCTGCATTTCTGTATACCAGCTCAGAAATCTGTGTTTCAGATTTTGCATGCATGGTCTATGGCTGATATTTTTTCACTTTCTCTGGTATGAATTACCTACCTTATAGTGAATGACCAGGCTTAAAAGAAACAGGAAAATTTCACTTTTTTCGATGCACTTATCTATTTGTTTGTTGAACTTATCTCTTGGATTGAAAAAATTTAATTGTAGCATCTTCAGATCTATCTAATGAAAGTTTTTCTGTGATTCTTTGAAAGGTGCTGTGAGAAGCTAGAAAACAAGCTTTTCCTTGGCAGTAGGAATGGCCAAAATAACACTCTTTTGACCTTAAACCATTGCATAATACATATAGAAGTATAAATTTCAACCTGTAGATGTAGATGGGTGCTGATGATATCTGGTTGTCTGCTGATAGTTTGTTTTATACCCATGCAATGCAAATGAGAGCTTTTCCCAGAGTCTACTGGGACTAAAGAACAGAAAACAATGAAGTGTCTATTGCATCTGCCAAAGAAAACTATGGCAATACTAGTAGCTGCAGGAAGAGGTGGAAGGGGCAGAAGTGACACACAGGAGCTAAGTGGTGTCACTGTTATAATTTACTTCTGAATAAAGAGCTACTTGTCATGTCCAGTCATTTACTAGAGGTTCAAAGAAGTGACCATCAGAATGCTTCACTATAACTGCAGTGATGATGAGGTTTTGAAGAGAAGTGTACATTTTACCTATCCTACCACAGCTGCTGGAAAATTAATGTCAGTGCTAATGAAGAAAACGTCTCTTGGGATATTAGAAAGATTTAGAGCTAGAAATGTGGTTTTTATATACTCTCTATAGAGGAAAGATATCTCAATGCTTTTTCTGTCACTACAGTTTTTAAGCTGTTTGGATTAATAAATCCCTAGGTTCTGAATAACACATACCTAAAATAAGTCCTATTCATTAAGAGAAAAATTACCATGTAAACCAGAGCTGGAATCTCTTGGCTCATAGTTTATTTTACTACATGTACAAGTGCCTCAATCTAGTTCAGCCTTCTTGCTAGATAGGTTTTCGTAACATCCTGCAATGGTTCTTTAAGCAGCTTAAAGTCCCTTCACTTAGAAGTGCAATGGCTAGTGGAAATGTATCGCAAAAAGTTTAAGCAACAACAACAAGCTAAAATAAGCAATAAATATTACTCATCAACATTGAATGCAGGTTAAGAAAAAAGAGAAATTTTAAAATAGAATTTACTTAATGAAATATATACTTGCTGTATGTGATGTTTGGAAAATATCTTGCATGATTGTTTTTTGTCATGATTGTGGATACAAACTATTTTTAAAAAAGAAGGGGCCTAAAATAAACTTAAAAAAAATAGGGGCCTACATTTATCTCCTAAATTCTTTTCAGACACCTCGCTACGTGTCTTCTCTCTCCTTTTCTCTAAGGACTCCATAGCTCCCACTGACCCTTCTGTCATTTGTTCCCTCGAATTTAAAAGTTTCTATATTTTTCAATGTTTTGAAAATCTGACTTCTTAAATTAGAACACTAAATATAGGTTATGTGTTCAGCCATAACTGGACATTAAAACCTAACAAAAGAGGAAAGCTGGCTCAGTTTCATATCCACACCCAGAAGAAAACATTATATACTAATTATTAGAGAAAAGCTTTTGAGATTATATAAAGAGGGATCTAGAGTTTTTCAAGAGTAAGTGTTGAAATACTGTTAGCCCTTTACAACTATGTAGACACAACATTTCTTAATAAATTTTGGAAATGTGCAGAAATCACAAGGAATCTTCAGAACTTCAGAACTTTCAAAAATCCTGATATCAAACTTTACCAGAACTGAAATGTCTTCTCCTCAAACTGTGAACTGGGTGGTTGCATAGAAAACACAAAAGCTTTGTTAGTTGCTACAATTAAAATAGCTGCAGTATTACAATAAAAGCAATTAATGTTTAGCAGGGGTTTTTCAAAGCTGATAGCTAAGAGCTTGCTGCAGTCTTGTGGTACACATAGAAATGAGACCCTTTTAGGTCAATGTGTCTATTTCCCTTCTAATTCTGGATTCTTTCATGGAAAATAGTAGTATTTGCTGAAGTTATCTGCTGAATGCAAATAAGAATCACATTTTCTAAATACTTCTGTTTAAATTTGCTGCTGTAAACATCAAACAAAGGATAGTCTTTTCAAGTAAACCAAGTGCTATCATATGCTATGATGAAATACATTTTGAAATTTAACTGCATTGAACTATGAAGTCTTGTATTTGATCGAGAAAGGTTATAAAGTGAGATGAACTGAAGGATCTGGTGTTGGACTGGATGGTAGATACTGGAGATGGGGCTCTGTCTGCCAGACAGCCCTGGCTACAGTGAGAACAACCCCAGGCAGAGAAGTCCCAGGAAAATGTGAGAACAACCTGTTACTTCAAAGTCTATACCTGCCTGTAAAGAAACACTGGAGGGATGGGGGGCGGGGAAATAGAGCTAACAGGGTTATCCAAAATGTGAGGTTTGTGAAAGAGCCTGTTTTGTGAGTAGGCATTTCTCCCCCATTCAGTTCTGCATGTAACTGAACAAAGTAGCTACTTCCCTGGCTCCACTCCTATGAATAGCAAGATATTTTTGTTACCCTGAGCTGTCCGTTTAGAAAAGTGGAAATAGCTTTTCGTATTAGTAAATATTATTAGACCAGGTCAAGTGAGGATCCAGTGACTTTATAGGCACTTATTAGCAGTTTCTTATCTAGATCCACTCTTGCCATATGCTTCCTATTTTTCTTATTTGCTTCATAAAAACCACCTAGCTATTTCTGTTGTCATTCTGAAGTAACATCCAGGTAATCTGCAGGAAGAAAGGCAAAATGATGCCATTTTTGAGGAATGACTAGGGTGTAATTCTCAAGTTAAAAAAACCCCTTTTATCTTCCAGGTTTTTATTGGAGGACACAGAATTGAGTGTAGGAGATAAAATTTATGATGCTTTCAGAGGGAGATCAGATGTCACTCTTCATTGGCCTTTATCAGGCTAAAATCACAATAATATTTATAGAAGCATTCCACTGGTTGCAGCATGTGAAAGGAATGATCTGTGCATAAAGCACACAGAGTATCACTTCTAACTAGAAGAAAATTAAGATGGACGGAGGAGTAGGAATTTACCTAATACCTGTTAAATCCATACTGAAATCAGTAAGGCAGTTTTAGAGTCACATCTATGCAAGTGAGCCTGGAAGCAAGCATGAACTCACTATTTCTCATTCTTCTCTCTACCCATATTGCCAAGTACATTACCCAGCTGCAGATACCTGGCTAAATAAAACTTTTTTTTTTTTATGTCCTTGTTTGTGCATTTCATTTGCTACATGTGCTACATTGCTTGATTTACTATACCATAATGATTTTTACGATCACTTCCACCTAGACGAGGACCTTGAGTACTGTGTTCAGTTTTGGATGCCACAGTACAGTAAAGATATTGAGGTCCTGGAGCATGTCCAGAGAAGGGCAACGAAGCTGGTGATGGGTCTGGAGAACATGTGTTATGAGGAGCGGCTGAGGGAACTGGGATTGTTTAGCCTAGAGAAGAGGAGGCTGAGGGGAGACCTTATTGCTCTCTAAAACTAACTAAAAGGAAGATATAGTGAGGCTGGTGTTGGTCTTTTCTCCCAAGTAACTAACAACAAGACAAAAGGTAATGGCCTCAAGCTGCGCCAGGGGAGATTTAGATTGGATATTAGGAAAAATTTCTTTACTGAAAGAGTGGTTAGGCATTGGAATAGGCTGTCCAGGGGGGTGGTGGAGTCATCATACCTGCAGGTGTTCAAAAGACATACAGATGTGGTGCTTAGGGACATGGTTTAGTGGTGGGCTTGGTAGTGTTATGATAACGGTTGGACATGACGATCTTAAAGGTCTTTTCCAATGAAAAATTATTCTGTGATTTTATTCTATGATTTTGTGACAACTACGACACATACCAAGGTAGGATTACATTCATTTTCCTTTGTTTTCTGTAATTAAAGATAGATCTAGTCAGGAAAGAAACAGTGAAATCAGGGCACCGAATTCTTGTCTCTGGCTCATATAAATTAGAAATAATTTTGTTTAATTAATTCTAGTTATGTCAGTTTCATAATGTCATAGATTCAGTATTTAGGAGTGGACAATTTGGCACAAGATTTGTCAGCAGATATATCTGCTCTGAAGGTTAAAACTCCTGTCTTTGACAGAGGTAAAGATAAGGGATGGATCCTTCTCCCTGATAGTTACATAAGGATGTGCCACAAAAGAAGGCTAGAACAGACAATTCCAACATGGACAAAATAAATAAATGCCTGAAATGTGTTGTGCAATTTAATATTAATGTCATTTTCAGACCTGTTTTGGGTGAAAATGAAAGTTTTCAAACTTCTAGCAAAGTTTCACCTTGAAAATACAGATTAAAGACAAACATTAGTAGTCCACTCCAATCTCACTTCAGTGTTCCTTTTCCTGTGAATGTGCCCATCAGATTGTCTCATTGTTTTTGATTTTTTTATTAGTTTAATATTTTGCTGAATAGGTGCTACTTAGAGAAGAGTTTTTGTGACCATCTTGATGTGAAATACTTTAAAGTAGCTATACAAAAACTCCCTATTTATTCCAGTTCATAGGGTACTTCTGGACCCTTTTTATCTTATCACAGTTCTTCTGGCTATCCTTCCCAGGAGCTAGCTGTCCATACTGAAAAGAAGAAGAAACTACTAAGCCAGGCTGAAAATTTTGAGGATAAACATTAGCTCTTCCTGAAATCCAATTCTGTCTTACTGTAGCGCTTAAGCAGTGTTACAAAAGATATGGGTGAGATGGTAGGAAATTTTGCTGTAGCAGCGCACTGTCACACTGAGTAGCAGATATTTCTAAGGCACTGAGACCAGTGTGATGAGACAGAAAAGAATTAAATCAATTCTCTGCAATGAATCCTAAGTGCAAACACAAGTTGTTCCATGAAGGTCCACGCAAAAGCCCGTCAAGGCTGACAAAGCGTTGGGCATTCAACAAGCTTTGATGAAGGCCACTGAGGGTACACAAGATCTTCTGGTCTTGCTTTTGCTTTGAGCCATTCTGGAGAACGTATCCTGGCCTGTGAAAAAAGTCCGGCCTTTCTGCAAGGCATCAGGCAGTATGTCTAGTCAGACTACTGCCAGCACTACAGGGGCTCCACAAGTGGTGTCCATAAACAGCATTGCTAATGTTCTCAAATTACCTTGTGAAACCAAACTTCTCTAAAAATGAGACTTTTTTCTCCCTGCTTCTTTAATCAATCTTTGATTCTATAAACATTAGAGAAATCATCCACCTCTTTCTAAAAGAACTGTATTTCATTCACTCATCTCATAATTGAGCAGAAGGATAAAGCCATGAAATATTTGCTTAAATCATGACCTGCTGTAGAATTCACAAACAGTAACTCTACCTTGTGACAGCCAGTTTATTTTGAGATAGTACTGACTTACTGAGACAGTACTGAAATAAAAATCCTGGATTTGACTCCTTGTTTGAAACTGGCTTCGAAAAACACATTGACCTCTCTCCTTTGTTCTGTAGCTCTCTTAAGGAAATGACAACAAAGAGGGAAATTTTTGGAAAAGTTCACCATCACAAATTCTGGCCTATTGATGTATTTTATTATAACAATTCTGGGAGTACAGCCTACAGAGTAGGCTTAAAATGTTGCTAGCAATCCCTTTTTTGTAGGTATGAAAAGCTCAGGGTAGAGGTGTTACCTGGATGCATTTATCTAGGCTCAGCAGTTTATATGCTGTGCAAAATTCCAGTCCCACAGGACCTTGAATTAATATATTTCCTGGACCTCTTTAGTCTGGAGGAGAGAAGACTGAGAGGTAACCTTATCAACACTTATAAATATCTAAAGAGCAGGTGTCACGAGGATGAGGCCAGGCTCTTTTCAGTGTCGCCCAGCGACAGGACAAGGGGCAATGTGCACAAAGTAGAGCACAGGAAGTTCCACCTGAACATGGTTAAAAACTTCTTTACTCTGAGAGTGACAGAGCACTGGAACAGGCTGCCCAGGGAGGCTGTGGAGTCTACTTCCCTGGAGATATTCAAAACCCACTCGGATGCGATCCTGTGCAACCTGCTTTAGCAGGGGGGGTTGGACTAGGTGATCTCCAGAAGTCCTTTCTAATCATGATCATTCTGTGATTATGTGTTATGCTTGGTGCAATCAGTACTTTCAAGAGATTTTTAGAAAGAAAGTCTCACAGCCTGGTGACAAAAACAGGTACTTAGGGCAAGGATGTTGAAAGAATACTGGAGAAAAAATTAGGAGGAATTTAATATATTTAGTAGATTTAAGTCTCCCCCTTCCCTATTCTTCCACCCAAAAAACCCCAAACCAGTCAACCAGCAGTAGAGGTTGCCCCCACGTGCAGTGTAAGCACTATATTTAAAGGTTGAAGACTGTCAAGAAGGACTGAGGAAGATACCAGCTCTCCCAGGCACGCATATAAGTGAATCTGAGTTATTCACTGCAAGCTGTTTCATTTCGTTAAATTATCTCTTTGTTCCAACACTAGTCCTACATACTTGACATCTGTAGTTTACTTGGATTTTGAAACTTTAAAAGCAAATAATACTATGCTTCATCAGGCATGATTATAAAATGTCAGCAGTCATCACTGAAACACTTACTTCTTGAATATCTTCAGACTACCTATGAAGTGCGCAGTGAACTGTAATTTCTCTCAATATTTTGTATCTGTTGGTATCTGACAATGATTTTTAAAACTGTGTATTGATCCTGAATTAAATATTTTTGGAAGACGTAGTGTCTCCAAATAAGCTGTACCTGGTCTGTGAACATATCATCAACTAGTCCAAGTTCAATCTTTGACTTTATATTATAGGTTATGATATAATACTTTCCAACTCAGAGAATCTCAGAATGCAGAGACTATGATTATACTGATTTTTAATACAACCTTTGACTAGAGGACAGAGATGTGTTCCAGAAAAGAGTGAACTCACTTTTCACTGATGAATGAATAATAATTACTACTGATATTTCTATGATTTATGTGGAAGTTCTCTAGTTGCTGACAGTAAAGTGTCAACACAAAACATCGTTCAAAAGATGTAAATAATGGAAACTCTTTTATAACAGTTTCAAAAATAAAACATTTTTAAGGCATTCTTTTTAGGCAAATGTGAAAATACAGAAGATGACAAGGTGGCCTCTGAAGAAGTAATCAAAGCATACCAGTGTTATCTACAAGTAATTTATCTTGACATGACAAGATTTTATTACCCAAGATTCCATAAATGACGGGATACATCTTGGTTGAGATTGAGATTTATGTAATGCCAATAATATACTGGCTTATCTCTCAGCTGAAGAAGCAAAAATTGGCAGATAAATATGTTTTTGTGCTCTGTGGCGCTGTTGTCATAAATCAAAGATTTATCAAAATGTTTCTCAGCTTCCTGACTGCACAACAGAGAAAGGAATCTTCTAATATTCTGAAGACATCAGTGAAGCTACAGTGAGAACATTTGACAACTGTAGGAAGAGTATTACGTTGCATTGTTTGAGCTCTCAAATGTTATCTCTTGGACATCAGTTTGTTTACAAATGAATGGAAAATGAAAACGACTACCTGTCCATAGTAATAGTGCTCCTTTTTGAATTGCCCTTGTTGAATTGTACAGCAAGAAGATATTATAGGTTATGAAATAATACTTTCCAACTCAGAGACTCTCAGAATGCAGAGACTACGATTATACTGATTTTTAATACAGATAAAGAGTATTTGTAGACTTCTTTCCATTACAGTTTTTTACAATAGGAATCATTCCAGTGAAAACAGTTAATGCTTAGACAGATCTAACTTATTTTTAACATTTTGATAATAGAAACAATGGTTTCTGGATCTCGAACATAAGAATACACAGATGACTATTAACATTAATAAAAGACAAGTCATGTGGTTTCCATTATTAGAGTGAAAGTGCAATTAATCTTACATTTACGTTCTGCAATGTTTGCAAAATAAATAAGAAGGAAGCTTTATCATATATCTTCATAGGAAGGTGGTGAGATTAGATTCTTCAGCAATATATCAGGGAAACTTGCAGAAATTAGGCAAGTGGCCAATGTCAGGTCTGTCTTTAGTCAGGATTTTGATCAAAGTGGTGTTACTGCAGAACAGTGCTGTATCAATTCTAGACCAGTAGATCTGCTTGGAAAATAATCAGGAAGATAACATGAAACCAGTAACTTTCTACACCTTGCAAGGATATTTTTGAGGCATACCCAATCAGCCAGTAAATTAATTGGGACTGTTTATGATGCACAAACTACTACCCTAATTATGAACACCGATGTAGCATTTCCTACTTGCATGTGGCTGCACGATGCAGAGGAGACAGGAAGTGTGCTCTCATAGATATTAACATCCATACGAAAATCAGGGCCAAGTACATACAAGTGTACACACACAAATTGCAGCCCTGACTTGCATGTGGCTGCACGATGCAGAGGAGACAGGAAGTGTGCTCTCATAGATATTAACATCCATACGAAAATCAGGGCCAAGTACATACAAGTGTACACACACAAATTGCAGCCCTGACTTTTCTATTTCATTGCTACTGTTCCATGATCACTGTTCATTTAACTGGGAAAACACTCTGAAAGCAGTTCAAACTATAGAAATAGATACCTATGAAAGAAAAGCTAGAAATGTAATATGAAATGGAACAAGTTTTATTCACTCCTTTGTCCCCTTCACTGTCACCCTCAGAACAGAGTTGCTTAATGTTTTATCTGTTTCAAGAAGAAAAAAAAGTTGTCTTTTGTTTAGCAGTCTAATTGTTATTTTTATATGCTCATGACAGGACTATTTAAATTAATATAAGTTTTTTTCTCCCTTCAGCTAGCACGTAAGAGCTTCAAGAAATTTCCTTCATGTACCATTGTCAGGCTCAGCAGGAATCTGTGTTGCTGAGCAACCATCTTCCTTATAAGATGTAATTCATCTTCTAACTAATAGAAAGAGCTACTGATGGATTGACCAGAGAAGAAAAAACAAAACAGCAGGAACTACTAAATACTGAATTGAGCATCCATAGTATTAATCAGTTTTGACAGATAAGTAATGAAAATTCATAAGTAAAAATAACACTCCCTTATGAATTGTATCTTAAAAGCTCACCTGCCTTTGAAATTGATGTATTGTTCCATCAGTGTGCTTATGAAGCTTTCATAATACTACTTTGTCAGGTCAGAACACTGCCTGAGAAACAAACGATAGTGGGCTAAATTATGTAGGAGTTTAAATATGTCGAGCTTGCATACAAGGTGTTAGTAACACCAATACATATTAATTATATTACAGTTGTCTTTAAAGGCCTCCTCAAAACCTGCTAAGGCACCTGTGAGGACAGGAATGGGGAAACTCATGCTGTGTGAGCACTCCTGTGGATCTACGCCAGGTATCTGCAGGGACAAAATGGGCATCTGCCTAGGGCAACTGGTTGTTGCAGCCCTCCTGACTGCTCTGCTTTCCCGAAGCTATGGGAAGTCATGAGGCTGGAGAGTCCTGGATTTTGGAGTGTTCGTGTTTTGATGGATAAGCTTCTTGTCCAAGGAATCCACAAAAGCAATGACTTTGCAAAAAGGGAAAAACTGCCTGAATATAGTCCTGCTCTGGGAAAAACTGTACCAAGAATTAAATGCTAAAAATGAATGGATCAATAAAGCATTTTTTTATTCAGCATATGTGCCTTGTCGAGCTGAATCTATGACCTAGCCGCCCAGAGAGATGTAAATTTAGATGGCCAGCAACAGCTTGCTATAGTTCTGTCAGCCTGTTCCCAGGGTGTCGCACACCCTGAATACAGGGTGCAGCTTTGGGATCGCAGCTCCATGGGCTGATGTAGCCCCCTTAGGCATGCATAAGGAAGAAAAGATTTAGTTTTGCAAGATCCCATGTCTATCTATGTTTAGTCACTGCATGACGGCTGTTGTCACACAGCTTGTTCATTGACTGTGAGTGATGACTGGGAAGACAAATCTGGAAATAATCATTTACTCATGGAAACACAGAATGATCTTCTGAAAAAGGTATCCTGGTGAGGTGGTGACAACTTAAGCCTTCATTGTACTCAGTAGTGGCCACAATGACAAGTGTTGCAAACCCTCACATACTGAAGGCAATTTACAAACTAAATGTGGTAATTCTTAGTATGGTTTAGCAACTTGATAAATGCTTCTGTTCTTTACTCTTCATAACTGTGTGGACAGTACAGAAATTGTTAACAGTCACTGAACAGACATCAGAAGAGATGTTCTGGATCTGTAATAGGGCTGTTATACTACTCAGATTAATTTAATTTATCTTTCTGGTGGTAATTCACCAATTTACATTAATTTCCTTTCCTCTGAGAGCAAGGGAATTTTCAGTCATGAGCTGCTTTTTTTTTCTGTTTGCTGCTGACTAGCACAGGTAAGAACTTCACGGGGGGGGTTATTTGTTTGTTTGTTTTTTAAACTAAACACAAGCTATTTTAGATTAAAAAATGTGCACCTTGAAATTTGTGGTTGCTAGTGAGTGTATGAATTCCTAGAATAAAATACATCTCTGATACAAAAACTTAGTAAGCACGACTGTTCCGTAAGCTTTCTTATCCAGGCTTTTTTCACTGAAGGAGACTCAGAAGTCATAAAATATTTTTTCTCTGAAAAATGGATTAACATCTTTGATCATTTTGCTATCCATATTTGTCTGCTGAATTTGGCTATTAGAAGCCAGGCTTCAGAGCTAACATGAATATTGCTAAAAAGGATGAAAAATATTTTTCTTATGACAATTGCAAGATATTTTTAGTAATTGTCACTTGGATAACTTGTGCAAAGTCATAACTGCTTTACATATTATCACTGAGGACTTAATCTTGAAACTGTTCTATGGAATTAGAGCAGTGTGAATTGAATTACATTTTTCATCTGTAAGCCACTAAGTAGGAATGGGAATTGACTTATATAAAAAAAAGAGATTGTGGATTAAAACACTTATCCAACAAATAGAAATTACTTATCCAACAAATAGAAATTAATTATTAAGAAAGCGAAGACCTGGCTCCTGTGGTGACAGTGAAGTTGAAGTCAGTGGGCTGAACACAGGAAAAAAGCTGAACTCTAATAATTAAAAATCTTGTGTCCTTAGCATATACAAAAATACCGTGATACTGAAGAGAATATTAAGCCTAAGGAAAAGGAAACATCATGTTCATCATTCACATCCCTCATAAGGAAGCTCTGCTATAATTGCAGTTTGTACTAGAGTTAAGCCCAAAATAGTACTAACAACTGAAGTGTCCACCAGTGTCACTTTTTCCCTTGAGCATTCAAAGGCTCTGAATGCCACATAAAGTAGGGCACTGAAAATATAAACTTTAGCCATAGGATTTCGTGAGCTTTCATCTATTCTTGTTTTGCTCTTGGCAAAACTTTAAAGAACTGTCTAGCTTGTTTCTTCATTTAAATATGGGCCAATAGGAAAAATGTGCAGGGGCATTGATAATTACAAAAGAAATTAAAGTGCAACTTATCAGTAAGATATTCTGCGTATTTTGGAGTGGAGAAGGTACAGGAACTTTCTGCTGGTGCTTTAATCTTTTCCAATAGCCAGTATGAAGTCCTGTTTGAAAAGGGTCAAATACTTGCTAAAGTTTTGTACTTGTGTGTGCACATTTATATCATCGTGCATTGCATTATTGATTTACCATACAGAATGCGTAAATAAGAAAGTTCATCTTTAATGCAATATGTGATGTAATCTGTAGGAATTTAATGGTCAAAAGCTCGTCACAGATCATCCTTTTTTTGGGGCAACAAAAGTATAGATGGCCTCTGAGAGTTCTCCAACATATTGTTGGAATCTCCTTCATGGGATGCATTCTTACAGCTGCCTTGGGAGCAAACTGTAGCATACAATTCACCAAACGAGTGGCATTCCTCAGGCGTCAGTACTGGGACCGGTGCTGTTTAACATCTTTGTCAGTGATATGGACCGTGGAATTGAGTGCACCCTCAGCAAGTTTGCTGACACCAGGTTGCATAGTGTGGTCGACACACAGGAGAGAAGGGAGGCCATCCAGAGGGACCTTGACAGGCTGGAGAGGTGGGCCTGTGCAAACCTCATGAAGTTCAACAAGGCCAAGTACAAAGTCCTGCACCTGGTTCAGGGCAATCCCAAGCACAGATACAGGCTGGGCGATGACTGGATCGAGAGCAGCCCTGTGGAGAACGACTTGGGGGTGCTGGTTGATGAGAAGCTCAACACCATCCAGAAGTGTGTGCTTGCAACCCAGAAAGCCAATCGCATCCTGGGCTGTATCAAGAGAAGTGTGGCCAGCAGGTCGAGGGAAGTGATTTTCTCCCTCTACACTGCTCTGGTGAGAACCCCACCTGCAGTACTGCATTCAGCTCTGGGTCCCGCAGCACAAGAAAGACATGGACCTGCTCGAGTGGGTCCAGAAGATTGCCACAAAGATGGTCAGGGGGCTGGAGAGAGTTGGGGTTGTTCAGCCTGGAGAAGAGAAGGCTCCAGGGAGAGCTTAGAGCAGCATTTCAGTACTTAAAGGGGGCCCACAGGAAAGGTGGGGAGGGAATCTTGATCAGGGAGAGTAGTGAGAGGATGAGGGGTAATGGTTTCAATTTCACAAAGGCTAGATTTAGTTTAGATACTAAAATGAAGTTCTTTACGGTAAGGGTGGTGAGACACTGGCATAGGTTGCCCAGAGAAGCTGTGGCTGCCCCCTCCCTGGCAGTGTTCACGACCAGGCTGGATGGGGCTTCGAGCAACCTGGTCTAGTGGAAGGTGTCCCTGCCCATGGCAGGGGGGTTGAACTAGGTGGTCTTTGAGGTCCCTTCCAACACAAACCATTCTATGGTTCTGTGCTCTTCATTCTCTGAACAAATATTACTGTGCTATGAGTGATGGCTCTCCCCTTGGTACCAATGAATGAACCTGAAGTTTCAAGGGCACTTAAAAGTGTAATTTCTTCCTGATGTAGGCTTTCAGGTCGTGGAAACCAGTGATGCTGCTGATGGTGTCACAAGCAACTGAGCGTTACAGAAGTTGTCTGTGAGCCAACACAGGTTTTTATTTGTCCCTTGGCTTTCTGTCAAATGTATCTTGTCATCAGCAAGACGGCAGAGAAGATACTGCAGTTAGAAATATCCCACTTACATGGAAATTTGTTCCTCCCAAAAAGCAAACAGCAGTATAGTAGAGAAAGTACAAAAACCAGTTAATTACTGAGAAGTAATCTGAATTAGGTTGGAGGAAAGATTTTTTAACGTGTAAACTTGAACTGATGCTTTCTGATGCTTGCTGAAAATTAGAGAACTATAAAGGACCTTGTGTTTTATTAAAAACTCTGTTGCTCCAGAAAACAAATGATTGTCAAAATTCTCATGTGGATTTAAATCGTGTTTTTACGGGATAGCATAATGGAATGAAGCAAAGGTCTCCAAGCAGAAATCACACTTTTTATTATAAAAGTAATTTCCTAAGAAATCTTAATTAAAAAAACCTTCTAATTACAGAAGTACCTCACTAATAAGACAGGTACCTTGAAAGTCAGAAAAGAAAGATGAGCATCTGCTGTTAATTTTCTCAAGTGTATTTTAAAAGCTGGTGTAAAACCAGGGAGTGCTAAAGGAGAAATCTCTTTAAAACTCTTGCTAAAGAATATTTTCATAAAAAATTCTAGCAAAAAGTCTTTGTTTTTAATTTTGTATGTGTTCCTTGTTCACACTGAAAAGTTCAACACTGACCAGCATGGGAATAACCTTCAGTATTGCTTGCTTAAAAAATGCTCTTACCAATATTAAAATATTTCAATAAGAGCAAATTTTGCATTTATTAACTATTTCAGAATTATTCAAGTTTGGGCTTTTCATTAACTCAATAGAGCAGAAAAACATGTAATCCGTAAGTCTCAGCTTGTGTCCTTTTGTGTTGTTGAATAAGAGTAGACAGTAGCTTTTAAGTAGTATAAAATAAATATGTAACTAAGCAATGCATTTCTTAGCTGTTTCAGGCCTTCTTGCACATTTCCATGACACAATGTCTGCAAGTACAATGGCATAATGCCCACTGGGGAAAAGACTGGAATGCTATTTTTTCCCAAATCTGCATTTCCTTGTAAGGAAACAAGCTTAACTTGGCAAACAGTTTCCAACCTTTCACTACATTTTCAGATAAAATCAAGGTTGTATTTTTTTTATTATTTTTTCTTTTTTTTTTAAGATCAGAGGATTAGCGAAGGAGAAGTAAACATCTTTCTGTGGTTGATAATACTGAACACAAAGAAGATTCTTCCTTTCACAGATCCTAAGAAGTTCATTCTTAGTGGTTAATAAACAAGCCATGTCAAAAGTTACTTCTTAATTTGTATAAAATGTTACATATTTAAATCTAACAAAGACTTCAAAGACTCCTAATAAAATGCTTCCTGAAGCTGCGTTCGTACAGTATAACACAGAGATGCAGTGATAAAAAGCATACAGTCTACTAATGGGTGCTGCTCTATAAATGTTTACAGGATAATAAAAACCTTACTTAATTGCATGGTCTGACAAAATATTTTTTAATTTGCTGCAGCTGACTAGTATTTCTTCCAGAACAACAGCAATTCCAGAAATGGCCTTGTAGGAAAGAGCTGAAAAATTGTATGCCTCTGAATTTAGATCCAAAGTAACTGATCAAGCATCTGTTAAGTGCTTGACGTTTTGGTCCTTGTAGGAACTATTCCCAAGGCCTAGGATAAAGCCATAACATAACATGAAGCGTCATCTAGTTTCTCTGGAGGTTATAATTTTCAGTAATTTTACTTGAATAAAAAAACACCCTCCCCCTTTTCATGCATTACTCATTTTCTATGGCAAAGGGAAGGTTTTGAAGATGGATAAGATTCCAGTGAAGAGGAAAGAAAAATGATGGAAAATGCTTTACGTTTTTAGAAAACAGCAGGTCAAAAAAACAGAAGCAGTGGGAGATTAACTCAAAAGGGAGTTGTGCTGTGGAGCAGACTAGAAACCCATGAAAAAGATGTCTGACTGGAGGCCTGGAAAATAAATTTGGGAAATAAAACTGAATGGGAGAAAAGGCTCTGATCACGAATGGGACTGAACAACGAAAAGGTGAAGTCTCAGCTGTCAGAGGCACAGAATCACAGAATGGTAGGGGTTGGAAGGGACCTCTGGAGATCATCTAGTCTAACCTGCCTGCTAAAGCAGGTTCACCTACAGCAGGTTGCACAGGACTGCATCCAGGTGGGTTTTGAATATCCAGGGAAGGAAAATCCACAGCCTCTCTGGGCAGCCTGTTCCGGTGCTCTGTCACCATCAAAGGAAAGAAGTATTTCATTCAGGTGGAAATTCCTGAAGTTGCCCCTTGTCCTGTCACTGGGCACAACTGAAAAGAACCTGGCCCCATCCTCTTGACACCTGCTCTTTAGATATTTATAAGCGTTGGTAAGGTCCCATCTCAGTCTTCTCTTTTCCAGGCTAAAGAGCCCCAGGTCTCTCAGCCTCTCCTCGTAGGAGAGACACTCCAGCCCTCTCATCATCTTAGCCCTCCACTGAACTCTCTCCAGTAGTTCCCTGTTTCTCTTGGACTGGGAGGCTGAACTGGACATAGTACTCCAGATGTGGCCTCACCAGGATAGTAGAGGGGGAGGAGAACCACCCTCGACCTGCTGACCACATTCTTCTTGGTGCACCCCAGGATACCACTGGCCTTCTTGGCCACAAGGGCACAGTGCTGACTCATTGTCAACTTGCTGTCCACCAGAACTCCCAGGTCCTTCTCCGCAGAGCTGCTCTCCATCAGGTTGACCCCCCAACCTGTACTGGTGCATGGGGTTATTCTTCCTCAGGTGCAGGACCCTACACTTGCCCTTATTGAACCTCATTAAGTTCCTCTCCACCCAGCCCTCCAGCCTGTCCAGATCCCGCTGGATGGCAGCACAGCCTTCTGGTGCATCAGCCACTCCTCCCAGTTTTGTGTCATCAGCTAACTGCTGAGGGTGCACTCTGTCCCTTCATCCAGGTCATTGATGGATATATTGAATAAAACTGTACCGAGTACTGACCCCTGGGGAACACTAGTTACAGGCCTCCAACTAGACTCAGCACCACTGATCACAACCCTCTGAGTTCTGTCCTTCAGCCAGTTCTCAGTCTGCCTCGCTGTCCACTCGTCTATCCTACACTTCCCGAGTTTACCTATGAGGATGTGATGGGAAACAGTGTCAAAAGCTTTGCTAAAGTCGAGGTAGACAACAGTCACTGTTTTCCCATCATCCACCCATCCAGTCATGCCATCACAGAATGCTTTCAGGCTGGCCAGGCATGATTTCCCCATGTCTAATGTATCCATTAGGCATGGATGTTATTCCTGTGAAGTTAGAAAAGAAGCTATTTGGCTCAAACATAACCTCCTGCCTCAAGTGTTACTCTTGACGTACACTCCTTTCTCCTTTGTAGGCCTGCACTTTCTTCAGCCTTTGTAATCTACAGGGTCTCCATTTTTGCTTGTAGAGAAGAGACTCAATGTATGACTCAGATGAAATAAGAATCACGCAGAGACACAAACCTGGCAAAAGTTGATACTTCCTTGGATTTATCTGTCATCACTGTTGAAAGCTGGGCCTGAACCTTTTCCTGCATACACCCTGATTGATGCAATAGGCTGCAGAGGGTCTATGTTCCACAGTTAAAGTGAATACATAGAGATTTAAAAGCTTTCTGTGAAACTGAGGAGTTCACATGATCTTTCGGTGCTGCTTCAATATCTGCCTGTAAACTAGTGCACAAAACCCATCCTCATAAAACAAGCAAACAGAAAGTTCTCAAACATCTCAAGGTCTGCAAATGCTCAGTCCTATACCTTGCACATACTTAGTTTACAGCTGCACATATACAAAAATAGCTCTTGAAAAGTTTGCCTAATTAATCAGTTCAGTGAAAGAATGCTTTACAAAAGGGCATACAAAACCTATATTATTCATTTTTTTTTTTTGCTAATAAAGAAAACCCAAATCTTTTGGAAACATCTGGCTTCCCAGAATCTGTAGGAAGTTTATGGTTAACTCCCTCTACAGCAGCTTAAGAAGTACTTGTTAGCTTGAATAGGAGTATTTTAATAAAGCAGTAGACGTCGTCTTGCCCAGGGAAATTGCAGTGACAGATAAGACACTCACGAAAAATGGACATGTTTACTCAGTGTGCCTAAAGCTGCTGCAGTAGGGAACATAGAGTGTTAAATAAGTGTGATGGTACTGAGCAGTGTGAGACTGAATACAATACTGCTAGTGCGAGAAGCTCAAGTTACCAATGTGTTTACGGCTAAGCCTTTGTGAAGACAACATTTGAATTCAGCCCTGCTCAATCATATATCATTAATACAAAATTAAGTATAGGTGGGTGGGCTGGGGGAGAAGGGGTGGGATGCTGAAAAACAATAATTTCTGATTTTCATCCAGAAAGAAGTACCAGCAAATGTCCAAATTTAAAATGTATTTCAGAAGCTTGAGAAAACAGCTGCTTTTTGGCAAGACTGTCTTTTAACAGCTGAACCATGGAAGAAGTCCCAAGAGGCATTTCACAGCTGGAAGGCTACCTTCATCTATTAGATTCGGGCCAGACTACAGACAGAACTCCGTTTTAAGATGTTTGCTGCCATCTAGCGTCTTTATTTCTGTTTCCAACCTTTTAAAAAATTACTGTCTTAGTTAAATTACTTCAGAAGGTAAAGTAGATATCGGTACACTATTCTGCAGCTGACACTGCAGAGGAAGACAAACTAAATGATGCTTTACATAAATTCAGGGGCTTGCTTGGTGTAGAATCAGGATGGAAGGTCCTTTGAAAGTCGTAACTACAAGGCCCTGCTAATGAGACTTTGTTTATTTCAGCGCAGTAATGAGAAATAACGCTTCTTGTAGACTGTAAAGGGATATTAGAATGTATGGTTCAATTTTATTTTTTAATATGGTTATTGGAAAAAAACTCCTAAATTATGTGCCATTTGGGAGCATCCCAAGATTTGGGGACATGCAAATAAGCAAACACCTAAAAATACAGCCTACCAGCTAAATTTAAATAAGGCTGTCTTGTCACAAAGTGTTAAGTTTCAATTCACCTACTATGATCGTTATTTTGATCACAAAACTTGAGGTACAGCTGGCATTTAGTTTACAGATAATACCTAACCTAAAGAACATCGATAATCTGCAAATTACACAATAACAGTATCTTCCTCTGTTTCCTAAGAGTATAAGCAGATAGGTTCATTGCTATTAATGGCACATGTATTCATTAGTTTGTCCACTGTTTGCACCATTTAAGAACACATCCTTTACAACTGTTCATAACCTCCAGAAATATTTTCATTTATACTGACTTTGGGGAAATGCAACATTTTAGAAAGAGTTAATAGACCATTGTCAAAGTATTCATCAGTTTGAGAGTCAAGGATCCATCTGTACATTGAATGTGATACAGGAATCTGTCAACCAGGGGAAATCAGAAGTATTAAAATCTGTATGTAAGCACGTAGCCTTTGCAGCGCTAAAGTCAAGTGAGGGAAATAGTGATTCTGAACTCAAATGGGTTGTGTATTCACATCAGTTCTGATCTGGGGGCTGCAGTTTGCAAAGCCAGCATATGTCACTGCATCCTCTAGTACAGGCATGTTCAACACCTGGAGCAAAAGGTGTGCTGTCAAATCTTTTCTTTCTGATCCCTTCTCCTGATTTCCCTCTATCAAAGTCTTCCATTTACCCTTACACACTTCTAAATCTCTTCCTTCTATCCCTTGCTGCTCTTTTTTTTGCCTTCTTCATTCTCATCTCGTTATCACTGTGCACTGAAGCAAGAATTTTCACCCAATTGCAGTGTGAGGCAGCACAGAGCTTTTGTGTTCCAACGCTGCTGCCAGGCACCACACTGGATACCAGAAAAAAAAAAAAAGTGTGGTAACTGTGGGGAAAATTTGGACTCATCCTTGCCATTCTGGACTGCAGTGTGCTGTCTCTGACTGCTGGCTGAATACCAAGGAGCTTTGAGGGGATGGAAGATGTCTGACGGTTTTCCTCATGTTCAGTATCAGTCAACAATCAAGTCTTTTCTGAACATGTATCAACAGCGATTTTTGGAGAGCAAAAACATTCAAATATGGGGAAGAGAACACTTTTAACCTTTACACAAATTATTTTCTTGGATATCTACTTCAAAGGGTGCAGCAGGGACATTTAGTGAAATGATACAAAAAAAATTGGTTTTGTTAGGTGTGAGAAATATCTGACCCCATTTTTAGGAGTATTTTACTATCTTTGTAAAAATGAGTCCAGTGGGTATAATTTTACAGTTACTTCAGCAGTAACAATTCAGTGACAGCTTTCCTGCTAAACTGCAAAACCAGAATCTATGGCCATAAATTATAGTTCCACTTTTTTTGTTTAAAAAAAAGTAAATTAGAATTCCTAAATCCCTTCAAAGTCTTGAGGTTTTTTTATATAAAACTCTTGCTATAGCAACTGTTATATCTAATCTGAAAACTGTCTTTACAAATGTAGCGATACACATCACCTATATGAACAGTACAAAACTGTAAAATACTTGGGCTAAGTATCTTTCTGTAAAGTATTTTTAGAACTTAATAAAATGAAAAATAATATGAAATTATTTATGTCAGGAAGGTTTTCTGAAGAATCACAAAAATAATCTTAATTTAGATTGAATGTTTATGAAGTGAGCACAAAATCTGTTTTACAGATAGTGCCTAGGTACATGTGTGATTATAATAAACATAAGAAACAAGAATAATTCTTGAAGGGTCAGTCTGGTACATTGTAACGGGTCTGCGTGGCAAGGTTTTGGTATTGGGGGGTTACAGGGGTGTCTTCTGTACGAAGCCGCTAGAAGTTTCCCTATGTCAGGTACAGCCAACGCCAGCCGGCTTTAAGACGGACCCACCACTGGCCAAGGCCGAGCCCATCAGCAACAGCATTTTTCACCTCTGTGACAACGTACTTAAGAGAGTGAAAAAGTTGTAGCGCAGCGGTAATTGCAGCGAGCGAGAGGAGTGAGAATATGTGAGAGAAACATCCTGCAGACACCGAGGTCAGTGCAGAAGGAGGGGGAGGAGATGCTCCAGCAGCGATTCCCCTGCGGCCTGTGGTGAAGACCATGGTGAGGCAGGCTGTCCCCCTGTAGCCCATGGGCAGTGGAGCAGATGACTGCCTACACCCCGTGGAGGGCCCCCACACCGGAGTAGGTGGATACCTGAAGGAAGCTGTGACCCCATGGGAAGCCTGCACCGGCGCAGGCTCCTGGCAGGACCTGTGGCCCGTAGAGAGAGAGAAGCCCACGCTGGAGCAGGTTTGCTGCTAGAGACCCCGTGAGGGGGCTCATGCTGGAGCAGTCGGTTCCTGAAGGACTGCACCCCATGAGACCCATGTTGGAGCAGTTCGTGAAGAACTGAACCGATGGGAAGACTCACGTTGGAGAAGTCATGGAGGACGTTCTCCCGTGAGGGGGACTCCACATCGGAGCAGGGGAAATGTGTGAGGAATCCTCCCCCTGAGGAGGAAGGAGCGGCAGAAAACAACAGTGTGATGAACTGACCCCAACTCCCATTCCCTGTTTTCCCCCTGTGCCTCTGGGGGGGGGGGGGAGGAGTGAGAAAAATCAGGATCAAAATTAAGCCCGGGAAAGGAGGGAGGGGTCAGAGGAAGGTATTTTAAGATTTGGTTTTATTTCTCATTACTCCTCTCTGAGTTAATTGGTAATAAATTACATTTTTCTGTAGCTGAGTCTGTTTTGGCCGTGACTGTAAATGCCGAGTGATCTCCCTGTCCTTATCTCAACCCTACAAGCCTGTTGTTATTTTTTTTCCCCTCCCCTGTCCAGTTAAGGAGGGGGAGTGATAGAGTGACTTTGGTGGGCACCTGGCATTTGACCAGGGTCAACCCACCACAGACATAAAGTACTTGGAAAGGATGGAGCTTGAAAAGAATGTTTGCAACAGAAAAATAACTGCCCTAGTCTGCCTATACGTGACATGGGAGGGTATACATGAACCCTCGAGGGCCATGGTCAATGTATGCTAATACTTCAGCATAGCTCTTCAACAGAGGCCAGTTATCAACAAATGCCAATATAAAACAACTTTTCTTTGATGGTGTATTAAGATGTGCATTCATAATATTTTACGTGGAAGAAACAGGGCCAGAGCTGGGAAAACAGTGGTGTCTGCGATATTATACTGATGTAGCTAGCGCAGAATGAGAAATAGAAGCAGTCTTGCTGAATAGAAGTAATTTGTCCTAAATCAAATGATCACTGTTACGTTGCATTATTAATGCAATTAATGTCTGTTCTCACGTAGAGCATGTTAATGTAGGTTTAAAATTAGAGATTAATTGCTCGTATTACGGATTTCTATTATTGTAAGTCAAAGCTGTTCCACAGTAATGACACATGCAAAAATACAAATCACATTAACTTGCATTCAATTACAAATGATAATTTTTTTTAATGGAAAAAAAAGAGTGTGTATTTTCTTTCAAATGATTAGCTAACAACTCTTTATTGTCCATGGCTTTGGGAAATTCTTTCTTTACCTTGCCAGTTTAACCTCAAAATTAATCTCAAATTCTAAGAAAGTACCCTTGCATTGGGCTAGCTCTGATTGCTTGTGGAATTTATCTATACAACATGCTACTGACAGAATGAGTATACTTATTTGTACTTCTATTCAAACTCATTTGAAACAATATTGTGCTTTGAGGGCAGCCTTTCCTACTGAGATCTATGCAACTTCCGTTTGTGTCTCACCAACAACTTTGAATGAGGGCTTGAAGTGCTGTGTATCTAAACTTGTCCTTGAAGGTTTGGATTAAAGCAGGCTTTGCTTTAAGATGGTCAAGAAATCTTGCTGTTTCACAGAGTGTGTGCAGGCGAAGTCCCGTGAATGATAACAGTACTTTAAAACTGTAGCCAGGGCATGTTCTGCAAACTTCCATTTATTCTGTCAAAATTAGGCATCTCTGTACACAGAATCATGACACTCAGCCATGGTTCAAATGCCCAGCACAAATGGACAGACTTACAGGACAGGATAATATTTTGGAGACAGTGGGTGGATCCAGATGCTCCTGTTAGAGGTCAGATTCTACGGCTCTTTTTGATTTATAAACAAGAAAAAGATGAAGCACAAGTTTTGCGACCCTGTCTAGCGTAACTACTAGCTAAATACAGTCCAGTACGATTCTCAGGTGTCTGCTCCTAATCAGCTGTGAACACCAAAATGCTCCTTTTTGTTAGAATCTCTGCTATTATATTTAGAAAGTCTGCTGAAAAAAATAGCCTTGAAAAACGGCCTTGAAAGCACAAGTACTTCTTCCTAGGATGAGATACACACTTAAATGCTGGGGAAAATATAGTCTGTCAATTCCAAAACCTGCCACCACTGGTTATCAATACTCAACTTCACATTTTTGTTTTCAATCTCTGTGATACATCATTTGCTGAATTAAAAGTAATTTTTCCCTGAAAGTCTATGCTATTACACTACTTGGTCACAATATTACAAAATGCTATTGTGAATCCAGAAGGTACAGGGAGATTGAAGATTGTAATTTCAAAATGCAAGGCATTTGATGGGCTCCCTTATCTTTCCATATCTCTCCTTTGCGTACAAGTACTTATTTTCATATCTGACCTCCTTCTTTCTTATTATGTTCTTGTGTATACTTCTTTCTCTGCACCGCTCTCCCCCAACCCTTTTTCCTTATTTGACTGACCTACCTTACTAGAATGCTGCATATTTGATCTGCAAGTGTTTGGATTGACCAGAAGTTTGACAGCTGTGTGGTAGCTGGCCAGATACTTCATGTCTGGAAGAGAATGAAAAATGTGGGACGGACATTGCTCTCTCTGGACTATTTATGTAACTTTTAGTTCACCTGGCAACTTCACTAAAAAGATGCCTTCCTGAGTGAAAAATACATAGATGAGAGAGTGCTGAGATGATTCTTACCATTAAACACAATTTATCATAATACACTTTCTTTGTGAGCATCTCTTACTATAATTTGATGTAAGCCTGAAATTTGATTCTTTTAGTCTGTTGAAAATCCCACCTTAAACTTTTTGAATCTAACTAGGTGTTTGTTTTGAGCTGCTCTGGACTTACAGGTTGTCTCACTTGTATTTAGGAAAGCACTTGCAGTGTTTTAGGTGGAATTTATTAAAACTCTGCGCTAGAGATACACCATGGGAAAAATGTGACTCACAAAGGAAACAGAATAGCTCTATGCCTTTCTCACTCATCCTTAACCAGAATTTTTCATTGAAATAACTTGCAACATCCAGAGTTTAAAAGAACTTTAGGACTCTCAACACAATCCTTGATCTACAGCCTATATGCCGCTGCTAGTACTTTTGTTAGAGGAGCATTTTAACGACTTTTGGGATATGACTCACTGAGATGATAATAATTCATCTCAGGCAGCTTGTTTATTGTGGAAATTATTTCAAGCACCAAAAGAGATGTCCTGGAGAAGAAAATCCATTGCAAGCTGGGGGGGTCACAGCACTGCAGCAGGCATATGCCCCAGGTTACAGACACAGCCAGACTCATTCAACAGTCAGAGAGCCATAGACTTGGTTTGTGGCTATGGTGCAGATGGATTTGGAGACTCCTGACTAATGTCTTGCAGCTTCTGGGGCAGGTTTCTAATCAGGAGGCAGCTTTCTGAGGGTAGTTCCTCTGGCTGGATCAGGGTGACAGAGCACTGGGAAGAGGTAGCAAGGCATAGCTACTGTACTGCCGTTACACTTTGGAAACCAAATAAAAGAGTAATCTGAAATATTATGAAGTCTTCAGTATTATAATAAGATATAAAATGGTGTCTGTCTTTTGGACTCCTGATAATGGAAGCAGAAGCATTTTCTCTGAGCACTGGAGGGCACTGCAGCACTGAGGAAGAAACATGTTTCAAAATGACATTCCAGAAAATAATGAATGTTTGCAGATATGAGGAGGGGCTGGGGGAGTTCAGAAGACAGCAGAGCACCAATCATTCATTACTGATCTGGCTCGCTCAGTACCCCTTCAGTTGGAAGTGTTATAGCTTTATGTAGCCCTGCAAAGGTCTCAGCAACCCTCTATAGAGGCAGGCTCTGTAGCCTCAGATATGTGCTTGATGTTTCCTTCTCAAGTACTTTCCTTGAGTACTTGAATTGATTTTTTCATGTATTACAGTATGTTTGAGATTTTTTTTTTAGTGAACAAAATACACAGTTAATTCTGTCCACCCAAAATACAGAGCCAGGTAGACAGGAGAAGGGGGTCTCAGTTCTGCAGTTTCAGTGTATTATTCAGTCTGTCCACCACAATATAAACCTCAATTAGATAGTTTTTCTCTTTAGGTCAATAATGTTTTCCTAAAAACCAGGATCAGGTGCCACAGTACTTTTACCTTCCTTCTCCAGCCAAGTCTTTTAGCTCTTTATGAACAGCTCCATCTCTCTGCATTTAAGGGAAGAAGCAAATCTCATTAGAGATGATGGCTCTGCCCTGTTTAAGAAACCAGCAAAGAAACAAAAAAAGCTTCTCTGTAGTGAAAATGGGAAAAGAGGGGATAAAGTGGGTATTTAAGATTATTTTAAGAGAAATTCTTCCCGTAATCTCAAAAGAAAATTAGATTCACAGTGTGTAGGTGTGATGGCATGCCTACCTTTACACAGTCAGAACATGTATCAAAAATATAGCTCCTATTTTTTTGGCTTTTCCTCCCACTCACAGCATTTACATTCCTTTTCAACTCCAGTTTTCAATTATCTTGCAGTCAGACATTTTAATATATTGCTATTCTGTCACTTTCCATGTTATTGCTCTGTAAGTCTTGTTACATCTTTCTCTCACATTAAAATTCTGTCCCTTCATCCTCCATTTTGTTAGGTAGTCTCCCCTATCCTTTTGCTTTTATCTCATCTTCCATTCCTAATCCTCCAGCTACATCTCAAGGCACTTCCTTTGGCTTCATCTTTGTGCCCACTCACACTTTTCTCTTTGATATAGGTTTTCTCACGGTCAGAACCTTCTTCTTGTTTGTTTAGGAGATGCTGAGGTCTCTCACCAGTTAATAAGGAAGGGAAGGTTGCCAGCAAGAGAAGTAATCTTTGAGAGCAGCAAGACTGTGGTGCAAAACTGGTTGCAATGCTAATGGGAGAAACAGGCAGATAGATCTCCTAGGGTTTCTGTGAAACTGCTCCCAAACTCGAATTTCACCCAAAGTAGCAAGATGAGTTTTTACCTCCCATGTTGCAATAGCCTCAGGGCATGCACATGACAGATTCTTAGGGCTCTGTGTCAGCTCGGCAAGTAGTGATTTTACTGAGCAGAAAGCTTTGCCACCTTGTGAGAAAAAAGGATGGCAAATACAATTACTTACAGCAGACAGTGTTAACTTCTAAAGCCTGGAACGAGGTATCATACAATAAATGCATGTATCTTACAAGCCTATGATCTTCAGTCCCAACCATGCTGGGCTGTGTACCAAGTTAAGAAATCAGAGTTAGATGTGCTTTAAGTTTGTGGCAAAGACAAAACCAAACTCTTTCTGTGCGAAGTTTCAGCAATATAAGCTAGTTAGGTAGAACTGAACATGAAAAGAAATGAAGTGGTTCTTTCTATTCAGTAATATTTATATCAATGTGAATTGAAATTTTGGATTTTAATGTGCATGAAGATATTTATCAGCTTTCAAAAATACCAGAACGAAATCCCTAGTTGAACCTTATGCTAATGGAGTTACTTTCTCTGGTTCTTACACTTGGTCACTTTTAATATAGAATTAGATATCCTCCCATGCAATAAAAAAAATGTACTCAATCTTACAAAATCTAGGTAAAAACAGATTTCTTGCTGTCTGTCTACTAATGTCTGAGCTAATCGGTGAAAGGAGGAGAGAAGAGGGAGAAAAAGCCAGAGCTATTTTTGTGCTTGGCATCACCAACTCCGTCTTGTGATAACATTATGCTAGAACCATTCATTCATTGCCCAGTCAAACTTGTTTAGATTAAAAGGTCAATTAAAAAAATGCAGAACAAAGATTTCCTTGTTCTGAAGTTGTGTAGCATCTGGAAAAAGTAAAGTTCTACTCACACAAAACACAGTTTTCAAGAAGACAGCAAGTCTATACAGTGTGCTACAAATTGAAGAATTTGTTCTGACATAATTTTGATATAAAATTAAGGAGATTTTTTTTGCTCTAACTTGTTTAACTGTGCAGCGGCTAAAGAAGACCTACACTGTCCTTCTTCATGCTAGGGTGAACAACCTAATACTGCTGGGCATGGAAGGAGCAGGAGATGCATCCTTCAGAATGGTGCTGCTCCTCACATGCACGTAAGCATGATAGGGGAGGAAGAAGGCTAAGCCTTGCTTCCATCCCTGAAATATGTTGCAGTAAACGCAGTTTGACAGTGCAAGTTTCCCCTTTAGAGCAAGATAGTCCTAAGGATTATAGATGGTAGTATGGACTAGTTTTTGTAGATGTTTGCTCAATTTTTATGACATGGGCTCCTTTCCTGCCCGGGAGAATGTCATGTCTGCACCACAAGGTTGTTCTCGCTGTGTCAGATACCTAAGGTAGCTCCAAACTGTCTGATTGTCTGTGCTGGTGAGTGCAAAGACTCATATATGGTTTTTGCCTTCCCTCTTTTGTCTCCTTGAGGGGTCAGGTTGCTCAATTTAGTTTGATGATTACACCTGGTTCTGAGCTGGTTTATTTGCTACCAAGCTGAGCATTTCTACTTCACCTTGTGGGTGCAGACTGCTTTTGAAAGGGCTGAAAAAAGTTTACAATTGAAAATTATGCCAATGTACATGAAATACTTATAATTGTCTCCAACTTATAGTGTTAATGCTGCACATAGCATAACAAGCTGATTTGATTATGCCTAGCGTTATTCAGCAAGGGAAACGCATTCACTCAATGTTGCTACGCTACCAGCCTTATTTACAGATAGTTAGAAGCTTCCAGGGCAGAGAGATCTGGAAAGCCTCAAGAGCAGATGTAAGAAAGGGAAATAATAAATGAAACTGATGATGCATTAGTATTCATTTTAAGTTGTCTTGTACCATGGGATCCCAGTGAGAGAACAGGCAAGCAGCAAATACCTCAGTACTTAACAAAGGCATTGCCCTACAAGCACCAGAGTTCAAGAAAACACAGACAGCAAGAGGGAAAGAAACTCCTGGCACTCCACAGTGGTTAAATCAGCTGTCAAATTTAACATAGGTTTTTGATTGGGGAAGTCAGCAAGAATGTGTATAAGAACAGGGAAATGCATCTATAGAGGAGTCTATTAAGACAAATATTCACTGTTTAAATGGGCTAGCCTAATGAAATTGAATCGTCTAATTTCGCATTTTGTTGTCACTATTTCAGCTGGACACAGACCTACCCTGGTGCACCCCTTGTTTGGCAATGTGACTACCCAGGAAGAAAAGTCTTGCCTCCAACGAGCTTCACACAGTTCATTTTGGGGTCTTGATGAGCAATTGTCAATGCCCCAGTTACAAAGCAAACATACCTGCAGCACGTCATACTTTATTCCCAGGGCCCTTCACCAGCTTTGTCCCTGCTTTCTTAGGGACAGTGACTTAGGAGCTGAGCACTCTCACCTGTGACACTGTCCCACAGGTCTGGACATGGCAGGCAGATTCAACATGGTCCACCAAGAGCCTCAGAAAAGCAGATGGGATGGACCATGCCCAGGCTCCAGCCAGGAGCAACAGAAGATGGGCGAGAGGCAGTGCTATAACAGAGTTCCAAGGTCCAGCCAGGTCTACAATCCAACCAGGAGGCAGAGCTGGAGACAAGTACACATGCACTGTGACTTAGGGAAAAAGAAATGCTCAGGCCTGAGCTTAAATGGTGCCCCATGCCTACCGGCAGAGAGGGTGCATGGGTGGGGGTCCCAGGTGAAGCTGTTCAAGGCAACTAAGGCCTCTTGGTGCCCTCTGGGCCTTGACACTTTTTATCCATGTTATGAATTTCCCAAGAAGTAAAACGACAGCACATAGGGGAAAATGAGCACACTTAAACCTGGGTGTGAACGACTGTATTTTGGGTATGTCATCTAAGTGCGCGGGTTCCCCGTGCTCCTAGTTTAAGCATACCCAATATGTTTTTTACTAATGAAACAATTTACCTACAGAGAAAACAGTCTGATTTATGGAATACGGCCCTATCAAATATGGGGCAGAAAATAGATTTTTCCCAAGATAGTCCTGTCCTGTGAAGAAATAGGTATCTGCATCTCCAAAAGAAATCACTTCCACAAATGTGACAGATTTAGCTTCAGATCTAGCAGGTTTAGAAACATGTTTCTCTTGAAGTTGCCACTGAAAGGTATGTAAATGCACGTATGTTTGCACACCAGCAACCTTATTGAAAAAAAATCCTATATATACAAAAATGGCTTGTTCCAGCTTAGCGGAGGAAATTTGCAATGGTTGAAAAGCTGCAGTCGGAATGCTAACCATAGCTGTACGCCTGATGACTAAAACTTGATGAACACCATGAGCCGTATTAGGCTGTAGCTCGCCTACCGTGACTGGCTGGACCTGTTCATGTCAGTGTGATACAAAGCTGGAGAGGTGAGAGGATTTCAGCTGAGAAAAAGAGCACATTAAAAAAACAAAGAGAGAAATGAGTAAAATGTGATTACAGCCTGCTGTGTTGTTTTGCAGCTGGCATGCACTAACATCTATCACTTAAATGTAAGGGCTCTATTACTCAAGCAGAGGAGTGCCAGTAGGTGTAGGCACAGAAGAAAATTTTACTCTATTAACCCTCATATACCACCTGGGGTAACTTCTCATCTTCTCCAGAGTTCCTTTGTTTTATCCTAGTGTAACAGCGAACAGAGCTTGACTCACCTAATTCAGACACAGTGGGTGAGAGAAAATCAGCAACAATGTGTAGCTGGTGTTAAATGCAGGGAACCCAGTAGTACTTTCCTGCTCACAAGGAAGGAACTGTGGGGCTGTGCGTCCTTGACATGCTCCCACAAATACGTGGGTGAACCACACACCCAGCAGCCTCTGACCTGTTTCTGTTCATTGACCATGACCCCAGCCTGAGCCCAGCAGACCATTCTATCTCTGGTGCTGGCTCTGGAGATGCGTGACCTCTCGCAGCCCATTGTGCCCAGATGACTGCTGTTACCCATCCTCTCTGCCAGGGGAGGGGGCCAGCGGTGTCTGCTGGTGTACTTCACCATGTTGCCCTCCAGCAGCAGCAGGCATAGTGGTCAACTCAGGTCACCGTCTACCAGGAGGCATACAGGCGTTGGCACCTGAGCAATCTGGGACCTGGAGTGAAGGGCTGCTCTTCCACCACAGGGTCCTCACCCTAGACTACTTAAACCATGTCCCCTAAAAGCATAGCTTAGGTGGCTTCTGTGAAGGTCAGTTTGGTCCGTGCAATGAGTCTTATTCTACGGGACCTCATCTTTTCTGTGCATAGCGGTGGAAAGTAGGTTCCTACTCAGGGTCACAAATGCTGGGGAGCACTGAAAGGTACAGAGTCCTTGCAGACTCACACTGATTAGAGTTTCTTTTGTTTTAGAAATGAGACCTTTAATATCTGATCTGAAGAGTTTGGTTTATTGACTTTTGGAGGCGATTTACAGATTATCTGTGTTAAGAAAGACCTTAATTTCTCTGATTGTTTTTACCGTGGTGACTAATAGCACCCCCTGGCAATGAACACGGATGTTTCTATTAGATACACACTCTCCTTATGCAAGTCTAATGCTTGATATCAAGTGCTTGGGAGGGGGGGTAATGGTGTTTGCTGGAAACCTATATAGAATCTTTGCTGTATTGCATGTATTATGACATTAAAATCTACACTGTGATGAAAAATATGGGAAAGAAATTTATGTATCAACTCTTAAGTTTTGCATATCTATGGATTGAATGTCCTCAAAGAATCTCAACTTCCATTATGAGACCTTGAGATTTTTTTCCTCTTTTTTTGCTCTTTAAAAAACAACTCTGCGGTTTTTCCCTTACCCAACTATGATAGAAACATCTAGCAAAAGTGAGGATTTCTAAATTTTTTTAGAAAAATTGTCTTAAATTTATCTATTGATTTCAGCAAAATACTTGTGATTGGAAATTTATTACTTCCTAGGCCATTTATTACAGAAAATATAGAAATTTTGCATCATAAATTATTTTATTAAAATTTAGTTTCTTACTCTTTTTTAAAAGTAGCTATTCACTTTCTTTAAGATAAATCTCATGTTCTTAACTGACAAAATAGAAAAAGTCTAAAACACCCTCTCGTTACTGAAAGTTAAATCTCTATTGGATGTAGTTGTACTTTTAAGAGGGTGGCTGTTTTGTTGATTAAGAAAAGTCAATTAATCAATTTAATCAGGTTTTGATCAAGCCCGAAACAAGTCATAGATCTTAATATTCATGGAGGGAAACATCTAGCATGGCCTTGCTCCATTGCTTGAATAGAGAAGAAAAATGCCTTGAATTGTCAGTGGATGTTAACTGGGATCTACCTGAAGCCTGAAAGGTGATGTACTCCTTATAGCCTAAGCCCCCTAGAGTCTCAGGCCCTTTTTCTGTACAATCCACATTCTCGTTGCTGTTCATCTGAAATGGATTCCTGCAACACATCCTGTCTTGGGCCTGAAAACATCAACAGATCACAGTGAAAAAATAATGAGATTTTGCAGCTCTATACGCAATTTGTGAATATTTCTTAGGTGTCCTTTCAGTAATGAGGACCCAGTGTTTTGAAGAAGACAACTTTGGCTATTCCTATGGCCTTCTTGAATGAAAAAAATGGCTTGAGGGTATACATCCTATTTGTAGTAGGTTTTCAAAGCAGTTTGAAATAATTTCAGACTTTCAGCTTTCAGGAAGTTTCCATGTACACTTATAACTTCTGAAGTTTCTGTTTTCTAGGCCTAGCACAGATAAATTTTTGGAGTGAGAGAAGAAATGGGGGACCTGTAGAGATTCTAGCATCCAGGCAGGTTTTCCTAGATATTTTAGTGAAGGCTTTTATTCTTCTTTTGTGTATTCTTTTGCTGCTTGTATCTGGAATGATTTTCCAGGAAGGAGATTCCCTTTTCCTACTCAGACATTTTTTCTTTTTTTGCTTTGTGCTATTTTGGAAAAGTAATAAGATGCAAGTAGGCTACCCTCATCTGAAGTGGCTTTATAAGTAGGACAAAGTCTGAATCTCTTTTAGCACAAACGTAAAGATCCTTTTTTTTTTTTCCCCAAGTTTTACTGGTATTGGTGTTATATAACAATACATAGCTAAATTTAAACAAAACATCAAATAAAAAAGGTAATATTAATTCTTTTGTACGTCACCTGATTTTAAAATAAACAATTGTGGGGCTTGAGTCTTTCTATTTTTTTCAGATGATTGTTTTGAACCATTTGGCTTTGCAATGCATTTGGAAACACCATTGGAACAGACCTTTTTTGTTATGACAATAGAAGTGTCTTATTACAGGCAGATTGTCTTACAGTGTCATTTCTACTTTGCCTCTCTTCAGGAACAGCAGATGCACAGATCAGATGCACAGATGTATAGGTACACAGGAGTAGGGAGAGCAAGAAGTTAATTGAAATTTTAACTGCAGAGAGTGTTTGGGTTGTACTTTCTGGATGCACTCAACCTCGTCAGGTTAGGTGCCTTCCTTGTCTTCTCTAGAACAGGTTTTTCTGCTCAGTCTGATGTCTTGCTAGAGATATCAATCCTTTCTGTAAGAGAGAAACCCTCTTATTTTCCTTATGCTTTTGTTGTAGCTCTTGGCAACATTAGAGTAGAGCTCTGGGCTCTAGCTTGTCCCATTTTTTCCGCAACCTTGTGCTAGTGATTCACGATATCTTTGCTGTCAAAAAGCCACAGCTCAATGGGAAAGCATGTGACGCAATCGGATCGAAAGGAGGAGAGGTGATTTAAACAGAGCACTATGACAGATCTCCATCTGTGCAGTTCAGGTGTCACATGTGGCCTCCCGGATGGGAACTAAACGTGTGCTAATAGGCCGTAACATTTCTAAGGTGTATAGACACCAAATGCTTCTTTTGATGTATAACTTGCAAAATATTGTAAGAGCCTTAAAAATAGCACAAGATGACAAACAACGAGAAGTTCTATGTAAGTTATGGGGGGAGAAGTATAGAAGGGAAATGGAGACATCCATAAAGGAAAAAAGAGGTGCCATATTTATCAGCCATTGAGACTGCAGATGACTGGGAAACATAGGAAATCAAATCAGATAGTTACTTCTTGATAAGTATCATCCAGAATTTAATTTGGTTGTCTTATTTTTTTGTTTTGCAGTTTTGTCCTCAGGAACTTAGTGCTTTGCCAAAGGAAGGGACATTTAAGCCTGTCAAGTTTCAGATGAAGCCAAGTGAAAATGGATCCACTAGAGGTACGTACTACCTCAGAGTTTCGAAGCGAAGTAAAAGTTTTATGCTTGGGTATTTCTGGGCCCTGAGATGTATTTAGGGAACTCTGGAACTGCTGTATGTTTTGCCTAGCCCAAAGGACCAGGAGAAATTTTGTGTCATTGGATGTTAAGTCATTGTGAACTTTACCTGGTGGGCATGAAAGAGAGCTCCTTTTTTCTGTAGAAATGCAGTAAATGAAAATTGCCTTGTAGGCTGTGTTTTAAAAAGCAGGTTAATTATTTCTCTGGCTAACCAAAAGCAGGTTTTTTTTTTTATGGCAAGTGGCTTAGGCAGAGCAAACGTGTGTGTGTCCACAGCATACTGTTAATAGAGCTAATGAAATCTCTCCTAGCTTGTGCTAGGCGTGAAGAATAAGGCTCTAATCTATGAAGTCAGCTGAAATTACATATTTGGCCATGGTCCTACATGGGGTTTTAATGCCCAGGCAAACGGGATTCACTAGAATGTAATACAGGCTCACTAGCTTTTGAGGTACAATGATGAATCGACGTATTTATTAAAGATCGGAGAGAAAAGTTCTCATTTTTTCAAAAGATACCTGAACATAGCTTTGTTTAAATTTCAATAGACGGATTTTATTGTTTGAAACTTGCTCAGCCATGAGAACAGTACTAAGAACTGCTTGAGAAACAGCACATTCTTAGAAGAAGGAAACTGCAGCTGATTTGGCAAGATTGGTGTCTGAATCTGAGACGTAAAGTTGCTCCTAATGACGAACACTATCTTGTCCATACATCACCAACAGTACTGCTGCAGGCAGAATGGGCTTCAAAAGGCAATAAGGAAATGGCTCATATTTTTCTAGTGCAACTTTTGACAGCTATCAAGGCAGCTAAACTGCATTTTTAGAAGAGGTCACATTTTATTTAGCTGTTTTCTTGTGCAAATAAACAAATATTGTATTGCCAGAGTTGCTTCAGCCTTCTGATGACAGAACAGCTTATGAAAATCTATGAGCCAGGCAAAGGCTTGCAGCAATTCTCAGCACTTATATATCCCATGCATACTAACAAGGAGAGTCTGATACATTGTTCAGCACTGTTGAAAAAAACCCTGGTTTTATACCCTGCTACTGAAATCCCTGTAACGGCCACGTTGAAGTCATCGCAATGGTGTGACCCATGCTGTACAACTGTGGACAAGGAAATTGCTTATCTAAAGGCAATAGATTTTTGCCTCGGCCTGTTGCAGAAAAAAAAGAGGAAAATAATTGCTAAAATCATGAAACTCACGAAACTCACTCTGATAACAGAAAGTGGTTATCTCTAAGTGAGCAACTAAATATTCGTTCTATAAAATTTCTGTACATGGGTATAGGAAATGATAGCAAATTATCCTAATCAGAAGTTGGACAGACCACAAATTACTCTTTCTGACAGAGAAGAGAGCTGAAAGACTGCTACTATATTTCCAACTATATTTATATTATATTCAGAGAAAAAAAAATAAAAGTGCACTGGAATTGTAGCAAAATTTTTTGTATCAATGCAAACAGTAGAGAATAAAATCAGTGTAGGCGATAAACCAGCAGAAAAATGACACTAATGCCTGTGGTTTTCTGCAGAATATAGTGATAGCTACAAGGAGCCCTTCTCGCTGATCCTGATCTTTGCCTGTCTTTCTCCCTATGCTTTCACTTTAAACTCTGGAAAGCAGGAGCCTTCTCCCACAATGGCTGTGGTATAATGGTAAGCAAGGGAGAGCTGCCCTCTTAGCTTACCCACAGGTTACCCTGAAGGAACGCAGATACCATCTGGTGCACAGCAACACTCAAACTTCTCCAGTACATTGTGGAGAAGGAAATTGTCACTAGTTGCCAGAAAAACATCAGATTTTGTTTCTCTGCAGCATGACCTGGCTGTACTTGTGAAATGGGACCAATATGAAGAAAAGTGCCACAAATGCATATTCTGCATGGATATATGGAATTTATTTCTTCTCCAATTGAGTAAAGTTTGCAAAAATAGAATTGCCAGTAGGGTATGTCAAGAGATGCAGTATTACTTTATTTTGTATCCTTTTATGTCATATTTCTGATGAGCAATTTGTACTGCTTGTGTGATCTTTTCTCCAAACTGTATTTTGTCTTTAACTGTCATTACTCCACTAAAGCTTTATAACCTTTTACAAAAGACGCTTGCGCAAATTGCTGGTGCCTATGCCAGCGTGGAAGTCTTGTGCTTGTGCTGCAGTATGCTGCCGGCCTGAATCATGCAGGATGACGCGCAATTGCCCAAATGTTCTTCACCTTTCTCTCAAAAACTACAGCTTTGTCAAAAGTAAAAGTGACCTGTCAATGGTAGATAAGCTGTGCTCTGAGCTGGCCTGGTGTTCTTCTGAGTCAGGCCATGTTCATGAAGCGTTCTGTTCTCTTACACTTCATCTGTCATTTAAATCTTTGGAGGATTGAAAAATGATAGTTATTGAAAAGTTATTGAAACTGGTTTCAGTGAAATACAATGACCTGTGAACTATTATGTCAAATAAGATGAATTATTTTTTTCTGAGCTTAAAAGGTGTGAAACTATGGAGCGAATAGCATATGCAGTCTGACATTGCTGTGTGCATCATGATAGTTGTCGGAGCCGTGTTTCGCCATGTGGCTCCCTTTATACTTTAGCTAATAAAAATGGTTACCACAAATCTAAGTTCTACTAAAAATTCACTATAGTGATTTTCTTGCCTAAAGTGAGAAGAACTTTAAAATAATTTCTCTTGCTATTTAAAATTAATTGCTACTAATCTCATGGCAAAAGACCAACACTAAGTAAATAAGCTTCTGATAACTGTTTAAAAGCTATATTATTACAGTCTGAACAGGTGAATTGGAAAGGATTTATTTTATTTTTCAATATATATTTAGTCTTTGCATCTTAATTGGTGGCTCTGTTCAGCAAGAATTTTGACTTGTGTGATGAGTACAGGGGATCGCAGGGTAACTTAATGAAACTCTCTCAGGACTGATTGTGAACCTAAAAGATGCTTGTGACCAAATACAGAGGCATGAGTTAGAGAGGCTCTGGCAGAAAAGTTACACAAGATCTAGCACAGTCAGAGGAATCACACAGCAGCCTCAGCACCCGCTTGAGCCGGCAACCAGAGGCTGTGCTCCCAGATTGCTTTTTGCAATCTGTTTGCCCCTTGGGTGGGGAAACTTTCTACTGCAAGTTTCAAACTAAAGAATCTTTCTGAACTATGTAAAAGTGTGTAATTTCAATGACAGATTCTGGAGGACTATTGAAAGCTGAGAATTTTCATACAAGTAGAAAATGACACAAGTAGTGTCCACTCTTCCCTTCAGGCTACCATATATTACTATCATATTTGTACCAGAAACGCAAGTGACAAGTCACACCTTATAACTGTGTTCAATCTCTCTGCAAACTCCAGTAGAGTGTTTGCAAACTTCATTTCAAACAATGGAAGCAAAGTGTACCATGGAACAAGGCTACTAACTGGATTCAAACAGGTCTTTACATCAACATAACCAGTGTTGCAAAATCTAGTGTTTTCTCAAAAGTGTAACCTCCTGAAACTGTAATTGTACAAGAACCTCAGTTTTCCAGGTCACTGTTACAGAGAGAAAAGAGAAAATACAGTGTGAACATATCCTTGGATGCAATTTGCTGTTGCCTTCAAACCAGCACACCATCCTTGCCTTTATAATTTTCTAACAATTCACCTTGTTAAACACTAAACTCTTCGGGGGCTCCACCAATAGAGCAGCACCAGTAGAGACCGAAGTGTGAATGGCTTTAAACTGTTAATCAGCCTTCCAATCTCAATATATTCAGCTGTAGCCAACGACAGCTGGGACAGAATAATTAATCACTGAAATAGTTACTTAGGACATGAAATAATCAAAATAATTTGTGATTTCAGTCAGACTGGAACAGAAATTCAGACAGCTTTTGAAAAATCTTGTGCATCTATCAGGTCCTTCCAAAAGCAGATTTCTTCTAGCGTGAAAAAATTCTTTACACAATTCTTTACAGCTTAGTGTGGGAGAAACACATGGAACCAGACGATATTCCCAATCTATTTAAAACCTGTGAGCTTCTGCAAGCTTCTACTTGTGAATCGGAGCAAACAGATTCCAGAATAGTATTACATTTGAGACGCCTGGCTCATGGTGATCCTTTTAGTTATAGGTCTTGAAAATGAGACTATTTTAAAAGAAGAAAATGAACTAAAAATTTTAAGTTTGTTTATCCATGGCACAATGTAGCAGCTGCATTTCAAGCAGAGTGATGCAATCCTTCTTTTTTTGTATCACTTGTATGGTAGACAGAAGTGTGTAAATAATGCCTTAATTCAATTCATGAGTGTAAAGTGTTTGACCTAGGTTAGGTATGGTTTTAAAACAGGCAACAGTCTGTAATGCACATAGGCCTGGTTTCCGAATTGAGAGCTCATCACTGGGAAATACAAAGACAGATCTGACGATTGTGTGCATTTTTTGTAGCTTGGATGTCAGAAACCAGAAGCAAGGGAGGTGTCACGGTCCACTTGAGACATACATGCCCAAGCCTTCCCCAAGCAGTAGCTGAGATACGACACTGAAGCTGTTTGGTCCCATAGCTTCTACTGAGATGGGAGCAGCGTTTCTCCTCTTTCAAGTGGGTTCCTGAGCAATGAAATTATTTGTGTTAGACTTTGCCTTAGGTGCTTTCCTTGGGATGCAACTGAGTTTTGCAGCGCTCTGTATGCAGCAGACCAAATTCCAGAGGATGAAGGTGGGCAATGGACAACAGCTGATGTGTCATAAACTTATTTTGTGTTTAGTTTTGGGCACCTCAGTACAAGAAAGACATTGAGGTGCAGGAGAGAGTGCAGAGAAGGGCAACAAAGATGGTGAAAGCCCTAGAGAACAAGTCTTGCAGAGCAGCTGAGGGAACTGAGGCTATTTAGTCTTAAGAAGAGAAGGCTGAGGGGAGACCTTATTGCTTTCTATGACTACCTGAGAGGACACTGTAGAGAGACAGGTGCTGGTCTATTCTCATAGCTAATTAATGATAGAACAAGAGGGAATGGACTCAAGCTGCACCAGGGTAGGTTTAGGCTTGAGACTAGGAAAAATTTTTTCACTGAAAGGGTTGTCAGACATTGGAATAGACTGCCCAGGGAGGTGGTTGTGTCACCATCCCTTAATGTGTTTAAAGGTCTTTTGGATGTGGTGCTTGGAGATATGCTTTAGGGATGTACATGGTAGAGTAGGGTTGATGGTTGGACTCGATGATCTTGAAGGTCTTTTCCAAACTGAATGATTTAATGACTCTGTGATTGTATCCATACTCTGTTCTTTCGCTGTATTCCTTCAGAATTAATAATACCTGCTTCTAAGCAAAATGGCTGCCCTTTCTGTATATTAGTTTTCTATTAAAAAAAAGCCACCCCACAACATTACTTACGTTTGATGTAAAAATCTATAAGGAACCTATCTCTGTCCCCAACTTCCATTATTTGGTATTGAACTGAGTTGAGTCAGGAGAAAACATGTGCATGTGAACAGGTTTTAGAGCTCAAAATTTGAAATTAATGTTATATCCACATTTCATTCAATTTGCATGATCAAAAAAACTAGACTAGGGATGATTTATTTAAAAGAACAAATGCCTTAAACTCTGCAGAGTTTAAGAACAAACAGTTGTGTAGGGGAAATAAGTGATTTTAATTTCTAAGACCGTATCTCTGGATCAAAAATATTTTTCAAAATAGTGGTGACTGGGAAATCAGACCTGCTGTAGGAAAGTTACAAATGGAAAAATGCTAGGTTTTTCACTCATTCTGGCACAAACAGGAGCTTGGTGAAGGAGCATAGCCCAGGACTGTCAGAAAGCATTCTCCCTTGAGTAGCGTGAAGAGTTATTATAACTTCTTTCCACGAGTACTGTTAAAGCTAGTACACTTCTGGTTTTTTTCCCTCACCTTTTTTTTTTTTCTTTCTCTTGTAATCAGATCTTATGTGACTACATTCCAATGAAGAGTTATTTGAAATTTTTGATCTGTGAACCATTCTTCCATGTTGGGAATTTTGGGCTGCCTGCATATATACCTCTTGGCAAAATGAACACGTGTTCATGTCTAAAAATTATGCTGACCTCAGCAGTCAAATATGGTAGCCTTGTATTTTCAAAGCTCTGGTTTTTTGAATTCTCTAGACTAATACAGTTTTGAGTGCAGTCCTGCTTTTCTGTAAGTGAGCAACCAGAAAGAAGATCTATTTAGGGTACATATTGCTTTCACACTATAAGGTAATCCTACATATATATGTGTTACAGAATCAAGAAAGTTTATTTGTCTCTCTTTTCAAAAATACTGTACTAAACAGTCAAAATATGTTGTGTTTTAAGTGAATATTATTCTTCTCGTAATGATGGACTGAGGTGACTAATCTAATTTAGCAATCATTTATAGTATCATTTCAGGGGAAGGAAACAACAACCGTCACTCTCATTTTTTTCCCTATTTCTGAAGATCTTAATTTCTTTGATTTTTTTGTTTGTTTGACATTTTGCATTTAATAATGCATTTTACTTTTGAATTTTCCATTCTGGTATAAATAGTGTTGATTAATGCTGAAACATTGCCAGAGAATTTTGCAGTAGAAGGACTGTGCAACGTTTAAACGCTCTGCATGAATCTTCCTGGCATGGGACCCACTTCTCCTCAGCATGTCTTCCTCTGAAGCTGCTGAAGAAGGGAAGCACTGGCCATCTGTGATGCTAATGTCAGCTGTGGCTTGCTATGAAATATAATTATCCTTTTAAAGAATTGGGGCTGATATAACTTGGGATTTTTTTTTAAAGAACTGCACAACAATTATCAATGTCATATTTTTGCAGTGTACAGATGTCTTAATTCATCAGGAGAGCTAAAAGGATGATAATTGCTAAATGTCTTCTTCTATTACTTCCTTCCTTTCCTCTTTTTATCTTGCTTTGATTTAAAGACAGTCCCAGTGATCTCTTGGCTGAAAATCATGTAAAATATAAATGGGTGGTCTGAATCAAATGAGTTTGTTTTCCTCAAGACTTATAATGTATCTGCTGGCACTTTCAAGAGATAGCTAACTCCATTAAAAGATCTTACATCCTTTTGTAAGATTTTGTTTGAAAATACATGTACTCATTGCAAAGATCAGGAGACAGAGGAAGCTATGGAAAGTATGAAATTAATAAATCCATCTCTTTTGTTGTTCCTGTGTGTCTATTATTTTACAAGCCAATCTGGGAAATTTTGTCCTTTAATTTGAACAAAGTCAGTCTGAATCAGGAACACTAGCTGATGGATCTTTAAGATCCTTGTAAGAGTAGTATGACTCTGAAAGTATTTCCATGGCTGTTTCTGTTCTTTTCAGCTCATTTCACAAAACAAGGAGCTGTTTCCAGAAAAAAAAAATAACACAGTGCTAGAATCTAACGTGACTGCATAAATATTTTATTTCAAAGCTCCAGATTTTCCATTCTTGCCATCAGATGTCTGCAGAATCTTAACCAATTGTTATGAGTGGGAAGTAAGAAAACAACAGTTAAAATACCAATGATAGATAATGCTTTTCAACAATACAACCCTAGACTGTGGTTTCATTTGTGAAAATAGCATAGCTGATAATAATCATGGGAACTTTGGTGAAAAGTGTCAGGCGGACAAAGTACTCTGTTGCTGTTTCCTGTGAAAAAATCTACAGCTAACCTTATACTCTCTACTTCTGCCTTACTTTGTCCTTCTTTTAGGGATAGGTTTAACCCAGCAAAGATTTGCATAAGGGCACAGTGAGGTATGAAGAAATGACATGGCAGGAATTGTACAAGTGAGGTCTCAGGTGCCTTTGAGCAGGTTTTCTGCCCTCTTCATGAACAGTAGAAACTTCTGTACTGGCTCAATAGGCCAGATGTTGAAGAGTATTTGGCATTTGTTCAAGCATAGTAGCTTGTGTCAAAGCTTCAGTGGAGTCTCAAAGGGTGACTTCTCCCCACCAGCTGCTCCCAGGGCTGGGTCTCATGTACAGGTACCCTGCAAAGAGGAAAGTGAGTATTAGAATCTTGGGGAAGGTCTTTGTGTTCTCCCTAAAAATGTATGTTAATCACAGTCTAGGGATTCAGGAAAACAGAGGTTTGTGCTTCCTGCTTTTTTTCTTATATGCCCTGTAAATACGAGCCCTGTTGTCCATAACCAAATATCCTGCGCAAAAGATAGGCTGATGAGTGTTAGAGGGACTGTACCCCTCCTCACAGTGGGGTGCCAGAAGGTTGGGTACTGAAATGCCGATGTCTCTCCTAACCCTGTGCTCTAAAAACCTAATTTGTTTAGGTCCTAAAAGAAAGAGCTAAATTAAGGGCTAATGTATTTAAACTATAAAACTTCTTTAAGAGTGATCCTGGGAGTGAAGACATAATGGCTTTTGGATCTCTCTCATACTGTTAAGTGTAGAAAGAAGGATCAGTTAGTGGTTTTGTCTGAAGATCACATCTGTTTGTGGGTTCTTAATTTTTAAAACAAGCAAAAATTAAAGGCCTATTTTTTTCAAATGAAAAAGTTGAAAAAGAGTTCAATATAAGAATTACAACTTCTTTTTTTTAATCCCATTTGCCTGTTTGAATAATTATTTGCTAAATTAATGTATTATCTTAATCAATTTGAAATGAAGTTTTCAGTACGCAAATTGCCTTCAAAATGTCTCTCAGCTCTGGTAAAAATAATTTCTGGTATAATGATGTTCCCTTTCCTAGCATTCTGTCTTCCCACCATGTCACCTACTGCTAGTGAAACTGTGGTGACCTCAATATAAGAACGGGAGCTCTGATGCTACTTTAACCCTCAGTGTTGTAAACTGCTTCAGAGAAAGAATTTTTTTGTTCCCTAGGGACTGTTAAGCAATCAAAGAACAATCCAAAACAATATATACTGGATTGTATGTAAGTAGCCATTATGTTCTTGAACTATATTTGCATATATATCAATAGGAACAATTACTGTGGTATGTAATATTAGATAAGTTACACCTAAGATAAATTAATGGTAGTCCAAGATTGCAAAATTACTGAAGAAACAGCAGCAAATTAACAAAAATTGCTTTACATCAGCACATATTTATTGCCAACCAGTCTGGCTTAGGTCCAAAATCAAGAGACTGCTGAATGGAAGTTCAAATTTAAATCACATTATGGAGCGGTGTCTTATGAAAGTTCCTCACTGGAAGGAGTTTGCACTTATTGAAAGTACTATGAAATTAAAGTGATGTTTACTAGATCTTAATTTCTATCCATTCCATGCTAGACATTTTGTGGGAGTAACATTCTGCCACAGTTTCTACTGTTTGCTCACATGTATAAGAAAAATTATCAAAGGGAAAAAAGAACGGACTACTATGAAAGTGAGCTGGAGGGGCATGAAGTATGTCTGATATGTGCTGAGAACCCAAACCCAACCTTGAATAGAAAAGCTGCTGAAGCTGAGTGATTTAAAGTTGCTACAGTATCAAATCTTCTTAAAGCTGATTTAAACAATTCTTATGGGAAAATTTTAATTGTGCTACTTAGGCAGTTTGCCCCATGGCGTCTATTAATTTTGATGGAAGATATGCTCTTGCATGACTAATACTGAGCATATCCTGTCACTCCATGTCACCACTAGGAACTGTATCTGTTGGTACGTTACCAAACAGTGGCTTCTGACACACTCTGTTAGCAGAAAAGTTTTTACTGTTACCACATTAGGAGAGTCATTGTAGAGTTTTGGCTGAAAGGATAGGGCAGCAACGTGCCGTTCAAATGATACAGACAGCTAAGTGCTCAGGCTTCTCTTATCTTTATAAGGACAAGTGGACAGACTTTAGCCATTAATGTCAGGTAGTGGAGCACCAAATCATTTCAAACTAAAAGATTAAAAAAAAGATAAAAAAGCAGTGATTCCATTGCAAATGCAATAGGAATCATTAAGGATGTCTAAGACCTTCTGAAAAGTATGATTATCATGTCCCTGAGTAGGAACTTGCACAAGCTGCTCCGGAATCAGACTTGCTTGCAGGAGTCCTGCAAGTAGTTGGTTGAAGTTACAATTGCAGGACACGCTCTGAATCAGTCTCATCTTTAACTGAGGGCTGGAAACATTAGTCCTTAACACAGACCGGCAAACACTTTGTCTTGTTTTGTTTTGCAGGGAATTTTTTTTAATGTTTTAAAAGGTTTTATTGAGGAAATTTCCAAGTGAAAGTGAATTTAGAAACTCAGCCCTATGACACTGGACACCTGCCTCTCTTGGGAGAGAGAGGAGTGGAGCGGGGAAGAAAGTGCTCCTTGACTCTTTAAAGAGGGAAGAATTATCACATTGATCTCAGTTTGGGGCCTTTAAAAATTAGTTGTAAAAAATTATGTGAAAATCTGTATTAATAAAAGGCATAAGACAAAAACCAGCTAAAAAAATAATCTTTCTCTTTGAAAAGTTTTATTTGCCAGACAAGTAGCTCTTTAAGGATGTTACTTACATATTCTTACATCAAGTGCTCTGTACATCTAAAAATGGTGTCTTTAGTAGATCCATGCTTTCATACCATTATCTTCCTGGGTTAATTCAGATGAACCATACTTGACTCTGTATTTAGCTTATTTAATATAATTCAACGTTGGGTGACTATGTGTGTGACACATATTCAGTGCCTAATAAATAGGCAGCCTGCTTTTACTGGAGAGAGTCCCAGGGTACTGATCAGTGGCATACATTTCACTGCCTTTAAAGTCTATTTAGAATCAAATAAAATTCATCCTTGCATAAAGGTCCTGCACAGATACTTTTGTGACATCTATGTCTCTTTAGACCCCAGAGCAGTAACAAAAGGGTAGGCAAAATAGTTATGTCTTTAACATCCTTCATCTTCTTTTCACACGCTGTTCCAGGCTGACTGCTCAACTTTAATCAGTAGTTTGGAAAAGGAACTCCAGGGCATGCAAAAGGAAAAAAAATGTCTTAAAGTATACAGTGGATGGATTATAAGAAACAGCAATGCAGACCTTAAAGAAGCTAAAAAACATTTGACCTCCATGTTGAGTTTTCCTCACAAATTTTCAGAATCTGTACTTTGAGGTAAAGCGACTTTGACTTGCTGTGGAAGCTTTTCAGTGTAAGAGGGAAAAAAATGACAAAAAGGTACACACATTTTAAAAGAGTGATTATGGTTTAGCTTTACTATGCACACTGTTTGGTTGTAGAAGCCAGCTCACTATTAGTTTTACGGAATGTTCTTCTTTTGAAAAAAATTACAATTCAGTATAAAGGGCTTTAGCCCCCAAGATTTCAAAGATCCACGTTTTTCCTACACTTGTAACTGTGATGTGTGAATTCCATAGTATCAAGTATCCCTGCTGTTGTAGCAATGTGTCTTACACTGCTAACAATTTAGATATGAGTATCTACTTTGCATATTTGGATGATGACATTGAAATGCCTCCAGAAAGCATTCAGAAACATTTGCTTCCTCTGAAATACAGCCATATCACGTACTGACATTTTTCTGACTGACGTTTTTCATTTTTGCTAGGAGGGAAATTTCCTTTGTTTTGTTTTGTTTTGGTTTTTATTTAAGCTATAAAAATCTCTGTCTCTATAAATAAGTCTATCACTAAAATAGCCAAAGATTTTATGTTAAAAGTTTCAGAAATTAAACTTTTATTTGGCGTAGTCCAATAGAAAATGTTTCCACTTAGATAACCACAGAAGATTTAGGATTTTTCCTTGCTTTAATTCAGATACTAAGGGTGGATCACAATGAATATTTCTATAATGTGCAGATAAATATTGTCTCTTCCACAAACAAATTTTCCAAAGTATTTTAAAAATCCATGGGCCTGTTTTCCAGTGTTGAAAAGAGAAGATGAGATTGTGTAAAAGCGGATGTTATCCTTGTCTTGTCTTTCTCCATCTAAATTTTCTGGGGCTAACCTGGTCACTTTGTCCTTTTCCACTTTGCATTCCAGGCTTCATATATTCCGTCTATTTTGAATGTTATCAGCACTGCTTGTCTTTGGGAAAGTTATTGGTGGAAAAATATTAAAACAACTTGCTGATGAGCTCTTTAAACTACTGAAGTCAGCATTTATTATACCCTGTAATCTGGCAAAATCCCTATTAAGTAAAAGGTGGGGAAAGCTGCAATGGTGGCTAAGAATGAATAGTATGACCTGAGTAGCTGTAGGATGCCTAGTCTCATATCAATGTCAAGCAAAATAATTACAAATGCGGCTGTGGGATGTCAGGATTATTAGCTGAAGAATGCAAGGACAATTAATGCCAATCAATGCGCTTGTTTCTTTTAATTGAAAACTACCCATGTCAAATAAAACAGTCTAACAAATAATCATGACTCCACTAGGAGACAGAATAACCCCTTCAGTCTAACAAAAGGGCTTCCACTGTGTATTGCAACCACAAATAGGTGAATCTTATCTTCATGAGGTCATTAAAAAAGTATTAGACCTCAGCTTCACAGTGATCTATTACCCCGTGTGGTGATTAGCTTGCAGGTAGCTCGTGTGTTAGTGTTGCTATTAACAAATCTCAATGTCACTTTCTGAATACCTTATTTTGAAATATAAGGTTCTCTCCTTGTCATGTCTTGCCAGCTAGCTTATAAGTACACAGAGATCTACCACGTTTGCATGGCCTCTTGTATTTGCACCCTCTGTTCCTCTCTGCTTCCACTACAAATATAATCACCCCTAACCATTGCTCCAAAATGCTGATGGTGATTCATTTCCCATCTATGAGGCTGAACAGAACTTTTGGTCTTCCTGTAGTACTGAAATGGAGATTTCGCAATTTTAAGTGAAGAATTGAGGGAGCCCTGCAAGGTAACTGGAAGTCAAGATGCATCTATATTAGTGTGCAGAAGAGAGAGAAGAGAGGGGAATCGCCTAATCATCCCCACTTACTGATTTTTGGTTCACACTGTAGAATAATTTTGGAGTGTGTAAGACAGATCCCTTCCCTGTGGAAAAAAACCTGAAATGATGCAGTCTGACTACTAATATGCATTCAGTTCAGAGGTACAGTTACAGAGTGGATGTCAGATTGGCAGCACCAGCTACTTTGCTCTGCAGGCCTACTGCACTGATGCAGTCACAGCCTCCAAATTTTTTCGAAATTGTGTTTTATGTTATCAAAAATGTGTTCATACATAGATTGTCATGACTGCATTTTTGTATCTTATGTCACATTACAGTGTAAGATCTGTGTGGTTGCAACAAATTAATTTAGCTGATAAGAGAACTGAGTATGAAGGTATTGCGTTATCCGAGAACAATTACATTAATAGTTTTGTTAATAACAGGGACCATACTGAGGATAACAAATTAACCAGAACAGTCAGGAAAGCTGGGTGACCTTGTTGGCAAGTAATGCCCGCATCAGAAAATGGGACCTATGAACAATTCATAGGAATATTTGCGTACGTTTGTCTAAGTAGGTGGTCTTTAATGGACAGGAGAAAAAAACAGTTACATAAACTCCTTGAAATAGTGGTAAATGCATAGCCCTAATTAGGTTAAGTGACTCTGCTTGTCAGTCTGAGAGTGTTTATTTCTTAGACGGCAAATTCTGCATAACGGAATATGAGCATTCAAAAAAATAATTGTTGCCACTCTTTTCCACTTTTGAGCCAGATTCTCATGTTGACTCTCTCAGAAATGAGCAGTCCTTTGGGGAATTCTGTATTTCTCTATACTTCTTCCAGATGAATATTGCTAATCTAATTTGAGGACTACTGGTAGACTTTTTGAAAATGCTTAATAATTTTTCTTCTTGGTCTGTACATTTTTGTGCTTATGCCAAAAAAAATAGTATATTGAACTGGAGAATTTGAACTGAGGAAGCTGGCACAGAGCCTCCAGCGATGGAGCAACTTGCCTCATTTTATTAAAGCAGTATTTGCATCAGCTGTAGGTCTGGCCATTCATCTCTGCTATGAAATCTGTAAGGACTTTCAGACTTCGAGACTGTGCGTCTCTGCCTTGTCATGATGCCAGTTTCCCCTACTATTGAGAGCCCACTTCTTCCAGAACTACTCAGCTCTCAAATCAGCTTGAACGGAGATTTACCCTGCAAATTTTGATAACTCTGGAAAATATTATTGCAGTCCAATAATCTCTTTTAGGAATCTCCTTCTTATGTAGATGGCATTGTTGAATTAGATCATCAAGAGTTCAAAGCTAAGCTAGATTTAAATGCAAATAGTGTTTAAAAACACAGTAAGAGAAAAACACTGCAAAAAGACAAAAAAGTCAATTATTAACATCATACTTACCAGAGAAGATTTCTTTTAGCTGCCTTAGCATCCCAGCTGTTTGTGAGGCTGCCTAATGGCTTCTGTGACTTTATTCCAAATCTGGCTCCTGAACAGCTACTCCTTTTGTAGCACAATGAGCTCTGCTGCTCTGCATTTCTATTTACTTTCTTGGGATTAAAGCACTGAGATCTCATGCTAGAAATGGGAGACTACGTAATTTCATCACCTTCCCTCCATTGCTAGATAGTTTTTCAGTTTCAGTTTTCCTGCCTTCTTACTACCTGCATACAGTGAGTGGTGGTATAAGTTTTCAGAGGAGTCTTTCTAATGTAGACTCCATTTGAATTGTTATTTAAACATTCTGTGATCTTTGCATACATTTTATAAGTGACAGCAAAAGCTTTGGGGTTCCAGCACACTGTTAGAAAAAGTGAGACTTTTTGCCAGCTCAGATTTTTTTGTTTACATGTTCTGGCTCTTTGTACAACTGCTTTCCTGTGGTAGTAGATGGGTCTCCACGGATCTTAAATATATCCTCCTTTAGGTGTATTTAAGCCGCTAAATAACCAATCCTAAAACTCTTTTTGGATAGAGCTTTCATTTCCAAAACAATTTTGATGGCTTGTTTCTTTACTGGAAATAAAAAGGGGTCAAAACCCATCCTCCTTTATCCATATAAAGCTTATATGACATTTGATCGTATCTAAAACTATTAGATTCTTATTTACCTACAATAATTTTTTTGACATCATCAGTGAACCAAACAATTCTGCTGCTTACACAAGTCTTGTGTCCAGTATGCTAGACAGGTAAATTAACCTCAATTTGAAATGCTTCGCTCTTTAAGATTTTTTCCAGGACTAGGAACTAGGTTTTTAGTAGACAGCTACCGCCTCATGGAATTTATTCTCCTTGGCCATCCTGGAACTCAAATTTTGTGTGGAAGTGTGTGACTTTCATTTGTAGCTTTTCTTTTAATTGCATTTCTGGATAGTACAGTTTTTAAGTCAGTTTCTGCCTGCAACTCCTATCTATCGTTTTAATGACAGCAATACTGCTTTATCTAATAGAGCTCTTGGGTTCTAGTATGCTATTTATATTTGTAGTTTTATCCAATGAAAATTCATAGCAATATGTTCCAAATAGATTAGCGGTCTACAGAATTAATTCAAAAGTAGTCAAAATATTTCTGTGAGTTCTACAAAGCATTTTATTCTCTCTAAACATCATACAATATAATCATTATCAGCTTTCAAAAGCTGCTAGTTACACAGGTGTTTAAAGGATTTGTGATCTACACAGTAAGCTCTGTAACACAGATAACTACAGAAAACAGTGACAGTGCCATTAAAGTCTTCTTGCACTCTTCTGTTTTTAAATATATATTTTATTTTCCATTTATCCTCTCCTCCTTCCCCAGTTAGCATATAAAGAATCAAACATTTTAGCAAAAGCTATCTGATCAGAAGAAAAGTGAGTTTAAAGGTTAAAGCCAAGGTACTAGTAGTCCAAGAGCATCATAAATAGGCCAGCTAATTAAAAGATCTTCGGAGAAGACCTTAAGTACAATTTCTTGCAAGACTTCATACATGCAATTCTCTTCTTCCCAGAATGCTGAGTTTTGTGTTCAAGAACTTGGCATTAAAAGTCTGTGTGAGTGATTCTCAGCATGTTTCCTCTTTAATTGTGTCCTATAGCATATTTCATGTCCTCTGGGGTACAACCTCATTTTCAGTCAATTTAAAAAAAAATTTAATATTAGGCCTTCAAGGTTACTTCTGTTCTCCTGGATGTTGCATGTACAGTTGAGTTAACCTTATCCATAGCCTCTGGAGATTACATTTATCAAGGACAAAGTTACTAATGCCTATGGCGAAAATCATTCCTTCTTAATTGTCCAAGTGCCAGCTGGAATAGACAGGTATTGTATTACAGTAACTATTCCACTCTTAAAGTATTTTATTCTTGGTTCTCTCTCTTTGCTATTTTTTACCTGGTACCATGTATAGTATAAGTAAGCATTCATTTATGTAAATTGATCATACTTTCATAAAAAGAATGCCCTCCCAAAGTATCAGATGCAAATAATCAAAAAGGGATTCTGACATCCACGTGACAGCATCACCATAGCGGCAAAGGCATACAATAAAAATGTAGTAATCATAGTAAGGAAGTATTGTAAAGTGAAGTAGAACACATGCAGTGTGGAAAAAGCCTGCTAGTGCTGTATGCATAATAAGTGATTATGCCATGATGTTAGCTGAGCTGGAACAGTCTCTTTAGGGATACGAATTCCGTAGCTGCCTAAGATAGACATGGCAAATACTCTGAGACGTAGCTGGTTCTTTATTTCCACCAGAGAGAGGAAACAGGAATTTCAACAAAGGTTTAAATATTAATTTTTCTTACCAGAAGTTAAAAAATTGCTGAGTCTCTGTACACTGATGGACAATGTCTTTGGCATTGAACCCTGGAAAAGTTCTTAGTAGCAAATTCAACAGAACACACTAGAACACCAAAGACATAATTTGGTACTCACATGTTCTAATTAAGCATTTGACCACAGCTGAATACAGTATGTATTTTTAGCAAAGACGCATCTTGCATACTGCCAAATCAAACATAGTGGATACGTCACAAATAGGAACCACTGATTTCAGGCAATTTTTTACCTTGGAATGGCAGTGAAGGACTTGGGATTAGTTGGAGAGAGTTACAAGCTCTTCATGCATTTCATTTTCCTGATGTCAAATCTGACGATTTAAAAGACTCTCTAGAATACAGAAACGTCTCTGCTGGACCTTGAAGTGGTCAGATCATTAATTCTGCAACTCACTTTGAGCTTTGACAGGTTTCACACCAGTTATAGGATGATCTGCTTCACTGTAGTGGCAAATAATCCTCGCCAAAATAAGCAAAGTCAAAACATGACCTTTTTTTTTACATGTGTCATTACAAGCCCTGGCAAAAACTTTAGCAAATCAGTCCTGGGGGTTCTGTTCACACTAAATAATGGCATCAGCTACTCAACTGCTGAGTTTCAGGTTTAACAGACGTTTCTATATTTATCCTCCAGCATCATGGATGCAGGTCTCGCAAGTACTTATACAGAAGCAGAACTTGGCACTGAGGCAGCACAATTTCAGATCGGCACATTGCCTGCTTTACTGAGGAAGTAAGCAGTCTGCCAATGCAGCAGGTTTCTGAGGTCTAGTGAGTAGTTAAGGCTCTGGGGTGCCCCCCATCCCATTGCTCGGCATGTCAGCTTCAGTCAAGAACAGAGGAGACAGCACCCTGTGCAGTTATATATCAGGGCAGTGCTCTCCTCTGTCACAGATAAATTCTGGTGACCAGTCCAGTAGGGAACAAAGGCTTGTCTTCAGGATCTCCAAGTGACTTAGTTCAAACCTGGTTTGGATACACTGAAAGCTATTTGACTTTCGAATTCTGCTCATTAGGAGCCTCTTGTTGCCACTGCACTAACTTTACTTCCTACTTACGTGGTCAGCACAATTAAATCCTCAGTGTGCCAACTAAATTTAGAAGTATGCGTTTCTTTTGTCACATAAAAATGTTAAAACTGCAGATTTAACCCCATAAATGTGGCTTAGAAAACTCAGTCCTGCCTATTAGAAACATGTTCCACATTATCACTTGTCATAAAAATGATGCCCTTTTGTTAGGCCCATGATGCAATTACCTTAGTGTATTTGGCACAGACATGATTAAATAGATTAAACACCTCTATTGACATAGGATAGGAAAGAGTACTGAGCTCATTCAGACTTAATGGTGTTGGTTTTGCCAAGATCACACAGTATAAAACTTTTCACTGACATGAAGTGACATGATTCATAGTGCACAGCAGGACTGGTTTTAGTGCACTGGCACAACCAGCCACTTTGCAGAGCAGAGCCGTATATTAAAGTCTGCTTCTTGCATCTGTTAGATCATATTTATGTAGAAATAGATTTTGAAAGTATACACATCTCTGTCCTTATGACATCTGCTGATCCTCTTGGCCCTTTATGCTTGCCAAATCTGCCAGTCCATGTAGCTTCCTCCAAAGGGTCAGCAGGACTTTTCTTCTAGGTTGCATAAAGTGAATGTCAAGAACCCCATCACACTCTAATAAGCATTGCATGTAATTCACGGTACAGAGCTTAGGTACAAATTAGAAGACTTGAAATCCAAATGTTGGTATACAAAAGAATTCAACAAAGAGGATGGAAAGGGCAAGATTTTGCTGTTCCCCCAGACAACGAGCTGAGCAGTTCACCTTTTCCACTATTGGGAGAACAGCTTGTTCCTGCTCCTCACAGCCCCAGGCCACAGACTGGCTCCCAGAAGGTCTGTCCGGGGATGTAGAGGAGAGAAAAGTCAGGCAGATTCCCTCCTCCAGCTGCTGTCTGCAGAACACTAGGCTTCTAGCATTTGACCTGCCAATGTTGCCCCCCTTTTTATCTCAAAAGAGATGTTAGTTGGCTTAGATAGGGAATAGAGGTCAAACACAGGTAAACTCAGATTGTGTGTGGATGGTTTTGGGTTTTTGAGTCTGTTTTTGTTTTTTCTTGTATCCCAAGTTTATTCCACACTATATTTAAGATGCTGTTGCAGTGCCAACAATTGTTTTTCCACTCTGTATTTTTGACTGCTCAGTCCAGTTTAAAATTAAAATGAGTGGTGGGATGGAGTTTTCATTTCAGAGGAAACAGAATTTTTTAGGAGAATTCCCTCTCCAATGGTAAAACAAAAAAGGCCCCTGCTCCCTGATCTGATTGAAATTTACTTTCTTTATGACAGAATAATACCCTTTCTGGTCAAGTTTGAGCATACAAAAGAAAGGAAGTATTTCACCAAATGCTGGGTAGAAAACTAGAGCAACAAAAATTTATTTTCATGTATGCTAATCATCCTTGCATACAATCCAGTGAAACTGTGGCAGTGTAGCCTACAAGGCAAAGGTTCATAATTAAATTAACCATTCTTTGGGCATCACAGTAATACATCCATTAGAACTAAATATTGAGAAAAGCATTGGGGTGTAATCTGAATCTTCTGTTAACTATAACACAGTCAAAAGACCTTTGTGGCTAAATGTACCTTAGATTTAAAAATGTGCCCTTAGTTTAAGTGAAGGAGGATAAAATTTTCTGTAGTTAGACATTAGATTCAGTTAATAGAAATGGAGGAGGCAATTTTTTAAACTGATTTTCTAGGAAATGTCACAACTTTATAGAACAAAATAAGAAATAAAAATTGCTTGTACAATGGATGGAATACTAGTTTGACCGTTAAAAAACTAAAAGGAACAGCATAGGATCTGTTTCTGAATTAACTTACTCCAATTGCTGCAGAAGGTTACCTTATCCATTTGTGATCCCTCTCTAACTGTAGTTACAGCTGTGGTTGTTCTCTGCTGAGTTACTAGAAGCTCTTTAATGCAAGACTTTCTCTAGCTTGGTTATTGAACTACTGACACTACCGCTAGTGACAACCGCCCTTGATTGAGATGGATGCAGCTGAAGACTGCTGCAAAGGATGTTGGTTGCTTGAGGTTCAAACAGGAAGAGAGACTGAAACCACAAAAATCCACAGGAATTTGGACAAGCAGATAGATCTTGCTGGAGAATAAAAGACAGAAAAAACTGAATTCTTTTGAAGATTGTATTTTGACAAAGGGACCTCTAAAACAGTCTGAATATGAAAACTGCTTTTCTTCCAGTCAGACATGACACTCATTATGCGTTACTGTACTATACTAATGCAAGGTAGGTGATACGATGTACAGTCCAGGCAATGACAGCTATGATCACAGAACACTGTAGCACTGTATTAATTGCTGATGGACTATGGTAGGATTCTTGAAGAAGGAAACACACTTGGGTATCCATACGACTGTTAAGTGGATTAGGTATGGCTAATACTATACAGGCAGTCTGAGAAAAAGCGTGCTTCTACTTTCCAGGAACATTTAAAGTAGAAACTTCAGTACACAATGTTTCCAAGGAGATGAGGATGAATTAAACCAATTTTTTTTAAAAAAAATTAAAAATCCATGACTGACACATTGCATTGATGGAGACTACTGAGAAGATGAAAACCCATTAGAAGTGGGTTTTGAAAAAAAATATTGTTTTAAATATATACTTTTTTCTATGGCTGGACGAGATCTCAGCAAAAGGGCAGTATGGGAGGAAGTTTAAGAATAGGAACAATTAGAAGATAAAAGGATAGATGAGGTCTAACTTATTTGGTGAAACTGAGACTAACCTCACAGTCAGATAAAGTTGGCTGCATTTCAGAGCCATTGGACTGTGTTTTTCCCCACTTTCTGTTTGTGGGAATTATTTTTCAAAAGAGTAAGTCCAGCTTTTGAAGCTATAGCACTATCGCTTGTCAGGATTTCTAAATACCCCATTGCTGCAGGAAGCAGAAAGCTGACTGTCAGCATCTAAAAAAAACCAACACATTTGAGAGTGTCCCCACAGCCTTTGACAGTCTTGTCTTTCTTATTTTCTCTTTATTTGAATATCTGAATACTCCTTTGCTGGAATGTTTTGCTAATGGTTTAGAAGAAAATGCTTAGTGTTAGCTGTCTTTCTGTGAGTTAAGCTTTTGAGAAATCCAGTTTATTATCTGTATTAATATCCTACCGTCAAAGATGGTAGGACATTAACACATTAGATTAGGATCTTTACACATTCCAGTTACTTTTTGACATAGGCAATTTTAATAAAACTATTGTCATGGTAAATGGATGTCATTATTATGCAGGTGTATTTGAAATCTGAGACCTTATCTCACCAAAAAATGCCAAAAAACCAGGAGAAAAAGTGTGAAATATACTTGAAAAACACAGAATTAAAAACCCATCATTTTTTGAACCTGATATAACTGAATATTTTGACTTGAACTGAAAATTATTTTTTAATTAAAATAAATTTTTTGTTATTATTTTTTTAGTTGTCACTACCGTATTATTCTTTCCCAAAACCTTTAGTAGTTATATACAGAACTTGCAGGCACAAGGCTGTGTAAAATAAAGGGAGCAAAGAAAAAAGGTACCTGCAAAATTTGTTCTAATATGTTTAATTTATAGTCTGGCTAGGATAAATTACATATTTGATTCTGTGACCAAGCTTCCTTATCTTTAACACTAATGTTCTGTTTATGAAAAAAATATATTTTTTATTCCAACTCCAAAAGAACTAATTCAGCCAGGTCAGTTTTAGAGAGCTGATATGCATAAACTACCTCACTGAGTTATAGCGAATAGACAGACAGAAACTTGTGTTGTAGCTGAGCTTCCATTGTTTCTGAAAACAATATGAATCAATTTCAATTCATTTGTATTCACACACCCCGAATGCTGAAACGTGGAAGACAATGAGATGTCCGTCCTCTACTCTGACTAATGGTCTGTCCAAGCACAATTCTCAGGAGCAGAGCATTTGGCTTGCTCTACTCCCACTGGAACAATTATGAATATCGCAAGAGAACAAAATGGGGAACAGAAATGAGACAAAACTTAGAGATATCCCTGTTTGTGTTCTTAGCTCAGCTTTTGAACTCAATAACCATTTAAGAACTTTTACCTAATGTGGTAAACTTCCAGGTATGTCCCACTTAAACTTATACGAAGCTTACTTTCTTAAATTTATTTAATTTTTTTCAAAAAATTTTTGGGAAAAACTCTATTTGCAGTATTTTTTTAATTCTTTCAAGAGTGTTTATTTGTCTCACTAAGACTGGGAGACTAATCTGAAGAAACTAAGCATATATCCATATATCAGAGTGCTGTGTCATGGGTAAAATCCCTGGTGGCTTGAGTGTCAGAAACATTACAGCTACATTACCTTAAACTGAAACCCACTGTAATTTATAATTTATTAATATTCATATCTCTGCTCATTCTGCAGTAATTTATGGTTCTTGAAATGGCACTGCACTGTGTAATATATAGTCCAGGGTTGCAAGGGAATCGGATCTACCTATAATTCTATGTTTAATTACCAAAAGTGAACATGGAAAAAAGTTTTAACACAGTATAACTACTGGAATGGAAACAGTGCTTTTGTTCACATTTGTGGGAAAACCAAGCTTGGTCACTTTGTAATGCTGAAAAAAGAAAATATGAAATAAAAACAATATAAAGAAATATGAATCTCTTGTTTGAATACACTTTCTGAAAACCTTGACATCAGCAAATTCAACCTACAATGAAAAAGAAAAAAATCAACCCTTGAAATATATAATTACTCTTTCAAACACTAAATGACATGTCAAATCACCATCTGACAATAGTAACATGGAAATCGAGCCAACCAAAGCCTTCAGAGGTCAGACTGCCATGACAGAACAGAGAGTGGCAGAAGAGTAACATGTCTTTTAGTGGTTTCTTTGCAATAGTGCACAAAACATAATGTTAACATACCATCAAAGGAATTATCTTGCAACATACCACCAAACTGCACTCTTTGAAAGATAAATTCACTGAAAGATGCAGGTGGTAAAGTGTGGCTCAAATATGATAGGAAATATTACTTTTATATAAATTGTTCCTTAAATGAAGTAGTTGCATAATTTTGCTTCTACTAGATTTAGTGAAAATTTTGCTAAGCACTGGACTGTGAAAAGAACAAAGACTGTTATTAATCATGTGTGACTGGAGAATAAGAAATTAGGGCACTGGAAGACATATTCTGAAGAATCTTCCTGAAATAGAGTAAGTTCCCAAACACTCACACCCATTTTTACCTTGTATTCAGTGTTACTGTCTCCACGGAAGAGTTAGCAAAATGAAACATCCAGATGCTTCTTGGCTGCCTCAGTATACAATCTTACAGCTTGCCAGAATTCACCTTTTCAGCAATGTAAAGCCAAGCAATTGATTTTGAGAGGTGTGGGCAAGGAGATGAAAAGGTATTTCGCTTCGCTCTTGTGGGTGGCTGTGCTCTGACAGAGAGAGGGGTAGGGAAAGGAAAGGAATGGAAGATAGTAACATCTTTTCAAGTGCTGAAGATATTAAGTGAAAAAAAATGTCAATGTCCTTAAATGTTTAGCATGGACCTTGCAGTTCAGATGTTAATATATCAAGGGACTTTATCTTTTTTCCTTTCCCTATCTAATTTTACCACAAAGATTATTTTGATTTTTATTTGCTGATAAACTCTGAAGGATGACAAAGAATTTACACAAGGAAAGAGAAACTGTTGCGGGGGGATTGTGGGTCCTTTTTCCTCTCTGATATTTTCTGTGCAAACTGGAAAGAATTTCAGCATAGCTTTAAATGCCTTCCACTCTTTCACCCACTGATTTTTCCGTGTGGAAAACATTGATATAGCAATTTCATAATTGTTTCCTCCTTTTATTTCCCTCTTTCTGCACCACATCTACATATTTTAACAAGTTAGTTTTGGATAACACCTTGCATGTCAAAGAATTTTCGAACATTGATTTCCCCAGAATAATTAAGGTCCTTATTTTCTTGCTTTTTTTGTAGTACTTTGGCCTCCCTTTGGTTTTATATACATGCAGAATCCTATGTGTTAGCAGCATTGTGACCTTTCCTACCATATCCTGCAGCTGATTCTAGAGCATGAAGGCGAATGACAGTGACTGAGTAAAGCTATGACTGTCTTTGGGAGAGTATTAGGATGCTGTACTAAGGGATGCTGGGAAGGATGTGAGTAAAAATCAATGAGAAGAAATATTACTTTGGTACCAAAGACACAGAAGTCAAGTAGCCCCAGAGAATCATTCTGTTCTATAGTATAGGGATGGATGAAGCTGCAGGCACATTGCGCTGTTGTTCCAAAGATTTCTGCATCATGTAGAGCTGAATGTTGCAGGTTTCCAGTGCAGTTGAAAGCTGTCCCTGCTTACTTCCCTAATTTTGGCCAACATACAGATTGCAAGTTGCATCGTCTCTAATGTCCTGCTACTAAAAAAAATAGTCTGTGCAATAAACAGATAAAACTATTATTAGAAATAGTTGTCTGGGTTGATCCCAAGTCTCACTGCTATTATTGATGATGCAAAGTGGAACAGTAATAGCAATGATGGCCTACTCTCCGTCTTGAAAAAGAAACCTGACAGTTTGTTGATTTTGTCAAATTTAGTTTTCCATGCCCATACAATATACTGGAAAAATGAGATTTGAGACCAGACTCCTATGGTGTCCACCTTTAGTTTGCACAGGGTTTTTTTTTTTTCCCTCCTTATGGAAATGGTTCTTCATAAAGCAACAGCAAACTGCTGCCAGCTCTGTGTGATAATGTGCACAGCAGCAAACCATCAAATACTTATATCAAAGGAGGTAATGAGAACAAGCTGAGCAATTGGACTGGCCTGAGTAGAAAGGATCTAGCAAAATTTTGAAATGCCATTCCAATTTGCTGTGATGCTATATCATACTCACCAGCATTTCTTCTGCAATTGGATTTTATTCAGTGTAATTGCCAGGGGACATGCAGACTTAGTAGAGAGATAAGCATTTGTGACAGTGTTAGAGTATGTGATAATCGTAAAGATCATCTATAAATGGAAAGTTGGATATCACTTGTAGTTATCTAAAGATGTGGGCCTAAGTAAGATTTGGAGCTAAAGGGGTATTTTTAATCGAGTAAAGCTACTTTTTTTTTTCTTTTGGCTTAGCTTGAGCAAATAGTATGGCTATTATTTTTCTGTATGGCTGCCTTGTAAAAGCTAAGGTACAAATTAAAATCTACTAATTCCGTAACACAACTGTGGTGTAGAGAAATCCCGCCTGAGCTTAATAGAGATTGTTCTTTAATTTAGCAGAAATTAACTGTTTATTGAACCAATGAGTAAAATGTGTTTGGTCTCTATTATCACTTGTCAATATTCCATTTTTATGTTACTAAATGGCTTTTTAAAAGCCTTAACTGTGGAATATTAATTTCCCAAATTTGTTGCTGAAAAATGAAAAGCAAAGAAATACAGAAAAGAAAGGACACGACAGAAAAGCACAGGAGTGAAAGAACAGGAATCAAAAAGAAAGTGGAAAGGCAGTGATAAGAATCAGGAGACGTAAGGAATAAGCAAATCTAATTTCAGAAAGAGTAGTCACATAGCCAAAGTCTTCCAATTAGGACTGCATGAGGCTGACATCCAAGAAACTTAAAGAAATAATCTGAAAACTTGAAGCTCTTTAAATTCTCGGATGTTCAATATAAACTGCATTCCTGAGTCTACTCACATAAATATTGGAAGGTGCTGCATGTTTGTAAACCAACCAGCTTTTTAATGCCGAATTTCTACTGATAGAAACGTCAGAGAGCAGAAGTGACAATGAAAACTTCAGCTCTTGGAGAGCTGGTCACCTAGGGGCTTGGTGATGGGTAGATCCCAGGCAGCCACTGAGTGTTAGGCCCACCCTTTCCTACTGCTTTTCTGCAAGGCCCTGGGCAAGTCACTTAGACCAGACACTCAAAGACATCTGTGGAGGTGCCTCATCCCTGAGTTTAGGTTTCTTCATTCTGCCTGAACACAGAGGTAAACAGTAATTCTGTTTCATAGGCCTGTAGTAAGAACTAATAGCTAATACTGGAAGAGTGCTTAGAAATACCAAATACTTAAAGGTGATAACTTGTATGACATGATCACTCTTTTATTCTTTCACGTACAAGTTCACTGGCAGCTCACAGACTTGTGTAGCTCTAGGCAAAGTGGAAAACATCTGCCCCTCATAGATTTGCAGTCACCCATAAAATGACAGCCAAAAGACATTTACCTGCCGCTGCTACCTTTGTCATGGCCAGCCATATATATTTTATCTTGTAAGCTACATCCAGCCTTATGCTGAACTGGTTCAGACTGAGATTTTCCCCTCCTTTCTGTGGGTATATGAAGTACAGGAAAAGGCTCCTGAATTGTCTTTTCAAATTTGTGTTTTCTGCAACGAAAACAGCAGTAGAATTTTCTAAAAGTAAGAGAAAGAAAAGTCTGAAACCACATCTGTCCTCATGTATCATGAGTAAGATTGGAAAAAATGAGAAATAGAAATAAGGTGACACAATGCTGGAGGGAGTGAAGCTCTCAAATATACAAGCTCAGAAAGAAATTAAATTTACAGAAACCAGCGGAAAGGGGCCAAGAGTAGGACTAACAGTTGCTAGGTTTCTTGATAGTTATCAGAGGGGAAGAAAAGAAGCATAGAAGAGAGGAGAGAAGACATTACAGCAAGACAATAACAGTGTTTTAAAGAATCTGATTGGAAAATTCAAAGCAACTTTGATGCTATTGCAAACAAGAAGAGAGGCCTGAGGCACAACATCCAGATATGATCTAAAAATCCCTCTCTTCATGCTTGCTTCCCAAAATGGCTATTCAGGAAATGAACTCATTATTTACATAATTTCTACCTATATTTTTAAACTAGAATATTTTTTTTGTAAACTTACACACAGACATCACACCTATGAAGTTTTTTTTTTTTTTTTGCTTGTTACAGACAAAATTATAAATAAAAGAAGATTTTCAAAATTAGGTTGATAAATCTCATATACTAAATAATTTACTTTTCATAATAAAGACTGAAATAGTGATAGAGATATTGAGAACTGCCAGTAACTATCCCAGAACAAATATTGTAAATACTGAAATGTTCATATGCACTATTAACTTAAAACAGAGTACTTCAAAAAAAAAAAAAACAACAACCCACCAAACCTTGATGTTTCAGGCAAAATTTTCCAAACCTGCTAAAACCTAAAAGGTGATTGGACTTACGCAGCATTTAATTTCTAAATGTCTAATTTCCTTATAACACATAAGAACTAAGCAATTTAAAAGCAGGTACATGTAAACAAGCTCAAAATCTCCAATAGAAAATGCTGAGAAGAAAGTTATGTCCTTACATGTTTTGACCTTAAATTGAATCTAGAGGTTGTGAATACTGCACTGAATCTTGTCTTTTCTTGCAGAAAAAGAATATTTTCCTAATATCAAATTCGCGGTTTGCAGCAGAAATTTAAGCCATTATTTTACAGAGAATTATTGCAGATAATTCCAGATGCAGTCTAGAATGGTGGGAAATTTTGTATTTAGAGTAAATACTTTATTGAGGCACAGTGCAGCTGAATGCTATCAATAAATTTGCCAGAGAAGAAAAGGTAAAATTCCTACTGAAGAAAGTCTTGCACCGTCTCTCTGGTGTATATGGGCCAAGATATGTGCATATGGACCCAGGTGTAGAAATATTGTGTATGGAAGAAGGTGATGTGAATTTAGGTGATTGGAAGAAATGTCTGTGACAGGATACTAAACAGAAAAATTAGAATAGGCCAAAGAATTCCCCTGAACTGAAAACAAACAAATGTGAGGTGACCATTAGGTCTTCTTTCACTGTCTGTAGTCTCCATTAAGCATTTGCTTATGGTTGTTTTTGGGACAGAATAATGAACTAGATGAATCATTCAGCTAAAGCAATAAAGCTATTACGGTTTTGAAAGAGATTTGAAAAAGAAGACTATGACTATGTTGCGTGTATTTACAGCAATCAAACTCAAGGATGGCAGCCTTGCAGACAAAATTCAGTGGCAGATGGTAGGAAGGGCTTTCTTTTTCCTAGACTTTGCTAGGGAACTCCTGCTGACCCCTTTTTCCTTGTGGAACTCTTAAATTGATTTTTCTACAAGAAATTAAGTAGATATAGGAGTAATACATGTGGCTTATCTGCTTCAAAAGTTGAGCAATTAATAACTGAAATCTTCTCTTCAAAAGTGTGTGGCTACTTAATCAGAAAATTACTTTGAGTCCAGCAGGTGGACCCTAACTGAGTGACCTTACTCAATGCAGGCCCTCTTCTACTACTTTTATTAGGGACTGGGTAATTGGATCAAAGTTTCTGCCCATTTTTCTTTTTTTTCTGGAAGGTTGGATGTCCCTCAGGTCTCTCCTGTGCTCCCAGGACCATTCCAGCTCTTCCTTAAACATGAATTGAGTTTTTCTGAAGATCAAAGTGTAGGGATTCATTCAATATGCCTGTAGCAAAAGGCATTTAGATTTCATTTTTTGTTTAAAATATGCAGGCTTGTACATGATTACTTAGCATGTAATGTGAAGTAGTTGTATCACTAGGGAGAAATATGTACATTTACGTTCTTAAACAATGTTCCTTTTTTTTTTTGAAAAAGGTTTATTTTAGGGCAGAACTCTGATAATTTACTATTATTGTTTATGAAATTTCAGCTAGAATATTCATCCTTCTTGTAATGCGAAGAGGATGATTTGCATTGGTCCTTCCATAGTCATTTATTTAGATTTTGCTCCTGACAAGACAGGAAGTAAAGTATTCCTTCATGAAGGCAGAAAACACTGGATAAAAAAGTGAAATTTCATGTTACAAAATGCCTCTAGAATCTAGCTTTGCCTTTCAGTGGTATAAAATATAATCCTTTATCCTTATTTCTTTCTGAATTTTTGTTCTTTCTTTCTCTGTTCCGGTCAAGTTTCATTTGTTAAACTTGAGAAGCTACAGCATTTTACAAGATATTAAATTAGGTATAGATTTTTAACTGTTGAACTCATTTTAACTAGTGTTTTATTATTTAATATTAGGCTCTGGGGGAAAAAAACAGTGGTGTTCCAAATTGCCATAACAACAGGCTGCACCCCTTAAAACAAGATAAGCTTTGTGTCAAAGTAAAACTGTTGCCATGGTAACTGGTTGCATATTTAAAGTGCAGCAGCCTGGTTTAATCAGTCAAATTGCCCCTTTTCAAAAAATCAACTCTATGGGCATTTTTACCGCAGAAACAGTGAAAACAGGAAAATGTAAAAGTTAATTAAAAAATAAGATCTCCCCTTTGTGTTCTTTTCCCTAGTGATAGCTTTTGATTCAGAGCGGTCATGTCTTCTGCTTCTTTCTCCCAAGAGTGCAAATACTGGATCCTGTCTTTTATCTTAGGATTGTCACAAATTCCTCTCAGTTGTTCACGATACGCTTACCCTTAACAGGTTAAAAAGATATTACCATCTGAGGATGTAGTTGCAAGTTCATAAAACTGCCTAGTGACAATAATATATATTTAGAACCTCTCTGGGAGGACTTAAAAAATGACAGGTGAACTTAAATCAATCCCTTAAATCAGTGTCTGCCATTTGACAAGATGGTCAAAGCTAAAAGCTGTTTAATCTCTTTTAAAATGATTTTTCTTTTTCTGTTTGTTTTTTTAAATTAGTATTATTTATTTAAAGAAAATGTTTCTGCACTGAAAATTAGATTGTTTCTCTTTTTAAAATAAATTATTTCAATCATTAAACTGTTTTTATCTCACAGAAAAAGTTTTGCAGCATAGATGTCTGTCATACCATGCTTAGTTGTATCGTGTCATGTCAGATTCCCGTCCTTTTGGCCCTGAAAGTCAATGAACCATCAAGAAAGTGACATTTAATCCTCAGAAGAGTGCAGAAAAGCAAAAAGTATAGCATTTTAAAGGATAAACATACAAAGCACAATCACTATATGGTTTATATGGTTCTTTTGAATTACTAGTTGATATGACAGAAGGTGAATAAGGTACACTGGCCGTACACCGCTGTTGCACAAATCCTAGCTAACATCCCAATGTCTCTAGGAAGAGCTATTAGCCTACCTTTCCTAATAAGGATTTTGAGTCAGAGAGCCCGACTCTCAGTCTCAGTGGTATAGCTGCTTGTCCTATTTCTTTTTTAGCCCAGAAAACGTAGTGGTTGCATACAGAAAAAGTCAGATTCTGCAGATTTGATATGGTTTCCTTCTCATGAACTGCCAGTCAGTGCTGCATTAGGAATAGTAGCGAAACTCTTATAATGAAAATGGCCTCTTTTGTCAACAATATTCATAATTTTATTAGACTAAGTACAGTATCATAGATGTCTTATTGCTTTTGCAGGAAAAGTTTAAAAGAATCTGCGAAATTTAAAGCATTACATTCTTTTTGCATTCCCAACAGAGAAAATATATACTGTTTCTATTATGTTTTTATTCCTTCTACCAGTTCTATTAAGCCCTACTGAAAAAGAAAAAAGCGGGATTTTCGAAAGACTTCACAATTTCCTGATGCAGTATGTGTGTAAGATACTGTGTATCCTGGTGAAAAAATTAGTAAATCTTCCCAAAAAACCTGCTGAAAACTTACTAATTTCTAACAGAGAACAAGTGCAGAATAAAACCTAATACGATTACATAAAAGGTTCGATTGTACTTTAGGCTTGCATATCTTACTGCTCTTGTGTTATTATTTGAGGGTGACATCACAACTGAGACTTTCAGAAATTAAATATAGCTCTCTGCTCTATTTTGTAAGCGGCTGTTAAAGAATTTTTTTCCTGCTCAGGGCGATAATCTTCCCTTTCCGCAGGTTTTATAGTGCTACTGAGACATTGTTTGGTTTTTGATATACGAGGGAAACAGATAATGATAGCTGGCCAAAGATAAATTCAAAATACTAGAGTGAATCATTTGTTTATGATCAGCCCTAAGGTCATTGATTCAGCCCTCGAAGGTGTTGGAGTGACATGGTCTGGAATCCTTTTCCTCCAGCTACAAAGAGCATTCTCTATTCACTCACTTGAGTGACCATCAGCTTTAGAGTTTGAATGAATCACATCACCCTCTGCCACACCGCAGCAGATGTCAGGGCCTGCGAGTTGGTCTCCTCGTTGAAGTAGGTATTGGGCAAAAGTCAAACTTTTTTTGCTAAGGGCAACATAGCTACAGCAGCCTGTAAACTGAAGTAATCACCACAGCATGAAAATAGCGGCTCCCAAGAATCCCGGTCCCAAGTAATACTTCTCTACTGCACGAAGCAGATGGTTTCTGTAAGCTGACTTGGAGGATATTTTTATACTGCAGCCAAGACACATGTACAGCTTATGGAAACGCTGAGTGAATCTGCAGTAATAGGGAGCTCAATGCAGGCTGCGGTCTGTGGGAGGGACCCTTGGTGAAGATGCAGACAGCTATTTTATCTGAAGCTCTATGCCACAGATAATTCATCTGAAACTGAACATCACCCTGTGCTGTCCTTACATTACTCCTGAAGCAGAAGTCTGAAACTAGTTTGGAAGTGTCAGAATGAGTAGAAGCATCCTTTAGCTCTGGTGTAAATACCATTTCAGGTGGAAAACAAACTTGCTTTCCGGTTGCTGTAGTTTTCCCAAACAGACAGCACGACCAAGACCAATAGAGCAACATTTCTTCACACTGAGTGCTGCTTGAGTGCAATCATTTTTAAAGTACAAATGAGAGACAAAACTCCTCAGAATTCTGCCTATAAGCATGCATGTGGAAGATTATCTGGGAATAAGATCCAGCCATTGCAGCCAGTGAGAAGCCAGGCACCTCGCCCAAGCCACTGAGGCTTGCTCCATGATGAGCAGCTGAGGTGTGCACAGATTCACGGGAAGATACATGTCCTCATGAAGGGTGTCCTCTAGAGGCACCCACTTCTACACTGAAAGCATAAATGGTAAGTTTGGTATGGACATCGAGTGTAGATGGTGTTAGTTAAAGAAGGCCGTCTCCCTTGAGATGCTTGATGGGCATCCCATCTCATGCTTAGGTGACCAATGCGCTGTCACGTGTATCACATCGTATGTCTCTTTTCTCTGGGTCTCCAGCCTAGAGCCTATGTGGGCAGCCCAGTCCCACTGGTGGCAATGGGGAAGAGGCCCAGGGCCGTCCCCCAGGCCTGCAATGGCCCTTACCACCTTACCATTTGTTTTGGGTCATCCCTGTCCCCATTGCCCTGCCTGGCACAGGGCATGTCTGCTCCCCTGGGACTGCGCCCACCCCAGGCTGCCCTGCTCGGTGGGACAAGGCCCTGCCCAGGTGGCTGTGGGGACAGTCAGCGCAGGCTCCCCCAGAACCAGAGCTGGCAGCGTGGGGCACAGCCTGGGGCTGTGCAGGGCCGGGAATGTGCTGCTGTCTGGTTTTCCAGATAGGAAAACAAATACCACAGTAAAAATTGAGGTGGGAAGTGTCCTGTGGCTGACATGGCCCTCCATTGCAGCCTTCTCCTTCAGGCAGGCCAGCCACAGAGCCCCATAGCGTGCCTTGTGTCATGACCGAGACGCTGAGCAGAGCTGTAGGCTCCTCAGCATCACAGTGCTCTGGGCCATGTCAGGCGAGATCCCCTCAGGTCGTGCTCTTTGTCCTTGTCATTTTTGTCTGTGGCACTTTCCCATCTGCAGGTGTTGATGTGTTTATGTTGTTCATAGTTAAATGACGAAGATTAAATAATGTAACACTTCTGTCTTACATTTAGTGTATGCGACTTTTTTTTGTATTTACAAGTTGAAATAGTATTGCTATACTGTCAGTACGGACATTTTTACTCATGTGATCAGAGATACATATTTGGGATTGAACTTTATTTTTTCGAGATTTATATTTCAACAAAATAAGCTTTTGCTCACACAAAAGCACTTTTGTTATTAGTGTTCTGTTCAAGTCACAATTAGCAGCTGACCTTTGAAAAAACAACAAGCAAAAGAGTCCAGCCTTCCGGTTTCCTTTGTGCTAAGGACAGAAGCTGCTCTACAGGTCGCCCTGTTTGATCTCTTGGTTTTCTTTTACTGACATCAGTCTGGCCTACTTCTCCTAAGGTGTCTGCTGCAAGAGGACTGGCTTGCAACTAAGCTTAGTAGTTTTATCTGTAGATTCTTCTCTGCTGTTTCACCAAACAGTGGCCACAGTTGGGCAGGTAGGACCTAACTCTATTCTTGTCCTTGGGTTCCTGCAGCTCATCTTCCAGTCGAAAAAGAGCCTGGCCTGGGACTGCTGCAGTTGGTAATCTTCTTTGTGGCATGCGTATGAAGGTGCTTTCTGCTGTACCAATGCACGGTTGCGTGGTATACTAACATTTTGTTGATTTTGCTTTATTCTTTTTTATTTTTTAACTTTTAAACCTCTGCGGTGATTTTCAAATCTCTCTTTATAATACAAAACCATTTGTTTGGGTTGAGCACAGGATTTTAGTCTTTCATTTTTATCTGGTGCAGTATTTTCTCTTACTAAATGTAGCTGTTGCGTGTACCCTCTTCACACTTTCATCTTCTCACACATACCAGTAGCAGCTAGGAATAAAAAGGGAAGTGTCAGTCTCAACATAAATGATTGGTATGACTTGTACAGATTGCTGCTACATGGCAACCTTCTCATCACAAGCCTGAAGACATTAGTACAGCTAAAGAAGAATTCTGTGTAGCCCATGAACAAAGCTCACCTGTATACAAGGAAGAGCTAGTGTGTTTCTTATGGCAGGGCTAGCATAAGTCAACAGAGAAAATTAAAATGGAAATCTACTGGGCACTCCCAAATTCACTTAAAAATCCTGATTTCCTGAAGGCAGACAGCACCATTTGTTCTGAATAAGACACTCTGCTAGCTAGATGAATACATGCCATTCAACCTGGCATGCAATGTTTAATATCACTACAATTTCAGAATAAATTCAGCTGCAGTACTTTCCCTCCTCCTCTTTTGCTCTTTCCCTTGGGTATTAATTGAATGCAGCATTCACAGACATGGCCCCTTTAGGAATGATTGTTCTTAATATATTACAAACCTCAAGCTGTGAATGCATGCGATAGTTATATTAATTTCTAATCACCAGTTTTAACAGGGAGCAGATGGGCTCCATCTAACCAGCAATAGATATCTGTAGGAATTTTAATACTTTTGTCAAGTAGATTGCAAATGTAGAACCAAATATAATCTTATTGCTACAATAGTGAATTTTATTTTTTTTAGAAAATATATGAGTAATTATAAAGAACACAAAATTAGGCCATGCTCCTCCTGGAGACAATCGTTTTTCATTCATACTTAAAAATGAATGCCTCAGATGTTCATGAAATGCATGTGAGAAGCTCCTATGATGTAAAAAAGATACATCCAAATATGCCTGAAAAGCATATAAAAGCATATAAACCCCGTCAGAAATGTGACTAGATGTGACTAGAAAGAAAACATCTTACTTCCATAAAAAGAAACTATATATGCAATATAATTTGCATTTTATATTGTATATTTTTATTCTCAAATGGAGTGGCCTTGCTTATCCTTTCTTCATTATTTTGCCTTCATTGGTGCTTGAAAGCACATTATTTACTTACGAAAAGCATAGTCTTTTATGCGAGTAAATTCTGCTACAATCAGTCCTTGACCTAGATTCCCACAGTTTTCAGAAATTATGTTTCTGAACTTGTGTAGAGACTCCATTTCATAAAAGAGTGAGTTCTTGGAATGTGGTGTTTAGTCAAAGCTCAGTTTGTGAACAAAAATTAGATAAAACTCCTGTTGTTGTACTCTCAAAAGACATTTTTTAGCAAGTTCAAGAATTACTTCACAGCAGGCTTTAATAAAATGTGTGTTGGAAGGGAGCCAGATTCATGCAATATTTAAATATATGTTTAGCTGGAAAATAAAATGCATTATTGTAATCTGATTTTTAAACTGCTAGTCACGAGACAGAGAGACTATGATTTTTTTAGTGCAGCAGTACAGAGCTCAATGAGATGTACATCCCTTATTGTAAACATCGAAACAACATAATGCAGTTTGAGTGTTAAGAAAAATCCAATAGCTGGAAATGAAATCTCAGAGCTAATTTGTAGTCATAGTTCGTTTTGAGATCTTCAGGAAAAAAATATATGATATTATATAGAGAAAAGAGGAAAACAGGAGCAATCCTTACCAACAATCAGTCTCAATAATTAGGGTGATTGATTACTTAGAATACCGTTCTAGTGCAGGGTAATAATTTCTGTTCTTTTTCCAGTGTTACAACCAAATTAGGAATGAGACGTGCATAATCAGGCTGAGATTAGGTGTACATGATGTTCCAGGGCAGGGCAGAAGCTGTTCTTGCAGTCTAAACGAGCTAAGATAAAAAAACTAGGGAGAGTAGGAAATATGACAGTCCAAAGGCAGGCCAGATGGCAGCCAAAAACTGGAGCAAGGGTCAGCATTTCAGTGTGTCTGTATGGAGGTAAGATTTCAGGCTGAAGACAGATATATGACTGACGAAAAGAGCATCTGGAGTAGGGAACAAATTCAGGTCCACAAATTAGCAGCCACTTGCAATATGGAAGACAAGATGTGGATTCACAGAAATAGGAAAGCAGAAGTCTAGTTCTTGAAGTGTTTAGAGGCTGACATGAAATTAATTAGTTCTTTTAGTCTACAGATATCTATTCTTTCTTCAGCACCATACCTAACAGGAGAAAGTGAAAGTGTAAAGCGCCTGTATGTATCTGTGTCGTATCCTCACAGAAGAACTTCTAAATTCTACCACATTTTCAGCTAATGTGAAAGTTTGCATTTTTTTGAGTAACACTTAAGAAGCTATATTGGCTAAGGGAAAAAATGATATGAATACCCTTGGTTGTGATATTAGGATTTCTTGACTGCGACAACAGAGTTAGAAACATTTCCCATCTGAAGATCTTGTTAGATTGTTAGTAGTGTTTTGAAGGTTCAGAAAGTGCCTGTAGCCAAATATAACTTGATTTATATTTGCACTTGGCCTGGCAGATACAATATTTGCATCGAGGAGGATCCGGTTGGAGGGAGTTTATTACCATGTGCAGCATCTACAGATGTATTGGGAATGTCTGCTTATGCGAATACAGACGCTATTTTGCAGAAGTTTCTATTCAGCTGCTGGATAATGAGTTAGACATTTTTTTCACTTAAGAGCTACACAAGTTTCTACCTACAGTATTGTGAAAGGCATTAGAAAAGCATAACAATGGAGAACTCTTTACTCTGGAATTTTTGCCCCCCACCCCCCTGTCCCAATTTTTGCAATAATGCTCTCTGCAATAAGCCATAATACTCTTCTATGAAATGATGTGCATAGTAACAAAAACGGATAACCGGTTTCCTTTTGTTTAAATTAAATTTCTTTGAAACATGGGTATATTAATGTGCTATGTCACAGATTTCACTAAGAAGGATTTTTTTTTAATCCTGAGCCTTCTGATATAGCTTTTAATGTTTGAGAAAACGGAAAAAGAGTGTGACAGCAAAGAAATAAAGGAAAAAATGGGCAAATTCGATAACTCAGTTCTTCATAGATATCTCACCACACCTTTGATACTGTATTAAAAAGTATTGCCTTATATTCTAATACAGATCAAAAGCAAAAAGATAAACCTCAAAACTTGCCACAAAACTGAATATTTGTCTTCCACACAGCTTTAGTGTTATGCATACTTGAAATAGCTGGCTTATTCATCTTTCTGCGGATAGTAAGAAGGACAGATTGCTATCAGGGAAGTTAAAAGAATTATCACCTTTGGGATCAAATTACATGTACAACTGCTAAGGAAATACAGAATATTGCCTCTGAAATCAGAATCAGTTCAGGAACTGGGAAAGGAGACTGAGCATGCCTTTATTAGTCACAAACATGCAACTTCTTCTTCTTAACAGTCGACTAGATATATTCAAGACGAGTGGTCGAATATGTATTTAAAAGTTCAACTTTGTTTATAGCCGTTGTGGAGATGTTATGATGGACGAGGATGTTTTCAAAGGGAAAGCTGCTGGTGGAACCGTGGCAATTAAAAGCTTACACTAAATTATCTCCATGAACTACAGTTGAATTTTTAAAACTTCAACAGCTGTAATAATTTATACACACAACAGCTATCAACTGTTTTATTTTATCTGGCAATATGTTAACAACATTTAGTTTACAGAAACCTAGAGCCCAGTTCTGCCAATAAGAATAGACAAATAAGACCTTTACTGATCTGTGATAGGAATTGCATAATTTTGGTGGCACTATAGATGGACTGAATCAAGAAGAGTTAGGCCATGATACAGAAATATTCCTGTATTAGTGGTTAGGAAGAGAATTTAAAAGCAAAGTAACCATATCTGTAAACACACAGATAAAGATTATAGCAGGTTGAAATTCTTGATTGTTGCTTCTTTGTCTTTTTTCAATAATTATTTAATTATTTTCACATACACTCGCACAGGTTAAACATTTGTTATCTTTGAGAATATTATTATCTCTCTCCATGGTGATAACAGAATATTTTTGTCTCATGTACATGCACTTTACTTACACAACTGACTAAATTTAAATATATAAGCACTTTAGTAGTAGTTAAACATATATTTGGTTACAGGTTTCCTTAGTTTTTTGTTCTAGAAGAATATTTGAGTTCTTGAGTATGGTTCGCTAGAATTTTCTGACTATTTCAGATCAGTGTTTTTGCCACTGTTTACCTTTCACTATTACTTATTCGTCTATGTCTAAAATTCTTTTCTTAATTATGTTGATGATTTTATACAGTATTTTGAAAGTCATTGCATATTTTCTTAAGTATTTCCATTTTTTCCAGTGCATTTAATCTCACCACATTTCACCTGGCTGATAGTATTTTAATGACTCTGACAAACAAAACCTAATATAAAAATCACATTTTTGTGAAGTTGATCAAGTCAAATGACAGAAGAATTCTTATCCATAGCTTAGTGATACTAACTTGTCAATGCTTAGAGTCAGGGTAGGGTAAGTAGCGCTTTGTAGTCCTTCTGGTTCAGTTGGGCTTATTAAGACCTTTTCTCCTTTGACGCTCGGAAAAATATTTCATGTGTAATTAGATGTCTCTCACATTCTTAGTACCTCTGCATATAGAGATGCCAGCTGCTTTAGAAGGGGTAGGTCTAGGACGCAAAAAAATCATATTGCAACTGCTTAAGAAAGGGACAGTTAAGCTTACTAATGATTTGTCTCTTTGACAGTGTAATTAATCCTAGAATTGCTCTTCAGTCTTTCAAAGTAACTCGTATAATACTTCTTTCAATTTTTCTAGTGTATACTCTTGTAGATGACTCTTTAAACTGTGATTGAATTAATTGAGATCTGAAGTCAGAAGTTGGTAATAAATCATTCTAATGAGGCTCCTTTTATTTGTCGTTAGAACATGACTATAGATGGAATTTTTATATTTTATATTACATTATTTTATTAAGTGGATGTTGGGTTTTAAGTAGTCATCTGACATCATGGGTATGACCAACACGGGTTAGGTGGTTTACTCTTAACATTTGTTTGCCTCTCTGGTATTCCTTATAATACCATACATACCATGTGAAGATAAAAAAGCTTTTTCAGTGTCCAGATACACTGCTGTTTTGCAAATGCTCAATCCAGATAGGGCACTTGAAGTCCTTCTATACTAATGGCAACTGACCAATTACTAGTCACAGAAATACAGGCCATCTGTTGTTGAATAGAGCTCTGATGATGTCTTTGAAGCACTATTCTTTTAAGTACAGACATTCTTTTCAAGATGGTACCAGCAACTTAAACTTGTGTGATAATTTTCACATTGTAGCTATATTCTCTAGCTATATTTTAGTAAATTATCATGGCCCTCTGTGATTAGATGACTAAACAATCTTCTAATCAGTATATAGAAGCTGAAGAAAATAACAAAGAAAATACTAACTGGAGATATATAATGATGACACTGTCATACATTTTACAATCACATCATAAAATTAGTCATTGTTCAAAATCTAATACTTTCTGCTAAACAAAACTTTCGCGACTAGAGACTAATAATACCATGGTCTTCAGAGCTGCCAAGGTTATTTTTGGAGGGGAAGTTGAATCTTTTTTAGCGTAAGTTGTATGTGCGCAGTCTAAGGGTCTTACATTCTGTTTGCTCCTATGTACTAACTCTTACTCAGTACAGACCGAATTAGACCCCCCCATCTTCAGGCAGTTCAAAACGCCAGTCTATTTCATCCACTTACTAGGCTTCCAAACATATATGTTCTTGCCATCTTTTTTCAGAAGCTACTCTGCACGAAAATGCTCAATGATACCTTGATCCCTAAGAAAACACTCCTTAAAACTGTATTTTGCCAAGTAGGGCTTGTTTAGAATGTCCTTTCTCCTAATTATGTTCTGCATCCTTTAATAAACTCAGTAAAGCCGTATCACTTTTTAATTTTATATTGTGCTGTAACGGGTCTGCGTGGCAAGGTTTTGGTAGCAGGGGTGCTTACAGGGGTGGCCTCTGTATGAAGCTGCTACAAGCTTCCCTATGTCAGATATAGCCAATGCCAGCCGGCCTTAACACGGACCTGCCGCTGGCCAAGGCCGAGCCCATCAACGACAGCGTTTTTCGCCTCTGTGACAACGTATTTAAGAGAGTGAAAAAGTTGTAGTGCAGCAGTAATTGCAGCGAGCGAGAGGAGTGAGAATATGTGAGAGAAACATCCTGTAGACACCAAGGCCAGTGCAGAAGGAGGGGGAGAAGATGCTCCAAGCGCCAGAGCAGCGATTCCCCTGCGGCCTGTTGTGAAGACCACGGTGAGGCAGGCTGTCCCCCTGCAGCCCATGGGCGGTGGAGCAGATGACTGTCTACACCCCGTGGAGGGCCCCCACGCCGGAGTAGGTGGATACCTGAAGGAAGCTGTGACCCCGTGGGAAGCCTGCACCGGCGCAGGCTCCTGGCAGGACCTGTGGCCCGTAGAGAGAGAGAAGCCCACGCTGGAGCAGGTTTGCTGCCAGAGACCCCGTGAGGGGGGGCTCACGCTGGAGCAGTCAGTTCCTGAAGGACTGCACCCCATGAAGGAGACCCATGTTGGAGCAGTTCGTGAAGAACTGAACCGATGGGAAGACTCACGCTGGAGAAGTCATGGAGGACCTTCTCCCGTGAGGGGGACCCCACATTGGAGCAGGGGAAACGCGTGAGGAATCCTCCCCCTGAGGAGGAAGAAGCGGCAGAAAACAACAGTGTGATGAACTGACCCCAACCCCCATTCCCTGTTTTCCCCCTGTGCCTCTGGGGGGGAGAAGGGAGGAAAATCAGGATCAAAGTTAAGCCCGGGAAAGGAGGGATGGGTGGTGGGAAGCTGTTTTAAGATTTGGGTTTATTTCTCATTACTCCTCTCTGAGTTAATAGGTAATACATTACATTTTTCTGAAGTTGAGTCTGTTTTGCCCATGATGGTAAATGCCGAGTGATCTCCCTGTCCTTATCTCAACCCCACAAGCCTGTCACTATTTTTTTTTTCTCTCCTATCTCCTGTCCAGTTAAGGAGACGGAGTGATAGAGTGGCTTTGGTGGGCACCTGGTATTTTGGCCAGGGACAACCCACCACATGTGCATAACTGCCTGACTCACAAAAAGCAGAAACTGGGTTTGACATACCACACCAGGCCAGGGTGTGAGTTCTGGAAGTGCAATGATCAGAACTTTATCCCCAGGTAATTCATGCTTGTTTCTAAGGTTTACAGGTACTAACAAGTGACTGGAGTACTTGTGCAAAGGCTATACGTAGGAGGTAAAATAATAGCTATGTTTCTGTTCAGAAATGAAAAAATTAAGAAAACACCAAATAAATAACCAAATTATCTGGTGATGTCATAGTCAAGCAAAGTTTCTGTATGCATATTGGGACATCTAGGTAAATGCATGTTATGAAGAGCTTCTAAACCTGCATGTTATTTATGTGATAGATATAAATGATACTTGGGAGCCATTATGGTCTATCATGTAAATAAGCATTTAGGGACTTTTGAAAACTTGTAATTATGATAGCGCAGTAGCTCTAAATTGACTTTCCATAAATGTTTTATGAGGTTTTTGTTAATAGAACCATTAAGGTAAATCTCTTAATTATAACTTTCCACCTTTATGTCACTAACAGATTTTAAATGCAATGGAAGGATGATCTGTTATACAGCGTTTCTCAATCTAGGTTTGGGTTCTGATACAGCACTTTCTTCAACTGGTAATTCAGTTGAAAAGAACGTGTCAGAATATAGCTCTAATATAAAGGTGGAACAGCTGTACGACATGAGCTTTAAAGATCCAGTGGTTTTCTCTTCTTGTTTCCCTGTTTCTCGATGGGAGTATATAAATATTTATTTTTGTATTGAAACCTCAGGTGGTTTATCTGGGGGTGGGAGGATAAGAGACATATTTTACATTTTCACCAATGTCATCTTTACTTCAGGATGATCTCCTTCAGGAAAAGAAGTCTGAACTGGGTTGTCCCCCTGAAAAAGACATTCCTGTATCCACAGCCTGGTTTGTGATGTCTTAGGTAGATAGCTGTCTTGGAAGGTGGCACGTAAATCTTTGGTTTCTGATGCAGCTGGTGAATAAAAATTAAATTGGGCTTTCTGAATTCTGTCCGAGAAAAATGAGCAAAGGTATGTCATATTCACATGCCAACACTGGGGAGTTCCCTCTTAGTGGAAGTTAAAGTGAGGCTTGAGGGCAATGGAGTAAAGGATTCCTTACCACAATAACAGAAATGCCTGTACTGTTCAGGAATCCAGTTTGATCGTTCTTACATCTTTTATGTCTGATTCCATCAGACGAGAGTAAGATTAAGATGCTGACAAACATCTTGAAATACCTCCTGTATTTACTTTTCTTCTCTCATACCTGCATTAGTTTTGATAAGGTAACACTTCTATCTTTGCTGATCTCTTATACACCATTCGAGGGTCAAGGTACCAGTTTCAATGCAGTCAGGAGATTTTTTTCAGTTTCTCCGATATATGGAAATGTTTCTTCAGAGAGGAAATACTATTTTATTGAGAAGATATACTATTTATAGTCCTAGAACTATATAATTTAGGGTGGATCTGTTATGAAACAATAATGACATCGTAAGTTCACCTCTTCAGAAGAGTGTAAGAGAGTTCCAGAAGTAGAAATATGGTAATTAGAGACACACAAGAAAACACTAAATGGAACAACTTATAAAAAAATTAAAACAAAAATTAAATCTGATCACATTTCAGAGATACTATGTAAAATCCTCTGCTGTAGTGGAAGTTTGGGTTTTGTCCAAAACTATATGAAGGTCATTCATCATGTTTTATATGCTGTATTCGTCTTAATCTCATCACATTTAGATGTGGGATTTTCTGAACAAGGTAGCTCTTCATGCCTTTCTGCCGTTCTCATAGGTTTTAAAGTACTAGAAAATCATCCTCCTATTGACCACTAAGGGCTTATTTGCAACATAAGCAATAAATGACTTCTCTGTCCATCATTTTTTCATGCTTTTATGTGCAGACAGGAAGTAGACAGGAGATGTAAAATACGAGTCAGTAGCTGAAATTCATATTCATAAATGCAGGAGTAGCCTCTGGATTTTACATTTAGAGAAGAATTGGGAAAAGAAAATTTAGGGGAAGGGAGCAAAGGACACACACAAGGATAAAGAAAGAAGATTGGATCACCTCTATTAATAGACAACCAAACAAGCTTTAATCTGTAAAACAGATGTTCACTTATAAGGCTATCATTTTTATTGTGTGGTGTTTGTATAAAGGATTGTATTCATTGAATTTCTTTCTGAAACAACATCAGGACACACAAAGTTCTTCCACTGATTATACTTTTTGTAAAGAACCTGTGGTTGCACATTACTGTCATTTTGTTTCCCTGCCCTCTCCCCCCTTTATTTTTTTAAAGCTAGTTGACTAAGGCTTCAGCAATTGTTCTGGCATTTCCCCCTTAGCAAATTTTTAGCCACTTTGTAACCTTCACTCAAAGTTGTCAGGTGCAGTAAGGGTTTTAAAATAATTAACTGCCTACAAACTTTGAGAAAGTAGACAGCAAAGCTGAGGAAGATCAGTGTCATAGTAATGGGAGGCAGTAGCATGAGCACAGCTGTGGTTTCAGACAGTAGAGAACCCTCTCTGGAAAGACTCACTGTTCAGGGAACATGTTTACATTACAGTTTTGTCATCATATTCCTGCTTTTAGAAGCTATACTCTTTTGAAAAACAAACCCTTTGATTAAGTCTTACATCAATATAAAAGGCAACCAATACAGTTTTGCAGAGGAAATTTTGAAAAACAAATGAAATAGGGAATATTTGATATTGTGTTCCCCAACAGGAGTCATATGATTTCGAATAAGGGATGCAGGTATTATATATTTCAGACTAAATATCTAAAGCATTGTAAGGTAAAGAAGGATGTTTTAGCAAACAGGTTGCCAAAATGATCATTCTCCATGTGTTTTATCTTAAATTGCTGTAATTTAATCACACATTGCCCAAGATGCAAAGCTTATCTGCCATCGTTTTTACAGCTTACATACTTTCTGAAAACAAGTAGTAACATTGCTAGAATTCTAATGACTGCTTTGCTACTATGCGTCATGAGAACTGTAAACTGCCCTACATTTTAAATCCGCTCTTTGGATTGCTTGAGACCCTGTATTGTACACACTTCTACTAATTTCCTTGAATTAATATGTAAGACTGTCATTCACACTCAGGCTTCTCGGAACAAACAACTTTCAGGAAATGCAACAGAAACTAGTCAACAAAAGCAGATGGGCATCCTGGGAATCTGAAGCGATAAAAATAATATAAGAGGACACATTAGGCGTGCATATCGCTGGTTTATGCAGCTTTGTGATCTTATTACTACTACTTTCATCTTCTCTCTGCTTTTCCCTCTTCTTTTATAGTCACATTTAGCATGGAATTGGTATATTACACTACCCCTCCCCACAGGCCATGGAAAATAAAGGAACCTCAAGTGTGTAAAGAGCAAAGGTGGTTTAAAACATTAGAGCTAAATCTAATCAGAAAGTCAGTGGCCACAAAACCCAGCAAGCACATCCTTTCCAGCATCTGAAGGATGGAATTAGCGACCCAACAATTCTACATAAGGAGGAACTCAGAGATTTGAGAATAAAAGTGATACACTCACACATGTGCTTGACAGGATGTGAATACAGAGATCGAAGGGTGTAGCAAACAGCAGATTCCAGACATTTTTAGGCTGGGGATCTCTTTGTATCTCATGCTCAGCTTTGGACAGAACAATTAAATTCATTGGACCAGAAAGAATCTACAGTTTAGTGGTTAGGGCACTCATCTGAGATCAGACCTCATTTCCAGTGTTCGCTTCAGTCAATATTGAAGTAATTTTATGTTACTTATTCCTTGTGGCAGTGACTGGAAGGGTGTTACCCCCCGCCAGCCTGAGCTCACTGGCCACAAGACCATATAATTCCATGTAGTTGGCTGGTATCAACCAGAGCCTGGACACTCTTTGGAGAAGCATCTCAAATCACTGTGCTAATCATAAAGTAAAGGCAGAGTCATCCTGAGTATGTTAAAAAGTCTGATCAAATAGTTGTACTGTGGATATAATTAGTGAAGATACAGAACCGCGTTACTGAATCCAGCTAAAGGAGGCTGAAGAGCCTATCTATTTAAATTCGATCAATGCTGGGCATGCTCTGAAGCAGAATTTTACATAAAAAAAAAGCATTTCTGGTGAAAATAGGGATAGCTGGCACTTTCTGCTTAAAGTCCTAAAACCTGTAAACAAAAAGAGATGAGTAAATTTCTGGTTTTGTGATCTCATTTTGGATGCCTACTTTCCATTTTAAGACTTTGAATCCAAGAAAGTAAAAAAAAAAATAAATACCCTGGGAGAAAAACAACACAATTTTCTCCATGCTTAGCAGAGCTCATCAGCAAATATTCTAATTGAATATTAAACATATTAGGTAAATATTTATAAATATTTAGTATAGGAAATATTTAGCATAGTTTATTGTAAATACTAACATTTTAATAAAAACATTATTTTAAATATAATCTATGATTTCGGAAGCAATGATTGTGTTATTTTTTTCATGAAATATTTTTCGAGGTATTTGACGTCCTGCCACTATTAATTTTTTTTTACAGTAGGTTACAACAATAATTTTAATATACTATTTCTCTACATATAATACATAGCGATCTTAGGATAATGAAGAATCCATAGTTTTATTAAAACCAAGGTAAACCAAAAAAAAACCTTCCTTTATATTAGGGAAGGATAACTAAGAACGATATCAACAATGCGAATCTCCACTATGCTATCAAACTATTACAATACATGTAGTATCTCATCTACTCTTTATCAAATGTGATGAGCTTTTGTTCATTTTCATCATAACAAAACAAATATGTATCAATTAGCATTGGTACTTAGGGATTTGTTTCAGCAGAGAATTATTGTGGAACTGGAGATAGAAAATATTTCAAAACTAATGGGCTACATAATCATATCTGTAACAAGAAATGGGAAGTGCACTCAAAAGTAACATATTGAATTTACACACAGGTAGAGTTTGAAGTAGTAACGTCTCTTCAGCTTTTCTTCTCATGTTTGTGTATATATGCATTTTTATACCTTGAAAAATTGATAAAGACAATGAGGAAATTAAATTTTCTTAGGAAACTGTATTAGTAGTAGTATTCAAGGCAAATTTTGACAGAAGGTCCTGCCTAGATAATTACTCATCTGATTTTCATGCTGAGTCTCCTGCAGTGCTAGCATAACCAAAATTCCCCTTAGGATCTCTACGCAATCGAAATGCACAACAATAGCAAGAACCCTTTGTCTAAAATCAGATACTAATGTTAGACCTGATTTGTGTTGCTAAAGTAGTTTGGTGAATTTCTCTCTGTAGTTCATTCAACAAGCTATGTCAGAAGTGCTAAAAGAAAAACAGATGATGAGAAATTAATTGGCATGTTCAAAACAGCATATATGTGTTAATGTTTATCTTTCTATTTCTTTGGGGCCTCCTTTTTGCTTAAGGTTAAAATAAAAAGAAAAAAAAAGGAGGAGTGGGAATTGTACACTGTACTGAACTTTTTCATCATAGTCAATAATTCATAGATATTTCTGCTGTTACTTTGCTATTTATCTGACTGTTGGATCTCTGCCAGTGGCCTCCTCTTGCAAACGCCATTATCTTTTAATTTTGAGGTGACGATACTAATCCATTAATTATCTGCATCTTTATGCAAATGACAAGGGTTACCCCTTTACCCTCCTAAATTGCTTTTCCCTAGTACAATTCCTGAGTGATGTTCAATTCAGTATTGAACACTCTTTGCCATCAAAAATTAACTGTAGCTTCATTCAATCACTGCAGCCAGATCTAGTTTTCACTCAGATATTCATGTTTAGATTAGTCCCAGCAAGCAGGAGACAAAGGATCAGGGAATTTCTACTCTTGTTAGTGTCAAGCCCAAGCCGCTGGGTTGGGTAGGATTCAACACGTATTGAACCAGTGATGTGGAGCAAGACGAGTCTCTATGGTCTGATAGTTTAAAGCCATCAGTCTGGCAAAGACATGTTACCTTTCGGGCCTGTTCCTGTGTATTAACCTGTATCTCTCACAGCAAGATATATCAATTGCCTCATAACAAAGGCTAGAACTGATTTCAGGGTTTTGATTAAATTTAGACATTAGGCAGATGTTAACCTAGTCAGTCTGGCCAATACGAAGATATTGTAGTGTATACTGAAAAGCAAAACAGTAGACTTGAGGGGCTTCAATTAAGAAATATAGAATTTAGGGATTTTTTCAGAGTTAGACATTCACTAATCAGATGTTTAATTTTAGTTAGTGTATGGTACAGGAAAGAATGCTAGAAATGTAATGCATGTTCTGTAATAGTACTTCATTCTTTCTTTAACTTTTTCAATCTCTCGTTTTTTCTGTGTCTGCTAGTCACTGCTAAGCTCATTTCTACCAGCTCTTGTTTCTCAGTTTAAATCTATTTTTATCTTATCGATGAGTCACTCGTCAGTCTGTAGTTTAACACATCCTGTATTTCTCTGGATGGTCTCACATGCTTTTTATATAAAGGGAGAGGAGGACTCAGTAATTGCATCATGACTCTGTTGTGTTTCACTTTAAAAGGAAGTTTACGTGGTATTTATTTATACCCTGAAATATTCTTGTTTTTTTCTATCAAAATTTCCATCGGATTCCTATGAGTGTATTTACCCAGGTCTGCCACTCTGTTTTTCCTCACTCATTGTTTGTACAAATGCTGACGTTTATATGGTTCTGCTGCTTGCCAGTTCAGCTGCAGCTGAAATAATTAAATTCTCATATAATTATAGTCATGCCATTCCAACAGCTAGAGTTAAGTTTTTGTCATCAATTCCATTATAAATCCTTAATTTAAATGGTTTGCAATAACTCAACCACAACACACTTTTTGAGCAGAACCTTGGCTTGCAAGGTTTCAGGCCAGGAGCAACTTCCTTTTCAAACCAAAAAGAAAAAACCACTAGACAGAAAATTGGGCTTTCTAATCATTTGAAGAATGAATTTAGTGCTTGTGAAAAGGTTAAATTTACTGCCCTAGGAACAGAGCTGTGATAAAAATCTGCAGTGACACAAGAAGTGCATTACAGTCTTCCTGTTTTGTTTCAGTTCGACTTACAAGCTTCTCATCCTGTAAGTTAAGCGAGTTGTTTGAACAATGTGTAAACAAGAAGAGTCATTTGATGACACTTTTGATAGCATATTAAAGGATAAAAGGTATCCATAACAGCCAGCACAGGGCACTGGTACCACCAAACTGCACTTCACAGCCTTTCAGTCACGAAGAGACCGTTGAGGATAACATGGGCTGAATTTGAACACTGACCTGGAGGTGAAAGGCTATTATTGTTTCATTCATAAATAACCTGTCTCCCCAGTTGCTTGAAGCCTAATAGGAAGACAATAAAAAGGGACAAGGACTGAGAAGTAGCAAACAACCATACAAGTATTGGTTCAGATGCCTTTCACACTCCTATTCCTACAATTTTTAAATGCCACCATTTTTTTCCAGATTTCTCAACTGTACCAAAGCACACAACAAAAGCAGAGCCTCTGTCTCTATATTTTGAGATAATTAGCTGAAAATATCTTCCTAGAAATGTAGCCAGCATTCTTCATCTCAAGAGGACAGGCTCATTCAAAAAAACCAAAAAGCCCCCAACTGTAACAACTCCCAATGTACTCTTTGCCAGACAATATCTCAGAAAACCCCACTTAATATATCAGAAAAAAATCGCTAGTAAATCTCTGTTGATATTTAGATAGCATAATCCAAATTTAGATTGACATGAAGTATAGCTGGCACAGTCCAAAATCCATCTAGAAAATCGATTAATGACAAGTTTTAAAAATGGATTGAGGATTTTCCTGGAGAAGTGCTCTTGCCAATGCATTTCAGTAAGTCTCAGGTGATTGTCTGGGAATTTTGAGCAGAAACTTTTGACCTTAAACTACTGTTCTTATTACAGTCACTGACAAAACTTCTGTTTTCAGCACGTCAGGATCTTAGTGCATGTATCTAAGGACGAAGTGAGAGATATTTAGTCTATACTTGTTATTTGTGGCAATATTGCCTGCAGAGACAGCATAAAGGTAAAGACTGCACTATACTTAGCCTTAATGATCAGATTATAGCCATTTTGAACAAATCTGTTCTCATAACATAAGATGTGATTTTCTTTTGTTTTTTTTTTCATTTTCCTTATAATTCAATTGAGCAGCCTTCAAAATTAGTCTTATCTAATTGAAATTTGTTGCACTCTATTTTTCTTTTCTTCTTCACCATGGTTTTACGCAGTGCATTTGGATATTAGCAGTACAAGAAGAGTCCATCACTAAAGAAAAAAAATCAGCTCTTAAAGTTATTAGCATCAATTAAAAGTATTTTTATTTAAACTCTGTTAAAGAAAATTTTCTATAAAATGTCTATCTTCCAAAATATGACTAAGCTCTAATTTGTCCTGGAAGAAGGCTGTGCCATAAAGGAGTCCTTGAAATATTAATTGTAATAAAATCTAGAACCAGAGCTCATTAAAATCTAAATCTAGAAGTCATGGTTTTCCCTCACTGTATATATGCTCCTCTGCTGAAAAGACATCCAAAGCTGTTATATTTCGTGAAGGGCTTTTGATCAGCAATTTTCTACACGTTTTCATATTGTTTAGCCTGGCTGTGTTTTCAGTGAGTGTTTTATCTCCATCTATATTATATAGAAAGTAATGCAATCATATTTAAGATGCCATACAAGATGAGGAATGTTACAATGATGCTATCTACTAAGTGTACAGGAGGGAAATGATAGATAAAATAGAGGGTCAATGGTTATAGATTTCTTCCTTACAGTGATCTGATACTAGAACATGAAAAGGTTTTTGACATCCCTACCTAAGGTGGACAAACCACCACAGTCACACAGATGACAATCAGTATCGCTCTTGGACCAAAGAAAGCTTAGTTACTCCTGCGGAGTGAACACTGCTGTACTGACACTTTCATTTTAGGGCTCAAGACAGCATTTCATCTCAGCATCAAGCTACACTGTGCCTTCTGAATAAAGTTATGAGTCTCTAAAATTCAAGTGCCTTGCACATAGACATATCCAAAGGAAAGCATGGGTCACTGCAATCTAGGAAAAACAGACAAGCCTTCTAGCTTTAAAGCTCTGCTACACTTTTGCAATAAGTTGGCCAAGTAAATTACAAGATCTATGTAAAAAACACTGCTGAAGTTCTAATTCATATTTTCCCAGTCTAAAAATTTTTCTTTTCAATGTTTTCCTGTGTCAGCAGCTATGATAGTAAAAGATGGGTAACACTGAAATGACAAGATCCTTCCATCTTGCAGAAAATCTTCCGTTCTTAATACTTTTGTAGCGATGTAATTACTCACTCGGGTAGGGCAGTTGGCTGGTTGCACTGACTGAGCAGTTGTGGTGTTTATCTTAATGAAATAGAGAAAGGTAATGAATGGCAGCTTATTGACATGGACAGTGCCAGTTATATTGTTCTGCAGATCCTAGGATCATTGATATTGATGAGAGATTCTATAATCGTAAGATAGTGACTCCCTCCTTTCATAAGGGGTGAAAAGTATCCTCACATTATGACACTGTGCATGAAAAAGCAGCAGCTTGTGCTCTAACATATTAACTACTGTGACTCACTGTTTCAGAGAACAGTGGTGTTTAAAATCACAACGAAACCCCAAGTATAATAAATTTTCTATTGTTTCTTTCTGGCAAGCAAAAATGAGGAAAACGTGACAGTACTTGAAAACAAACAGAATGAAATGTTGAGCTCAGATGACCATTATGCTTAGCAGTGAATCAGTTGTTTATCATGGGCTACCTGAAAATAGTTGCAGGGTTTCCCACTAGATATTGTTCCGAAACACAATCAGCTTGAAGACTTTTGCCATGCCTCATGATTAGAGGTGCTCTTCAGCCTCTATTACAAAGAACTTTTCAGGTTCTTTTTGATGGAGTGATAGCCTTGATTTCAGTATAAATAAGTAGGTGCAAACAAAACTAATTCTATGTATAATCACAAGTATCTAGCCGCTTGTGTAATTTTTTCAGTTCCACTTTCACTCTTCTTCAGTACTTGATCAGGCTTTGAGATATTGGTGTATACAATATGATCTTAGATTGTGGGATTTCTTCCCTACCCCTATATGGAATATAAAATTATCCTGGCCAAGGTAACATGAACTAATTTGAGTCATATTCAGTTTGCTCTTTAAGATGTTGATTTAAAGTAACAAAAGAAAACTTTACTGTCTGATTCAATCCACATACTCGTCCCAACAGCTACCTTACTACAAAATCACTTCTCTCCCTCGGATTCTTATTATCTACTTTCTGCAAAAGAATCACTAGGGAACCTCTTTTACTGCTAATTTGATGGGATAAGACGAAGCTGAAAGTTATCGTGGCCTAGATGTGTGCCTGTGCCTTAGAGACACAGTCTCTATCATTAGCATCTGAGTCACTGTCAGTAATCACCCATTTCATCAGCACAGGTCTGTTTTGTTACCTCATGGAATTTTTTTTAACCTTGTTTATATCAAGAGCTTTATCTGTTTCTTTTCAAGTGTCCTTCTGTTATTGACAAGATGTTACTTAAAACTTCTTACTTTTCTGTCAGTGATTCCCCTCTCACAAGAATATAGATTTATTGCATGTGAGTTTTGTATGGGCTTTTGATCAGTAGGAAGCTTAGTATAAACAGTTTCAAGTGAAGCCTTTTCCTCTACATTAAATGGAAGTAGGCTTGACATTATTTGCATAGTATGCCACAACTGTTGTCAAATCTGACTTCAAACCCATTATACATTCTTGCAGGCAAGAAATGCTTGAATATCGATAGACATAACCTGCATTCATTATGGGCTTTCCCCCACTTAATCCAACAATGTCCCATTGATACTCCCTAGAAAGGAACAATAACTGCAGAACTAGATTTCTCAGGACAACTGAAGATATTTTAGTTTTAATAAAAGTCAGAAAAACAGAGAGACAGTAGTGAAGGGATACTTGTCTTAACACACCATTGGGAACTTAGCTGGTGAAACTGCATGTGCAGACAAACCCAGCCATGGCAGTTGCTATTCGTTTTAGTCCTTTTTGCCAATATGGGAAAAGGCAGGATCAATAATGCAACTTGAAGCACTGCTATCCAGGTCCCCAGTGATAAATTGCTCCATAATTTATGAGCTTTTGATAGTTTTGAAATAGCTGTTCATCTGACATCTGTCTCCATATTTGCCCTAGTGCTTTCCAGGGATTCTTGTAAAAAACTCTTAAAAGTCTCATATGAGACCACAAATAATAAATAGTCTACCAAAACCCCTGTAGTCAAAATAGGTATTCCCCTGATTACTGCCTTATCTAAAATAACTCTGTGGCTAAACCACTCATGTCAGTGCCGGAGCAGCTTCAACCACAGAAGAGGTTCCTCCTACCCCATCTGCTCCCAGGGACCAGGTCCTTCCATCTGGAGGCAGATTCTAAGACCACATCTCCCACTCCTGAGAGGGCAACCTCACTGAACTCTGTGTACCTGTATTCAGATTGTTTCTCTGTCTGCTAGCTGTGCTCTGAGAAATCCCTTCAAAAACAAAGTAGGGAAAAAAAGTATTTTTTATTGAGTGCAAGAAGACTCAAGTACGACAGGTGAGGTCAGATGCCAGGTCCTGGGCTGAGGAAAAGCCAAACTCTTACAACTGGAGGAACCTCAGTGCTGGGAAAAGCAGCCAACAAGATGTTGGGGAAGGAATAGTGGATTTTTTTGGGTTGCATAATGCACACAGAATCTTAGAGAACAGTGTGAGGGATCAGAAATAATATACAGCTGGAGATTAAGTGTAACCATTGTTATCAGGAAGTTTGGATCATTACCTGTGGAGAAACTTTCTCCTAAAGATGCTACTTCTGGGAATAAGAGCAGATTGTATTCTGAAGAGCAGATGAACAGTAATAACACTACCAACGCTCTAAGCAATTTTTTAAAAATAATTCATCCTGTTCTGCGGTATAATTGATATTGTTTCATATATCTAATGTGTTCTGTCTTTCTAGGTAGTGTAGGCACACTGTACTGCTTAGCGTTCTTAATCTTCAGAAAATTTCACAAGGAATCTCAAAATGTAGAAAAACGAATGCTCTTCTGTTAAATATTTATAATCAACTGATATTTATGCTTTTATAGACCTTTCTTGCTTAGAGGAATTGACAAATTGAATAAGTCTATTAAATATAAATATTCCTTCAATGGTAAGATACTCATTCAGAAGCAGATTTGCAGGGTGTTGTGAAACCTTGTTGATGACACATGTTTTAGTAAGATACGCAATCTTGTCTTGAAGAAGACATACAACTGAGTTTATGATCCCTGTAGTAGGCTGTTCTGATAGTTGCATATGTGTACTTCAGGTTTATTTCCAGGTTGGATTTCTCTGACTGTCTTCTGCAGCCATTGAGCCTTGTTAAGTCTTTCCTGTAATGTCTTTTTCATATACAAATAACTGTGTACTGCTATTGAGTCACACTGCAGCCTCTTAAATAAACAGAACAGTTAAGCCTGATCAGCCTGACATCACAGATTTGTGTTAGAAGAACTTAATAATTACAGGCTTCTCTTCTGTGCTTTCTCAGTGTTTACTTGTTTTCCTGGGGCCATTCCAGAAAACCATTCTAGCACTGATTTTTACTAGTGCTGTGTACAGAGGCACAAATGCTTTCCTACTTCCATTTGACACATCTCATTTTCATAATGCTGTAAAGAATTTACTTGCCCATTTAGCAAGACGTTACAGGAAGAGAACACACTGAGGTAGCTAATACAATGACCTGCAAGCAATTTCTGAGGGACTGGTTTTTGAGACATTCATTCTATAAATATATTTGAATTGTTAATTTTTGGCTATATTATACTGTATTAATTGTACTTTAATATATCTGACTGGATCATGGCATTTAGACAGCACCAACCCCTGCTTCCTTTCTTGTTTTTCAGGAGTCACCTACAAAATTTACCATCAATATATTAATAACATTTTTAGATCATTGTAAAAAAAAAAAAAGAATATCACTGACAGAAAAACCCATAGCCAACGGACCATCTAATAATTTGCTGACACCTGCCTATTAGAAAGCATTTATTTTGTAGCAATTTTAAAAATCCAAATACTGATTGTAGGAAAACACAAAATTTAGACCAGTGTTACATTTTACTGGTATTGCTCTTCAAATTAAATAATGTTTCAAATAAACTTTCAGAAAGTGCCTATCAAGGTCCAAATGACCTTTATTCTTGCTGGAAGCCGGCTCCCTCTCCAGTATTTTATACATGCACAGCAAGGAAAGAGAAATAAATACTGCAGCACTGTGTGGGACTGGAGCAGTACCAGGAGGTTATCACACATACTACATTGAAAATAAGATCAAAGTTATAAATGCTGCTCCAGTTATCAGGGCACCGTGGGTTTGTTCTTATTTATAAAATGACAGAAGAAATCACAAAGGCCCATTGCAATTATTCAGGCTGATGTGGTGAATTTTCATGTCCTGAAAATGGGCTATGCACATCCGTAATACTCAGGGAGTAGGTCAGGAAGGGAGTTATGACTGAATTACTACTTTTTGTCTGGTTCCATTTACTCCAGGCAGGGAGTAATCTGTTTTGACCTCTATGTGTAGAAGAGTGTCTTTAGCTTCATGGGGACTTGATTGTTCATACTTGAATTTTGGTTGTCGGTAGTAAAGGAAAAGGACCAGGAACAAAATGAGTTTGGTTAAATTTTTGCTTCAATTTAACCTAGACCTAAAATGTTTAACTGAAAATCTTCACCTTAGGACCATGCCCCAGTTAAAAGACGGCACTTCTGTATAATAAAGTATGGACTGGAGAGGAGTGTTCAAAGACAAGTAAATAGTTTCTAATACTTTCTAACATACTGAGAACTAAGGCTGAGGTCTGGAGCTCTGCTTCATCTAGATCAAAAGACTGAAACAAAATCTTTTCCATTTAGGCTAGTGCTTCAACGTCCAGGGTGTGTCCTATTCTGGATTTAACCTCACTACTTTTGTTTATATGGGTGTTTTGCATTGTGTTTTGGTCTTTTCTTTTTAAGGAAATGACAGATGAAAATTAAAGTCACATGCAAGCAAAAGCCTTCTTTTACTTATTGTTGGAATAGAAAGAAAATATTCAACCTTGAAATCATCCAAAACAAGAAAAATCTCATGTTCTGTCCAGAACGAGCAGTGATGTATGAGCTGAGGAAATGTGCTTTTATCCTTTATTTAAGAACAATATTAAAATAGGCTCTGTTCTTACAAAGGTTACTCTTAATGTATAGAGCTGTAAGTAATCTAAATCACTCTGTACAGAGAGTAACTGACTGATTTCCTGAACACTGGAACATTTATTTCCTTGTATTAACACTTTTCCACTATCTCTGGATAAGGCTTCTGCGTATCTGAATTTTTTTTTTTGAACTTAAATGTAGAGTAAGTAATGTGGAGAATAAGTGGCCCTGTCCAGGATTTCTGATCCTCTCAGATCATCATAATATTGCACAGTGTAAACACATAACTGAAGAAGAAACTGACTCCTCCAGAGTCCAACCAAAGGGTTTCATATGAAAGAGGATTTCAGTACAGTCTGGAAAAGTCTGAGCATGATTATGCAGGACAGAAGAAACTTTAGACAATGACAGCAATCTAGGTGACGGCCTTACAGCTTGCAGAATGAAGAAATTAGCTCCTTTCTAAAGTTAAATCCTTAACCATTACACTTTGCTTACATGACTGTACATATGTGTGTGATTTTTTTAGGAAGAAAGCATACAAATTAATTCAAAACTAACTTTTGAATGTCTTGTCCTTAATTAGCACTTCATCATTTGCCGCTGTCACGTCAATTTTTTAATAAAGTTGTATTGCATTGCTGTAAGACTGAAAGACTCTGATGGTTCAGATATTTCCTTTACCTGAGGTACCAGTTTGTTGGCATGAAGAAGGACGCTGTTGACCTCCACTTTCTCCGTCTTTCCTCCAAGTGACATTCGCAACTTCTGTCCTCTGTTTTCTGCTGCTACCAGCATCAGTCAAGTCCCCTTCTTATTGTCCTACCAAGTGCCATTCATTCTGTCCCACTCCACCTGCATTTCCTCCTTCAAAGAAATGCAACAAACTAACACAAACCACAACAAGTTTCATACACCTTTGTAAGGTGTTTGCTGTGCAAAAGCTTCAAAAACCTCGGAAGTTATTAAGGATATATTAAATACCATAAATCTCGTCTGTCCTATGCTTTGACTCTGTTGGATGCATTCATGTCAGATCACTCCATGTGCTTCTATAATTGCGTTAGTGATGTCCAGTAACTCTTATTATGAAAGAAATAGATTTCTGAGGTGTTGCCAAAGGTCAAGAGACCTTGAGGGACATTCTGCTTTGCAGCTAGAATAACCCCCAATAAACAAATCTTCTTGTGTTTTTGCAGTTCAGCTGATAATTGTAAAACATGAATATTTTGCTAGTGACCTAGAATCTACAGGGACGTTATTAAAAATAAAATCAAGATTTTTTTTTATTCCTGTCCCCAATCTGTCTGATTCTTCTTTCCATTCAGGCTTGGGTGTTTTTTTTCTTTGTTGTTTTATTACAAGGCACTCACCCTATTTTCCTTGAACACATGCAGCCTCTCAACAAAGCAGTCTTTCAGAGAAGAGGATTTCTAAAGGGTGACTTCATTTGAAATATAAATAACCCCCCCCAAATTTTAATCAAAATCTTAACTAGCTTAAGCCCTGGCAAGCAGGGAGAGTGCAGTTAACATTCTGTAATGAATTTGAAGCACTTGACATAATGTGGAGAGTTTGAGAACTAGAGGATAGGCACATGTTTTATTCAGAAACCAGTAAGAGTTTACTGCTATGCCAAGTGGCTGTCAGAAAGCTGGCATAAGTTGTCCCCTGTGAGCCATTCTGGGATTCCCAAAAGAAATGAAATACAAGAACAGATATTTTACGGTTTTTTTTTTTTAATGCTGCTTTAAAGAGTACTAGAGAATCCTGAAAAAGCAGAGGATTACTAAGGCTGGAGCCCTCCCTCCATGCTATCCTAAGATAAGAGCTTTTGTTTTAGTGATGATATTCAAATTTTAAAATCAACCTTCACTTACAATTTCAGTTCACTTTCTGGAGGCTAGGCTTTGCTTTATGTTCACTAAAACATGTACCACCAAGTTTTCTGTATACCAAATACGGAAACGTCAAGATTTGTGCCAATCTGTTCATTCTACTCCTTCCACCTTTTTTTATGTTTATGTTCACTATTTCTTTCCACAGAAACAAAATGTTGCCTTCCAGATCTTCTACTGTTAACCAACATTTTACATTTTTCCTGATTCCAGGACCACAGGAGTGCTCTTGGTGTGTAAACTGAAGTGCAGTCAGTGTATAAATTGAAGTTACGTGGAATAAACTCAGCTAGTGTCCAAGTGAACTGTGGACACCCAGTGAGGCAAGCATTTCTTATCCTAGTGTATTCAAGGAAGAAACAGGTGTAATTTAGTTGACTTTGCATCTGAAAAAGGGAAAAACTTTCCACTATCCACTATGGCTTGAAGAGAAATCTAGGGAAAATAGACCCCAGCTTGGCCTTTGCCCCTCAGATCTATGCAGGGGAGAATATGATCTGAACTTGGAAACTCCAGGGCATTTGTTGCATCCAAGGCTAGGGACCGGGACCTTAGCTCTTGTTTGTGCTTTGCACTCAATCTTTGTTTCCGTAGAAACTAGAGGTTAAAAAAGGTGATATTTGTATTTTATACCCAATACAAAGTCAGTGCCTGCCCGGGATTTGTACCTTCCAGTCTACAAGCAGTCTTTGATACATCAGACCTCTACTTCTGGTTTCACCAGTACTACTGTCTTCACAGACTCTACTTCCTCTTCATTCTCTGCCACTATGGCCCCTTCTGCAGGAACCTAACCTTGACATTTAGGGAATACTGTAACAGTACAATTCTGCTAGAGTGATGAAGCATAATCTTGAAGATGTGTGATATCTTATACAGTCTTATTGTGACATTCTTGGCTGAGTTATCTCAAAAGTTATCCCTAAAAAGAGAGCTTTACTCAGAAAAAAAACCCAAGTCTTAGCATATAAAGTGAAATATTTAATTGTATTATTGCAGAACAGACTTATGGTGAAGGACAAAGGGAATTTTTGTATACCAAACGAACAACCAAAGAAGCAGCATACAGTAATTATTCATCTCAGTCTAGATGGACCCTTGGGGAGCGACAAGGAAAGGTACAGGTAGTAGGACTAGGATATGGAAAGCCTTTTTCCACTTATTATGTATTTTGCCACTCTATAGATGTTTCAAGTGCTCCTTTACAATGTAAAAATTTGTGACCTCTCTTTTGATAGCGGTTGTATAGAAAGGAAGGCAGGTATGGTACAGGCAAATTTAAAATTCAGTAAGTGATATTGTGACTTTTCTGTATATTGTGTCTTCCCTTCTGCAGTAGAATTCACAGTATAATTACAATTTCTTAGGATTTTATTGTAGTTATAAAGAAGTTTACCCATGCACTGTCTGAAATTTAGTTAATGTTAGTTATATCTGAAACATTTTGTAAGCTGTCATTGTTATTGAGAAAGCAAGTACTGTTTATACTTCCTGATTGGATCATGTTTCCTAAATTGGAATCCCTTTCCTATCAAGGGAAAGTACACATGCACATGGGAAAAAGAATTGTAGCAATAGAGGCAGAGCAGAAAGAAAAAGAAAAATACCTGTTTTTAAAATTATTTTTGCAGAGTAATTTTTTGTGGATTTTCTCTAAGTTGAAAGACTAATTTTACAGGATATGTCCCATAGGGAATTTTAAAATCAGAAATGAGCATCCTTTGCTTCAAATTAATATTCTTCATGATTTATTTATAGTGACATATTTATATTCAGAACCTGACCTTCAATCTGCTTATTCTCCGATTTGCATTACAAAAGCGATATTGCAAAAACTGAGTATGTCTCCTTGCTTTAAATGCTTGAATTCCATGAATTGAGGGTACAGGAGATTCATACTTATATTATCCAGCTACATACTGAATCAATCTGCAACAAATTAACACAAGTGTGAAAGTTACCTTGCACCATATGAAGGTAGAGCCTTCTGTTTTTAAGGTTAATGAAAGGTGTATTCCATTGAACATGATATATACCTAAAAATGGGGGTAGATGTCTACTGAGATTTTTGAAAAGCCCACCTTCTGTTAAACTACCATTAATAAAAAACTAATCAGTTTAAAGCAAAGCACATAGCTACATGCTTTCCTGAGTTTAAGAACCAGGCAAGGGGCCTGAGGCATGTTTTGTTCTAAAAAGCATTGAGACCCAGCACCTACTGTTGGGATCCATTTGAAGTTCTGCTTAAACATAAGCAAAGCTTTTTTTTTTTTTTTTGACTGTGAACACTGGCACAGTTTGACCAGAGAGAGGGGTCTCCCTCCTTGGAGTTATTCAAAATCTGAGTAGACTCCAGCTGACCCTGATCTGAGCAGAGTGTTAAACTAGATGATCTCCTGAGTTCCCTTCCAAACTTAGTCATTCTGTGACACTTGTTGGAAAAGGTCATCAAAGGGTCTAGACTTAATCCTCCCTGAATAAGGTAAAAGCTATCCAAAAAGAATCTGGCATTCAAATACTGTCTGAAACGACTGTCTCAGCTGCTCTTGGGAGAGATGTCTGCAGATGCTTTAACTTGTGATAGCTTGCCTCATCTTCAGTGAATAGGCAACTGGAAGCCCAGGAGAGCTATTGCTACGGTGCAGTAAACCAAGAAGCATTTGCTAATAAAAAAAGGCATCTCTATTTGCTCTTTTAGTCCAGCCTTACTCATACTATCCACTTTAGTAAATATAGAAACATTAACAAAAATAACTGCTTTACTGACTAAGAAATTATAATAAATGGGCAAATGCAGATGAGTTTAGGAGTTTAAATTATCTCAATATAACAATAACATGCATGCACAGGAAATAACACTGACTAATTTCTGTTGGAAAAGGTGACAGAAGTATTTATAAGGGGGTGAGAGATCACGGGTTTTAATCAGTTTATAATCACAGAATGTGCTGTGGATTAGAAGTGTCATTTGATAGGTTTTTAAGCACTGGCAATTAGCAGAAGGGTAAATTAAGTGCAATTGTTGATGAACCAGCCAGAATCCTTCAAAGTTATTACTTCTGCTGTATCTTAATGTATCTCTTCATTTTTGTCGCAAACACGATCTTCACACTCATAGATGTATTGAGGCAGGACTACAAATAAAAATTTTCTGCTACTACTCTATGTAAATATTTTAAATTTTATTCTCATCAAGATCAATTAATGCAGTATGAGACTCACAGAAAACATATGTATTCATACTAGAGTCTAATGCAAATAAAGAAAATATCCTAAGGGGTAAATGAATAAGTTATTATACACCTATAAAATAGAAGACATGAGCATATTTCTAAAATCTGAGGATGATATTAGTGACAGTCTTCTTTTTCTAATCTGTATTTGTAGGTGTTTCCATGAAGACTTAATGAGATTTTACAGGAGGATGGAGTTTCTTCCTTGGTTTAAGATACTCAAGAGACCTGTGTGTGGTCTACTTCAGAATCCATTAGCTAGCCGCACCAAAAAGTCCCACTATTTCTTTTGGCTTTGACGCCGACAAAATAATAAAATATTATTACATGGGTGGGTACTTAGATAACATTTTAATAAAAGCATTGTCCTGAGAAAGAATATTAAAAGAACATTAAGCTTGCAGAGACAAGAATTCACAATGCAGGAAATGTCATAATAAAAGTTGCCCTTCCCAACTTAATTCAATATTTTGTGCACGTTGTACAGTGTGCCGTGCCATGACTTGCTGACTACGCATTGTTCAAATACTCTCTAAAGGGAGAATTGGAAGCTGACTCAGGTGCTTTTCTCTGTTACTGTAGTACTGGAGTGCTTCACACGAGAAAGTTGTTAATTCACCATGGCACCTTGTGTATGAGGACAAGGATTATATTAATTCCATTACACAGATGCAGGCCCTAAGGCATAGAGACACTGCATCTATCTGTACATGTAGTGCAGAAGGTGCCTGAAGCTTGTCTGGAAGACAAATCTGCTAATTCCGGATCTTCTAATCTGCTGGAAACTCCTAGGGGATGACCTGTACAGGCGACTGTGAATACTCAGAGAAAACACTTCAGCTCTGTCTTGTGCTATAAAGGACAAATGTTCTACAGTATTTACCAGCAGATTGGACTAGCAATGACACTTTATGCCTGGTCTGGTTACTTGGGTGTATTTTGTGCACGGTGCAGGTGATGTCATGTGATGTTTATCAAAGGATCCCAGTGTTGCTCGCTACAGAGGTAAATAGAGTTTCTGCAGAGAGGGCCTAATAGCAAACATGGGTCTGTGCAGCTGGGTAGCAACGAGGGTTATAAGCATATATAAATGTAGTACTTGAACTTCTACTTGTTTCAATCTCTTTGAGCCTTACAGCACTACATAATAGAACTTCTTACTTTTCCAAAAATAATCTGCCAAACAGGTCTCATGGAGGAATCCTGTCGTAGAAACAAAGGTAGGATCCAGTTCCCCGATTAAGCTTGCTGCCTTAAGTACAAGACCATCTTTCGTACTCCTGCTTTATTACTTCTTTCTTTCCAAAATCTGCAACAAGTAAAAGTTCTGTAAGCAGAGTCCTTCAGCACACATTTTTGATTCCTCATTAGATCAGGTCTACTTTCTGCTCTGATTAAGATGTCCCATGGATAAAAATATTCTGTGATCTTGAAGTTAATGACTTTTACATTGCTTAAATGGTTAAATTAGGATTGCATGAACCATCCTACTTCTGAGCCCTTGCCTTTTCAAACTTAAGAATATTCTTTTAGCACAATATGCAGGCTTGCAATATTTTCTAGGAACTGAGGGTGGGGCTGGGGTTGTCCTCCTTCCCAACCTTGTTCCTCCACAACCCATGAACAGAAGGCAAGAGGCATTCTGTGCAATTCTGGTACTTGAACTGAGAGGTCATTGCTGGTGAAAAAAAGTGTTTTGCCAAAGGATATGACAAGTATTTAGTGATTCCAAATGAAAGATGAGGCTCAGGAGTCTTGTATTTAGTTTTAAATTCTGGGGGCAAAAATGTTGCCAACTCTTCAGTCACTTCTCCTTGTAAGTTGGTCTCTTCGCTCGGTCTCTTACACCAGCTCGCCACTCGATCAAGCACCCTATTCCCTGGATCCACTATCATGGTCAATCTCCTAACTCTAAACATTTCAACCTCAATTTTCTGTAGATGTGGTTAAGGCTCTTGTCTGATGTTCTACATCTCTTTCCTCCAGGCTTCTTTTGCCCACAAACTAGAGCACATGCGCCCTATCCTTCCTTCAGCCCATTCCTATTTCTGTCACAGAACATCCTTGGAGTAAATTTTTTCCTTCCATCAAAGTGAATAAATTCCTTCCATCAAAAGAACATCAAAGAGGAGACTGTCTGCAGTTTTGGTTAACGAACAAAATTGCAAGTTTACTTAATTTTCGCCCTTGTACATGTCTCATGAACAGCTCTCCTATTTCTTGCTGAATACTAAAAAAATTATGTGTGTCCATACAAACAGGAGGCAAACTTGAGTTCAAAATTGTCTGAGTTTATCACAGAAACCCAAATTTTCAAATATTTGTACTTTAGGAGTAGTACTGTGGAGGAATTCACAGTAACAGAATTGTGTGTGACAGAAATATCTTGGAAATTACTCAACACAAAGGTAATTGCTTTCCAATTCCATGGTTTTTTTGAAGGATTCTGACAAGAGTCTTCCAATGACTTCTGAAGTTACTGCAGCAATTATCTTGCTTTATATATCAGTAATTGTACAGAAATACGTTCTCTAAATAAATAGGATTACCAGCTATCGTTTGTAGACATTATATGTGGTTATTACCTTTTTATTATTGTTTCAAGACAGTTGCGTTTCACTCCTTCAACTTTTTTTTGCTCACCTGCCGCAGATTTCCATATGCTCATAGCACCAAAATAGTGTAAGGACAGAGAAGATAATAAGTGAGAGGGTCCAGATCACCATCGCCTTGTGGCAGGGTGCTGCCATTTTATTGTTTTGTCGTAAACTATGTGTTTTCACACCACTCTGTGATGGACTGCGTTTCTTGACACTGTCATACCCCCCATGTTCTCAGGTAGACCTGTGACTCTCTGCCTGCTCCCTTTGGCCCAGGAAGTGCTCAGGTATAAAAATACATACCCTTATATGCAATTTATGTACAACATATAGAGGAATAGAAATATATGTAAAGGAGTGTTCAAATATTTATAAATATATACTTCATTTATTCAGACATAGCTACATGTACACACTTCTACATACGTATATTTCTATACATAAACACGCAGGTATAAAGATATAGTAATTAATTGTATAAATCCACAAAACTATAGGTATAAAGTGGATAAAACGTTCTTTACTAAGAGCTAATGGAAGGAATAGTTAAGTATGAATCTGAGTAGAAAGTAATTAAGAAAAAGTAGAGAGCACATTTGGGGCCCTCACTTTATCAAGCTGCAGAACAAGCCCTGACACACCTGTGGTAGGGGAACTTCAAGAGGGTAAAGGGATGCCAAAAATGGGGGGCAAGGGGATATAAACCTCTCCAAGGAGTTGACCAGGGACTGCCTAGCCTGATCCTGCTAGTAGTACATACTTCCTGCATTTTGTCCATTTAAGACAAGGAGTTAATGTATTTCATTTTAAAATTTTATTTAACCAGAATTAAAACAACGTAATATTTAGTAGTATGCTTAAATTCTGAATGGCACAGATTTTGTTTAAATTTATGGACATTTTTGATGTTAAATGGTGGCTCTAAGACTTTGTGTACAGCAGAACATTTTATTAGGAGTCAATGCTGCGTGCAAGTCAGGACATGCAAGAGATTTCTGCTGGAGAGGTGATCAGCATGAAAGGTGAGGCTAAATTCCTTGTATTTACAAAAGTTGGCTTGAAATCAGATCCATTCTACCATTTCACAAAAGCTGAAAGCTGTAAGTGAAACCAGGCAAGAAAGGATAGTCATCACTCTCATGGTGCTGAATTTAGTTGAACAAACCAATCAAGCTTATTTTTACTGCTGATGCATATAATTGTAGACATAAAAGAACATGTGAATGGCTAATTTCAGATGAGATATTGTCTCTAGTAAGAAGAGAAAATTCCAAGTAGTGTATACCAGTGTAGAAATACATTTTAAAGGAGACTTTTATGCGTCCTAATGCTTCTCATGGTCTCCTAAGACCATGCTCTAATCAGTGGATTATGGAAAGGCAGATGTTTCTTGTTTTCATTTACTGCAATTATTATAACTTGCATGAATTGATATTTAATTAGCTAAAAGAGGAGGAAGGGAAATCGACCTTATAGCTGTAACTTGGTTATTGGGATACTCATGTGGGTGAATGTCATGCAAGTTCCTGCAGTAACTCAGATCTATTAAAGTAAATTGGAGTATTTTCAACAGGAAAGATGGAGCGTAAGAAAGCTTAGATTATCTGTGTCCCAGATTTTAATATTCTTGTTCCAAATAAGGCAGGAAAATGATTGACTCCTGCTCACATATCTAGGGGAAGTTTGTTTGGCTTAACCTCTAGTGATGGTGGTGACCCCTCTCATATCACAACTGAAGGCGTAAGAACCTGGCCCAGAAAGTGTAGAACTATTGTTTGATTGGTTCCTCTGTGCTAAGACTCAAATGTAAATCTCACAACATATTAAGACATGCCTTAATCACCAGGCGACATTCAAACAAGAGAGTACATACAGGACGTGTCTCATTGTCAAAGAGAGAGCTCAGGTCTGTATTTAACATTTGGTTGTGGCTGGGGAAACACCAGCATTCTGATTCCTACTTAACTAACTTTTCAAATTCTGGGTTGTTATATTTCTTTCCCAATTCAATCAACAGATTAATATAAAGGATTGTCATGGTATTATGGAACGTATTTACCAGTATAGTATCCTCTCCTTGCTAGTATAGGTGTTTGACTAAATTTTCTACCCGATTACACTGAAATGAATCTGTTTATTTGACTGACATGACACCAACATAGTGCAGCAGATAATTTTCCATAGTATCTTTAACTATAGGTCCTATTCGAATCTGGCCTTGAATTGCTTGATCCAGTAACTTCTAGCAGTTAAAAAAATAATTATTATTTTCTCAGTTATTTCACACATTTAGGGTCAGAGAGTATATATGTCGAGTTTTCAGCTCTTTATCCTGGTCAGGAACAGATATTGCCTACATATTGTAGTTCATATTCATGGTTCTTGGAATCATTGAGTCTATTGCAAGATAAAAAGAACCTGGGAAGCAATGGGAAAGTGAAGTTTTTGTCAGTAAGAAATACCTTTCTACAAATAAGAAGCGATGCATTACTCTACAGTCAACAAAAGGGTACTAAAAACAAAAAAAAATTAAACATGAACAACATGATAACATACTGGGAGTGATAAGAATAAGCTGATAACTGTGAATGATTGTTGTAGGTGTTTCTAACAAAAAATCTGTTTAAGTGTCATAGCAGGTGTTTTACTAGCCAGCAGGAATGTTAGCCTAAATTCTCTCATATTGCTCAGAAATACACAGGTAGTCACATAGAGGATTGAAAATTAGATGGAATTTAAATAACTTAACTACAGTAATTCAAAGACTTCGCCTTAAAAAAAAAAAAAAAGATAAGAAGCAACCACTGGAATGTTCCACACATCCTTTGGGGTCCTGTGTATGTGTGTGCATACACAATACTAATAAAAGATATGTTATTCTTTTTCAGATTCTCTAAACATCATCCAGTTCTGATTTTCAGCCTTGAAATAATATGGAATGTATAATTCACATTCATCATCACATTTGATTGCACCATTCATAGATGAATGACCTTAATGTGCACGTTATCACTTTAACTCTTAGTTCTTTTCTAGTAGCATCTCGACAGATGCTTTGGATTTCTCTGGAAACCAAAGAAAAAAGAGATCTATCTGTAGGAAAAGAAAACTTCATATAGTGGTGCTGTTGCTATCCACCCAAACACATACTGTCGCTGTCAGAATTGGTTTTCCCCACAACAGACATTACCGTAATGTTTATGGCCAGCGAGATTGTTTAAGAGCACTAAAATCATGAAGTACTGTATGTGCTCTTTAATTAGGAATGTAATATACTCCATCTGGACTGATTAATTTTTTCAGTCTTCTATGGAGCTTGACTTTCCCACTTCCAACTGCAATAAAGAGAACTGAAGATTTTTTAGTGACTTCACTTTCAGTTAGATCCAAGTTAGCTGAGCAGTTTGTGGAAGTTGTTCATAGACCGCAAGCTGAGCTTCCTGAAGGAGCAACCCATGGTTCTCATTTCCAAAGTCATAATGAAAAGCATATCAGTGCTAGTAGAAATCTCTGTGATTAATTCTCTCTGTATTGACGTGGGGTATTTGAACGCTTACAATGTAAATCAGCTCATGTCGCAGTATATACATTCATCTCTGTTGTATTTGAGAAGATAAACTGTAATGTCGAGACTTTAGCTTTGAATATAAAACATCTACATTTAAATTTTGGAAAAAAAAGTAAATCTAGGAATTTATTTTGTCAGAGCTGTATGAAAGTATGAGAACTAACTGAAACAGGGGACTGTATTAATCAGAGAAATTATCTATCTTTCATTATGGGATTTACAAGGAATGAAGAGAGAATGAATTTACTGCTTTATCCTTTATTCTAAATCACCGTCAAAATTCCCTTTCTCTGCATGTAATGAAATGCCCACTTGACATGCTCTCCAGCAGCACATGACGAAGAGCAAAAACTAGCAGAAAAATGGGTGGCTGACTTTTGTGGAAAGGATGTTTTTTTATTAAGAGAGAGTCAACAGATGACGCTGGGGGTGTAAGTAATAAAGTCTCCTCAAACGTTACCAATTGCTTACCTTTAAGGGTTAGCATGAAATAAATCGGTGACTTTGCTGTTCCTGGACTGCTGTGCAGAACACAGAATATTTGGAACCTGGCTGGCAGTCTAATTATATGAGTGTATAGCTGGTATATATACATATGTAACCAATATAAGTATATACTTATACTGTATAAGACTAGTGTCGCTGTTTTCTTTTGTCAGTGTGTTTGACAAGCGAGTCCATTTCTCTTTCCAAGGGCTCCATTTACTCAATTTTAATAAACGTATTTTCTGAATTTGGTAGGTTTTCTGTTACTGTTCTTCAAACAATACAAGTAACCATATTTCCTTATGTAGTTTTTTTTCCCCAAAACGTATTTCTCTAGAGCCTAAGTCTCTCTAATTGAAATCAATGTGACTCTTAGATTGGCTAATGTGTAGTTTCTTTAAATCCTGACTTATTTCTGTTAGTAAGCACATGGACGAATGTATATTTCCATCACCTAACTTAAAGCACTTCAGTGAGGGACAGACTAGGGACTGCAGCCTTCAGGTGTAACACTTGAAGAAATACCTCTTCAAAGACAGATTCAGAGAGGGATGTATTTCTCCCATTATCGGTACTGATGCCTAGGGACAATGTCCTGGTTACAACACTGTAAGCTGGACTACTAGAGAGAAATGTATTTCATACTAACTCTGGTGCCATCTGGTAAGTTTTGTTCATTGACTTAGGTAAGACAAATCAAAAATGGGCTTTCTTTTTTTAATTTTTTTTTATTTTTTCTTTTTCTGATTATTTTGTTACAGGCTGGAATAGTTAGTTAAGGCCTTGAAACCCCTCAGTAGAATAGAAACAGGTAAGGTATTGCGTCTCCCTATCCTAGACTGCATGTACTCTGAATGGCATGTGAGCAATTCTGTCCTTCCGAATGTTCAGGATAACAACAATGATCAATTTACACAGATCTATCGCTTGCCTTGAATTAGCTCCAGATAGAAACAGAGTGCAGAGAGGGAGCCCTGTTGTTCATACCACCTCACTTCTACTAGCTACTTATTTACTAATCTTCCCTTCTCCAAAACTGATAGCAGGCTACTTCTGTGTATTTTGTGATACAGTCAGTAAGATTGTACTTTCTGGTACCATGTGATGACTTTAACTGCTCATTAAAAATCTTGAATGGTCCCAGTTAACAATCATGTCTGCTTTGACATTCCTCACAGTGCAAAACCTTAATGTACTGTAATGACAGAGAATAGAGACAAGGAGACAAGTCCATTGTCTTGTATAAACTGTTCTCTATGTTCTATTATAAATTTATGGAACTAAGCTGATTTTCATCTTAACAGAGAACCTGACTCAAAATGTACATATGAGCAGACATTTCTTTTTGGTTTGTCTGCTTTGAATCCAATACTGCTCATCCTTCTAGTATCAACTCTCTTCACATTTGAACATTTTTAAACAGCAGAAGAAAATGCTGAGAGGCAGTGAGTAACAAAAGGAAGTATTTAAAACCTTTAGTTCTACCCGTGCTGGGTTACAGTTTAGAAATCAGAGAATCTGGAATTTGACTGTAGAGTTCACTGTCATGAATTATGGATTACATTGGTTCAGAAGATTTTGGGAGTGTTCTATCGGCTTCAGGTAACAGTCAAAACCAGCTGCTCATTCCTCAGGTACGGATGAAGTGACGTGTCAGAGGTTGATTGTGTTCTTCCCAGTTTGCTAGTAAGTGATCATAAGCAGCTGAAACCTTGCCCTCCCTTTTCGAGGGACAAATTAGATGAAACAGTTCACAGGAGAGGCAGGGAGAACATGAGGAAAGAAGAGGAGTTAAATTAAAAGGTCAAATATTCCCTTGTCCACAAGCCAAACAAACAGTCTAGACACAAAAAACCTTCCAGAACTATAAGGGAAAGAACACAACATACAGTTTAGCCCTATCAGTATAAAGATAGAGCTGGTTATAATTTTTAAGTCTTGGTGTCAAAGTACTCTTCTGCAGGTGTATAGGATGTCATTGCACTGACCTTAAAGTGAAACCCACCCCTATAGAGAAGGTCAAGAAGGCAGGTCTCATCATCATTTATGTCTTTTTGCTGACCCTCTTCACAACAGCGATTTCATAGTTAAAGAAATGGCTTTTGCTGTGTTTCTAGGTCAGTTTATGTAATGTATAAAGCTGCTGTTGAAGAGTATGCATGCATTTCTGCAGCTTTTTTTTTACTGCTATTTTGTTTGTGGGGTATTTTTTTGTGATCTTTGCAGATTCTGAGATCTTCAAAACAGGATTTTGGGTCACAGAGTAAAACCAGTAATAGCAGGACACATGATAAAGATGGGGCAATGATTGTTCAATTAACAGATCAATAAGTATCCTCTCACACAAACGGTTGTCAATGATAAATGCCCAAAGGTTGATTAAACTGCTTTTCCAAATACTTCAGTGTAAAAATCAATCTCTAGAACACACAGTGCTAAGCAGATAAAACAGCCTCTGAAATCTGTACCGTGACAATGATATGAGCCCAGCAATCATAAAAATATATCTCGATCCTATTTGTAGCTCTTGTGTGTTGCCGTGGGCCATTCCTGTTTATCCATCCACATGAACTGAAGAACATTGACTATGCTGACTAAACAGCTACAATTTGGATGAAGAAACAAAACGGTCTTTCAAATTTCAGATTTTCTTTTATGCTGCTGGTGCAGCAACTGCTGAAAAGGCAAAGGAAATTAGGTTGAGTGTTCAATCGGGACTGAGTGAGTCTAGTTGTGTTATTTAGATACAGAAGACGTTGGTGGGTGCCTAGCATGAATTTAGTAAGGGAGAGGGCTGCGGAGCACCTCCTGTCACTGCAGTCTGTTTAAAAATGTTCTCATAAAAGGGATGAAAATCGTTGGTTGCCAACCTTGTTTGCTTTTGATAACACTGCAAAGTGAAGAGACCATGGCTGATTATTCTTTCAAGAATTTGCTATACATTTAATAAACATGCATACAACCAGACTGTGAGAGCTTTGCCCCTCTATTGTATTGCTAGGTGAATGTATCTATGACAATAATCTTTTCAAATTTATATTGCAATACAAAAAACCACCTTCTCCCTCTACCCCCATAAATTTGAGGATAGACAAGCTTATTTTAATTAAATTTATATTTATATACTTCTGTTCTTTTATTACTTTGGAATCACATTTTGCAACCTATGACTTACAGTAAGAGTTTGGGGATGTTTTATAGTCCTAAGAAAATGTTTGGTGTGCTTAAAAGCTACATATATATATATATATATAATTTCAAAAAATTTCTTTCAGAAGTAAAAACATTCTCCGGCAGCTGCATCTTAGCACCACAACAGTATGTGGACAGCTTTCTGATGAAAGCTCCCACATGCATAATGTTTTTCCCCATTCAACAAAGCATTTGCAAGGATGAGAAAATTCCTGCCTTTGAAGAAGCATAATTTTCATCAGATAATCCCTTCAAGAAAAGAGGTGCATGGCTTTTCATACCCTTGCGAAGGAGAGCAGCCATTCTGTATTCAAGACCACACTGGGTGGATCTAGCCTATAACGTAAAACTCTTCTGTCCAAACACTGCAATGAGAGGTACAAATGGAGGTATAGAAGCTATCCGATCCTGTCTGTCTCAAAAATACAGTTTCTACTGTCATTTCTGTTGTTGGGAGGGGTTTTTTTTTACTAAAGTTAGCCCTGACTTTCTGCACCAGAGTTGAAGTGTTCCAAAATGGTCTGGGGCACTTTGGTACTGTTTCCTATACATGAATAATGGCTTTGCAAATGATTCAGAAGTACATGCACTAAGATCTAGAAAGCCTCTGAGAGCTGAAACAGATAGGAAAAATACAGTATTACAGAAAAACTAACACAGATTACATGTAAGAATTTCTTCAATAATTAAATAAGCAAACAATGTTTACCAAGATATAATCGGGATTGTGAATAACAGGTATGAGGTCATTTCATGTTGTGATTATCACTGGTTTAGACACGAATCATTTAGAAATATTGTAGCCTGTATACTTTGTAATTAGAGGAAAAATCCAAGTTAACTTCATTCCTTCACCAATATCTTTTGATGTGGTACAACATGTATTCCTTTTTGATCATCGGAAAAGGGTGAAAAAAGCTTTATGTAACAGACCTAAGAAACAGGGCATTTAAGTGAGCATACCGAGGCCATTCACCCTTCTAATATATGCAGCAGTCTCTCATTACTGTTGTACAGTAACTAGAAAAAAAATAAGAGACAAACATGAAAACCTACATTTTAAGGTGTATGCAATGATTTATTCAGCCTGATGCTGCAAAAGACATGACCTGTCCTATTGCAGCCCAACCCACTGATATAGATGTATATTTCTCTTTTTATTGAATTCAAAATTTTATTCACACCTATCAAAAATACACTTCTCCTTGCAGTGGTAGTATGCCAAATGGCTCTTTGAAAATGTTGATACCAGGGATGCTTCATCTGAACAGCAGATTCATGTAGTTAATCCAGTGGAAAGCTCTTCTTACAGATTTTCAGTTCTTCTTTCTATGGGAAACTATCAAAATTTGCCATTTTAGGCAAGCTTAAACTCATCACAAAGTTCAAATCAAAGCTTAAGATGTGACCTTAAAATTTCATTTATTAAGAGCATATCCTACAGTTGCTGAATTACATTTAATTAAGCTGTGAAATACATACATTTACTTAAACTTGTAAAGGTTACCGTAATAAAAATTAGCAGAAATCAGAGAAATGTCACTGTGTAACAAACTATGTCTACTGGTGTTCATTTCTTTACATACAGAAACCGAATTTGCATTAAAATATACTCATATACTTGCTATGTCGTTGATGCTTAAGGAATTTGTTGGGTTTTCCCAGCAAAATGTTAGCCATGAAGAATCATGACGAGAACTAGAGCAAAAGATCCTATTAAAACCTGTGAAACCATTTAAAGTTAATTCTTTATCTTTTGAAATATTCTGTTCTAGAGCCAAAGATGGAACTGAAAACAAAGCAGAATGTGGAGGAAAATCTTAAAGAAGAAAAGAAACTGACTTTGAATGTGTACTCCTAAATCCTCCTGATTAGGAACAATAGCTTTCTGGGAAAGACAGGAGTCTGCTTAAAGTAAGGCAAGTCCTTGTAAAATTCTGGTATTGATACTAATCCATTGATTCTGATAATAGCCTTAGTGCTACATTGGTTGCAAAAGGAATTGAGACTATAGTAGAAATACATTATTGAATTTTGACTCATTCCTGTCTTGGTTTGAAAAGACAGGTGTCTGTGGAGGAAGGCAGGAGCCTCCCTTGAAATGGAAAGTGCAACCCCCTTCCCTCCAAATTATTATAATTTTGAAATTAACGGGCCTTCAGGCAAAGATATGGGGAATAGGAATAACTGTTCTTTACTAATATATATATATAAAACACAAGGCAGGGAAAAACAAACAACCCACTGGTTTACACTGACAGAGTCAGAAATACAACCTGACACCCTGTTAGGGTGGCAGTAGCAGTCCGATAAGATGCTGGCTGCAGTCCTCCTGAAGCGATGGATGTAGTTCTGTGGAAGCAGCAATCAGGTAAAAGAGTCTGGTCTTCCTCCGAAGGTCCAGTGGTCGGCAGGTAGCTCTTGTCCTCTGGAACTCCAGTGGGGGGAAAAGCTCCTCTGGGAATCCAGTGGAAGAAGGCTGCTAGGGTGTTTGAAATCTGTTTTTATTTGGCATGGACTGCTTGGCTCCTTCCCCGCCCCCCGCCTCGCCCTGGGCGGAGCACCTCACAATGGAATAGGGAGTCGTGAGGTAGTTCCTTGATGGGCCATTAACAGGAGATAGTCCAGGAGGGAGTTATCTATGGGTCATGCGATAAGGCATTGTTGTGCCCATTAACAGAAGATAGTCCAGAGGAGGGAGGCAGGGAGCACCGCCCCACCTGGTCTCAACGCCTCCTTGAAGATGGTAATAGAATATTTTTTTTTTCCTTTTGGCACATTTTACACTGTAACCCAGGACAATTACCCAATAAACATCCATACTTTCCAACTAGCTCCTACCAGTTCTCAGTTACTTTGCACTTGAGTGTAGGCAGAAGACTGAAGTGAAGGCATGAAAGTGAGTGGAGGTGATCAAAATCTTTAGACTATTACATAGCTTTCTATTCCTACCAATGGTATTGATTCTTTTAATGTACGTGTAGTAAGTTTTTACTTCTGTGCATTGGAAATACATTTCTTAAAAATTATATACGTCACCTGGACATGAATGAAATCTTAGAATGAGATAGTAGCAATTTTGCTTAAATAAACTGATCTTTTCGGTCATAAGAAAACTGTTTTCTGAGCTCTGTTGCTTGGAAAATTCTGGGTTATAACTACATGATTTCTTTCAACTTATTTAGCTTCTTTTACACATCTTGGTCCTTAGAACAAATTAAGTAATATTAAGATCTACTTTTTTAGTATAACTTGACAACTATAATAATTTAAACTGTCATTTTTACCTGATGTTTTAAAGAATTAATCAGCTTTTCTCTAACACTTTTGACAAAAACATACATTATGCTCGATTTCTTTTTTCTCCATCAGAAAAGTTGTACTGCAGTACATTTATCCTGCTGAACATAAACAGTGTGCCCACATTAGAATTAGAGTTGTTATTTGCAAGAGGGAAGATTACTTTTGAAAGACATTGAGGGTTTTTCAGTTTGCATATTGTACAGAAGTCCTTAGTAATAGAGTAAATGGCTCAGAAACTTTGCGAGTAGTCAGTTTCTGATTTGAATAACTAAAAAAAAAACCCAGCATTCATGTGTTCTTCCACTTGTGATTACGTTCCTCGTGGTTAATGTTACTTACATTTAATGGTAGTATCCCACTACAATTCATTGAATAAGACTATAAGAATCCAATAGGATTTTTTTGTCTGATGTTAGTTGGACCATTTTAAATATTTGTTAAATCATATAGATTTCCTTGCAGTGGCTTCTTAAATACTTTCTAGTTGTAATGGGTTTTTTTAGAATTTTTTTCTCACTGACAAAATCTTTTGACTTTTTCTAAAAAGTATTTATATAAACAGCAAATTTAAAATATAATACTTTCATTGAAATAAAGTTATACAAGGAGCAGCTGGGTCATGCTACAAAACAGAAAAGATTGTCTAAAGGTTGTGAAAAGTGACATCCCAGATTTCAGGCTGTTGACGGGAATGCTCTAAATTACTGTAGTTTTGTCCCAGCTACTACATAGCTGCTTTGAAACCAGGGCAGACAAATTTAAGAAAGCTCTGACTATGCTACTCCTCCAACACAAAGCTCTCAGCACTTCTGCAGTACTGTGGAGCTCCAGACCTAGGTAGTGAGGATAACTAGACAAAGCACAAGGAGTAGATTTCTGTGGTTTACAAGCAATTATTTAATCGTATTAGGACATCACACAGACTATTAATTAACTAAATGTCAGATAAGGTGATGCTGGACCATCTTCTTGATTCCCATGATTCCGTCCCACTTGTCCCTCCTATCCCATGCCAATTATATTGGGAAGGAAAATAAACGCTCAAATTGTTGGTTATTCTATAGTCTTCTTAGGTAATTATAGAGGAAATGAAAAATGCCTAGCTGGAACACAGTGCCTATAGATACGAACATCCTTTACAGCGCTTTCAGCACTGATTTATTTCTGCTTCATTATATCAGTATTAGCGCTATCTCTTAAAGGCTGGGATATGCCTTGGTTACTTCATTAAATCTAAAATATTCTAGCTTATGTCACTTGGCTGTTGGGTATAGCCTGCTAAATGCGTAGGGAAAACCATTGTCAGCAAGGTACTATAATCATAGTCAACATCTTGGCAGTGCTCACCTTTCCCTCCTAGCTGGTCCTGAAAAATATTTGCATTTCTTATGTAATGGTTATGGAAAAGTTCCGGCAGTGGAAGGAAAAGATTTTTTTGAAAGCAAGCCAGCATTTGATTGACGGTAAACTGGCATTGCTTTCAGGTAAATTTTTATAATATAATTGAGAAAATATTTATTTTTCCAACTTTATCATTTTTAGATTCCAAAAATAAGATCGCGCAAACTAGTGATTAGGCTAACCACTGGAAAACCACATACTAGTTTCTGTGCTGAATTTAAAAAAATGAACCCAAAGTAGACCTATCTGGAGGGCTGAACTTGTTTGATGCCCCTTTTAAACAGAAGAAATGGGACTGCAGCCAATTTTTCAAAGCTGTTCTATGATCCATAAGATCAAATGAATAGACAACTGGAGTCATCAGCAATTTAACTTCTTTGTATTTGTTGTGAGTGCCTTCATTTTTAAAATGCTATTATACCCTCTCTATTTTGTTCCCTCTCAGATTGCTATATCAAACATTCAAAGACAGAGAAGTTCCACATACGTTTAATGTTAACCATGAGGCCAAGCTCTTAATTATTTGGATCAAAGCTGCTATACATAATTTTCCTCCTAAAACATTTAGCTTTAGTGACCCAGTGTGAGGTCTAGGAGTCAAGCTGTCTCCTTTCCATCTTGTTCATCCTCATCATTACTAGAAGCCAAATTAAAGCATTGGTGACAGCTGTGCAACAAACTCTGTTGTCCAGCCATGCTCTGACAGCAGATGTAAGTGTTTAGGTGTAGAAAAAAAAAAAATCTCTTAAAGATGCACAATCTAGTTCAAGTCTTATAGCTGTGGCAGGGCAAATGGGAACACAAAGCATCAAACAGCTATTTTTATTTCCAGGCTCAGCATATTCAGAATATGCATAGAGACAGGTCTGAGGTTTTTTTAAAAGAGATCAAATTTTTAACAAAGCACCTTTTCAGAACAGGACATTTTTAAAAAAAAAATCTTCTAATATTGCTTTGAGGAATCTCTGCCCTTTCTGCTTGCATTCAGAGTTACTAACAAACATGTCCAAGTTGCTGCATCGTCAACTGGAGCCATTTCAGAGCTGTCATCCCTAGACTCTATCTTTGGCTACATGGCCCATCTGATCTCTCTGACTGTCAGTCAGGCTGGAAAGAAACCAACCCTACCGGGATGGAGTCTAGGAAGATGCACATTACAGTGACTAAAGGGCCAATGCACAATTGTCATAGATGTCAATCAAGTTCGGCAGTCCAAGCCTCTTCAGCTGAGGAGGAGGAGGAGGCATTCCAGTGCAACAGGGTGCAGCAGGGGCTCTCTGTGGAGGGAAGCAGCACAAGGAGCAGCCAGGGGCAACCCCAGCCCATGGCATCAGTCAAGTCTGTGGTGAAGAGGCGGTCTGAGGTCAAGCTGGGAAGCAAATCTGCTGTTCAGGATCAGGTCCAGTGAGGGTAACCAGGGTCAGACACAGCCCGCTCATAAACAGAAGAATTCATAGGGATAATATCAAGCTAGGGAAGATTAGCTGGCAGAGATGGAGTCTGGTGTCCTACAGTATCATTGGGGCTAACTATATTAAGTAGACCCTGGGCACGTACAAATAGGTATCATTTATGTCACTGAAATGATTCCTGAAGAGATGTTAGTCGCTGCAATTCAGTCTGTTTACAGTATTCAAGAGGAGGGAGCAATGTGTTTGGATACTGGCTAAAAATCATAATTGATCTGTATATTTACTTTTCATCCTTCCTATATGCTTCAGCTAACTAAAATATCTCTACTAAAAGCAAACACAATACACAAAAATGAACACATTTCTGTCATATCATGTCAGTTAAATAAAAGCATTCAGGACTCAACAGTAGTAATAATATGACTTTTATGTGTTCAGTTAATGCAATGATTGTATTGGATTCATAGGGAAAACAACCAAAAAAGCTACAAGAATATTTTGGAAAATTAAGCCTGTATAAAATGAACACTTTAGGTGAAGAAGCTTACATTTAGTTAAACCTTCATGAGAGTAATATAAAGAAATATCTTTACTCTGCAATTCTTTTTGACGTGTTTGCTTTTGTGGTCCAGTTTACTTCTGAGGTACTCTTCACATCCATACAACCCTGGCCACAGAGGTGTAGCTAGTGCTTTTCCTGCACCTTGTTTTCATCCATTTGCCACATTCATAGTATGGTCATAGCATCAGTGTTTAAACAAAGCCTAAACCTGCTCTGCATCCTCATCTGTGCTGCACGTGCCTCTTCTTGTCCCAGCTGCCTTTGTCCCACATTAAGTACAGTTGGACTCAATGATCTAAAAGGTCTTTTCCAGCCGAAATGATTCCATGATCTAAAAGGTCTTTTCCAACCGAAATGATTCCATGATTCTATGTACGTGAATGCATTTTAATGAAGATGGAATCATATGGTGGTTTATCTCTGTTTGGTTTTTCTATCCTTAGTCTCAGCATATGCAGGTCTCAAATAAACATTTCTGTTCTTTTATCATGAATTAATATGTAGGCATGATGGCAGTGAATATTTCTGTCAAAAGTTTTTACATGTATTTTGAAAACATCTATTCTTTAATGCATTTGGTGAAGGCAAACCTCTACCACACATGTAACTCTACCTGTGAGGAAGAAGAGGAAACTAACAACAGATGACAATGTGCTGTACCATGACAAGGAGAAAAAGCACTATGTGTAAGAACAGTATTGGGCAGAATACAATCAGCCCTTCAGCATTTTCTGCAGTCTCTGCGATGTCCATACTTAGCTATTTCTACATTCAAAGCACCAGAAATAATAATGTTTCTTGAGCTGTCAGGTCAAAGTTTTTGTGTGATTAGAGACTATGCCCTTCTCAGATGTAAAAACTGAAAAAATAAGTGTTCTGAGCCTTAAAAGTGCAAAATTAACCAACACTAATTTGATAGAATAATATTCAAGTTTTGGTTTTTTCAAGGAGTTAATATATGTTTACCTATCACCATGATAGATTGTGACAGACTCTACTTTGTGCGTGTCACGGAAAGAAATCTTTCAACGGTGGTCTAGACACAAAATGTGCTTTACAGGTCTCTTCATACATCCGTGAATTGGGCAAAAGAAGAAATAAGAAGTGGGTGGGAGATAGCAAGATTAAGGACATATGACAGGCACTTTTGATGCATAATTTCTGGATAGCTATTTTCCCTGTTCCACAGTAATGACTTCTGGAAATACAATATTTTTCCCAACTACACGGGCAGACCAGTTTTTGCAGATCCATGTTGCAGCACATCTGCCCTGGATCATCAATCTTATGCTGGAAAATGAAAGAGACAAAATAAATTAAAGATTAAAGATATTTTACAGCTGGTATCTGACAATTTGATGTTATTCCTGAAGCTGTGGTTTATCCTCCCTAGAGTGTTTCCTAAGGAATGACAGCAAGGTATCCAGTAATCAGTGGTTCCCCACAGATCACAGAATCACAGAATTACAAGAAAAGAGGCTGAGGTAAATTCTGAAACATGGTGATTTCAGACTTGAAATTAAGACTGATTAATCAATGGATTTTGAAATTGTTTATTAGCTGTTTTTAGCAGTGAGGATGGTTAACTTCTAATAAGCACTGAAGTGCATTCTCTACAGTTGGTAACTTCAAAATCGAAAATATAATGACTGCTTTCAAAAAATATCTGAACAGAATGGGGTCATTGTTATATCTTTCTTATTCTAAGTTGAATCCTGAGATTTTTACAGTTTAAAAGCTGAGAAAAATGGACAAAATCAAGTTCACTTTGTGAGTGTGTGTTACTCTGAAATCAATATTATATTTAAGAATATAAATATACCTTATGCCATGGGGGTTTTTTATAATAATATGTGTTGCTAGTTGTGTACACTCTTAATTTCCATATGCTTGGAATGGTAAGCCTCTAGTGGGAAATTATGTGAGGCTGAAAAGGAATTTCCATGATACACCTCTGCCTTCAAATATTTGTAACTTTGTATGGAGTTCTTTGAGATGAAATTTCAGATATCCCAGGGAAATTCATGAAGGTTAATAGCAAGACTGTCACAAAATGGAATATTTTCAAGAGAGGTGTTCAGTGTCCATGTTTGTTATTTGGATCACTGGAAAACACTGCTAAAGATTTGTGTTTTACGTAATCATTATTAGTATAGTCTGAAATTTTTCATTTTATGTGGCTGTTTGTACTTGTTTTGTAACACGCACAGCATTCTATATCTTTGCAGAGAAATAAAATGTGTATTTAAAGATGCTTCCTTTTACAGCATAAATGTGGATACATATTGACTGTCTCTTTCAATTATTTCGATGAAATCCCATGTCCTGTTTGGCACATGATATAACAGTCCTGCCTGGGACAGTATAACACAAAATACTGACTAAATCACTTCCCCTCCTTTTTGCTGAAAAGAACAGGAAAATGTTGTTTCCTACTGAAAAAGGAAAGTAACTTTTCTAACAGGTTAGGTTCAAGCTCATTTAAGAATGCTCAAATTTTGCATAAGTGAAATCTTTGCTGAGCAATAATACAAAGTATATTCTGATATAAATGACTTACGATTTGAGTAAGAGATTGAATTCCTCCTGCTGCCGATGAGCCTTGGAGTACCTGCATGCACAGCAAATTTCTCCTGAGTTTATTAAGTGTTTTGCTTATGAACTGTGCACTCTGTGCATGTGCTGGTTGTCTATTGTTCTATTCACGTACAACCATCAAGCACTCCAATTATCTTCCAGTCAGGCACAATAGCTTTTTGGTTGATTTAGGAAAGCAGTCTTGTTTAAAAGGGCATCATTAGAAGAGAGCTATAAAAAGATCATCCTACTCTTCTGGGTGTCTGCCAACATGGTTTTTTGGCTGAGGAATGTGACAGAGGCTGAGAAATAAGGGATTCTGAGATCTACTCCGACTGGCACTGATAATTATTATTTACCCAAAGTGGTGACTATAGCAGTAATAGATCACTTCGGAGGTGTCAGATGTTGAAAAGGAAATAGGATGAATGATCTTTTCCATTAAGGTATCAGATTCATAGACAGGTGATGTGATTTATACAAAAATTTGTAGCCAAAGGTGGAAGAAAAATCCACTGACAACTCTAAATCCCAGGCAACTTCCAACTTCCCCTTAATGTATTTCTGTTTATATGAATGTATTTGCCAAATTTTTAAGTAACTGTTTTTAAGGGAAGAAGGAGCACAGTGTAACTCATTCCATGAAACTCTGCAGTCTGATGGATCCCCAGAAATTCAGACTTCTAGAAAACTGCATTTTGGTCTTCTTATTGATGCTTCTTTGTTGTTGTGCCTTGGTAGCTACTTTGCAGTAATACGTCCAGGAGGCACTATTATAATCACAGAATCATAGAATGTATTGGGTTGGAAGGGACCTCTAAAGTCATCTAGTTCACCCCCATACAATAAACAGGGACATCTCCAACTAGGTCAGTTTGCTCAGAGACCCATCAAGCCTGACAGTGAATGCCTCCAGGGATAGGGCTTCCACTACCTCTCTGGGCAACCTGTTTCAGTGGTCCACCACCCTCACATTGAATAACTCTTTCCCCATGTCCAAATTAAATCTACACTTTTGTAGCTTAAAACCATTACCCCTCGTCCAATCACTACACACCCTTGTGAACACTTTTTCCCCTGCCTTCTTATAGGCTGCTTTCAGGTACTGGAAGGCTGCTATAAGGTCCCCCCAGAGCCTTCTTTTCTCTAGGCTGACCAACCCCAACTCTCTCAGGCTGTCCTCATAGCTCCAGCCCTCTGATCTTTTTCATAGCCCTCCTCTGGACCCACTCCAACAGGTCGAGGTCCTGAGGATAGAGTTTTCAGCCTCTCTTTTGCCATTTTCAAAAGGTTCCTTAGGTAGGTTTATGCTGTGCTATCATAGGGTATTTTTGCTTCATTTAGTATACTCTTTCCTCACATTCTATATAGTGAGGAACTGTTTGCTTGCCTTTAATAGAGTACTTTCATTTTCAAGTGAAGGATAAACAGGCACTCAAGTATGGAGACCTGCAAAATGCACAAAATCTTAAGTGTACACCTCAATCAGAAATTTGTGAATGAACAAAGACCTTAGAGCACACACTTTCGCTTCCTCATAAATTTGCAATTTGATGTGTGAAATTAAAAATCAGATTGAGACCCTCTAGTAGGAGAAAAATGGATTCCAGTTAGTGTATCCATCCATGTCTCCTGTAGTCTCACTGGAAGACTTACTATGGAGCCAGTCAGAAAGAAAGAGCTAAAGTATTCATCTAGATTTTCACATGGGAATTTTGCCCGTGAATGTATTCCTCTTGCAGTAGTGATGTGCTTTTTGCACCAACTTAATTCTCCACTGTAGTTTCTGTCAACTTCAACTTTGTTTCACTCCTGTACTTTTAATATTTACCCCTGTTCTGTCCCTTTATTCAACTTTCTTCCTTTCCTTCTTTTTAGTTCATTTCCCCTAAAAACTTCCTACTCTCAAGGAATGAAACTGGCGTTAATCACTGGACTCTAATGTTCTTCCATTCAGTGTGAGAATAAGATGCCTGCCTTTCAGCATCTGTGGATGAATTAGGTGGTTAAATTCTTAATAGCAATGTTATGCTTTTTTTATACTATTAGTGGAAGATCACACACACACATTTGCACATTAGACTAAATAAGCAGTAGAATTTGGTAAACTCCAAAGAATCTTGTCCCTTTTGCAAGCTTAGTATATTTGCTCTGGGAATTCAGTCATATTGTCTTATAGTTATATATGTAGTCATATATATTTCAGGAGCACATTTCCACAACTAGTTTGACCATGATTTTAACACATTTTTACTTAGATGTAGTAAATTATTTTAAAAAATATTTTATTATTCTGAATGAGCAAATCTGCATATAGAACAGGCTCATTAGTGGAAGGACAAAACCCTGTGAAAGCAGAGCTATATTTCTTCCATTAAAACCACTACCATCACATCACATTATATTGATAGGCAATTCATAAAACACAAAGAATGTTGAATTTCACATCTTAGCACAATATTCTGACCTGTTGTTCCAGTAAGTACAATAGTAGTGTAAAGAAGGTAACAATTCACAATCGCTACATCCGCCTGGCATGAACCTGAGAAAGCAGCCAGATCTGTGCAGAGAGGCACAGATCCTGAACAATTTTAGGCATACTTAACTCTCTGTCAATTAGAGGTATTTCCTAATTCATTTTTACTACACTAGTTTTATTTTAAAATAATGTACATTTGGAACAGCCATATGCACTCCTTTTTGTTATGGAATAAAAAGGGTGATTTTTCTCCCCTTCATCTGTTCAAATAAAGAATTTTAAAATTATAGGAAAATAGAATGATAAACAGATTTCGGGGAACAAAATACTAAAATGTCAATAAGTAATAATTAGGCTTCCAATCATACAGTTGGGAAGAACACAGATACAAGAGCATCTTGATATGTGTTTACTACTAGATAATAACTAGTGATGGATAAGTAGATGAAATACTTTGCCATCATGAACAGCCACAAGTGTTACGCTCAGATGCCATTGGGTAACTCAATCAGGTAATGATGGTGTCCTCGTTACATGGCAAAAAAGAGAATTGCTGTAGCATTGTAATTTCTATTTTAGTGTAACAGTGAAAGACAAAATGCAAATGGAGTGGGACTATTGTCCTCTGAACTTTCTTACCCTAAGCTAAACTTTGATCTCTGAACGTCAACCAGAGCTAGACTAATGCAAGAGGAATCGTTTTGGTGGCAGAAAGCTCACAAACAATCTCCTGTATCATACATCTATTTGCTACTACCCTTATCCTGCTACAGCTGAAAAATATGACCAAAATAAAAAAAACATTGTGAAGATACAGTGGTCCCTATTGATGGGGTTTGCTTCTCGATGTAGTTAATAGCCAACATATAGGGGAGAACCATGTAATTAGATTTGCTGGACATTCAGAATTGGTCAATACATTCAGCTGATCTTCAGTTCCTTATGCATCAAAAAAGAACAATTCCGTCTCTTGCCGTTAAATTCTTATCATTTTAGAATTTTCTTTCTTGGAAATTGCGACATTGCCCATAAATTCTGTCACAAAGAGAATAAAGGCAAAAGCTCCCTGGAGCCAAATTATTTCCCACAATCCGTAATAAGATTTTATTTTTCTACTACCAAGTGTAACCACTATTTTATGTTACCTCTAGTGGGTTCAGGTACATGTGGCTTTAATTAATTCATTTTAATATTATCAGCACATAGACTTTCCATTCTGTTACTGTAATTGATTCTGAACTTTGCAAACAGATTGCAAGACAGGCTTTCTGATGTTGTATCTACAGACTTAAAATAAACTCTTTTATTCACTTTTATAGCTTTTTCTGGAGAAAGAATTAAGTCACATCCATAAGATCATTAGTTTTGATATATTTTAGAGTGGCTAATTCATCTGAGTATTGATATCAATTTAGCTGACAGCCTAGATTTTCTTGAAGGAGATGGAGACAAGTCATGCTTTTCAGACATAACTTTGTCACCAGATATATTATTGCTTTAGTAAATTTGTTGTTTTCGTCTGTCTCTGCACATGTTTCAAAATGCTTTTTTTTTTTTGTTTTGTTAAAATACAGTGACCATCTAAATTCTGGGATGTTCTATTTGTAGTTTGTTTTTACAGTGATGAAAACCTCTGTAGAACCTGAATAAGAGAGGATGGGTTGAAATACTGACACAATCTGTAAGCATAGGGTAGAATGCTGATTGTAAATACTTTTCGCAATTAAGGGTCCCTAATGTTTAGGAATATGTGATCTCAAAGAAGGGCAGGCATGGGACAACTGACAAAAAGTTGTATATTGCTAAAAATCTATGGTTTGTAAAGTTCACATTCAGCTTTTGGTCAGTGAGTCCCTCTCTCGATTTTTTCCTCCTTTTCTCTGGGTTACTTTAGATCACCCTCTGGAGAACAGCCTCACAATACAAAGAACATAAAGAACTGAACAGGGAAGAAGAAAACTGTAACTATCAAATGTAGCAATAAATACGGTGAATGATCATATCAGAAACTATATGAAATGACAGCATTTCTTCACGGATATGTAACTTTCTTTTCAAGGCTGTACTGATGTGCAAATTCAGTTCTACTTCCTTTATGTAACACTTGGGAAAATAAGTAGTTCTTGGAGCAGAGAATAAAGTTAGATCTCCCTGTGTCATGTTAGTGCCCTCAGTGTTGAACTATGAAATCATGATCCCTCTTTCTTCCTTCTTTTGGTCCAGAAGAAGATCATGAGTGATTTTATTTTATTTAGTTAGTGCTATCCTTGTCTACAATGAAGAGGTAAATAACCCTTATTTATACCTAGCTGGGGGTTTAGGACATTACAATTCACAGATTAAATGGATTTGAAAGCATTCTGTTAAAGAAACTGGCTCAGTCATATGCTGAGAAAGGTTTTCTAACCAGCAGCTCCTGTGGAGAAGGGGGATGATAATCCTAGGGAGGACTGATACAAAAGCAACCTTACATTGCCATGTTTCTCGGTGGTATTTCTTAAAAGTGAACAGGCAGGCCTCCAGAGAGTCAAGAAATACAATACTCAGTTGCAGTCCTTAATATTAATCCTAAATATTAAATGTTAATTAAGCATTGAACTATTCCTTCCTGAAAAGATAGAATCAGCTTGGGTAATGCACAGAAGCAAATGCCTCTTCTATGTGCCTAATTTCTTCTGCAGATCAAGGCTTAAAAGTCCAATGATTACTATGGCAGTGAAGGAAATAATTTAAATGCACATGTGATTTATTTCAACCAAAACCTTAGCAGTTTGGAACAATCTGAGGAATACACTTGTTAAAGAAAGAATAGCATCAGAAAAAAACGCCATTTCCATTCCCAGCTATTTATCAAGCTTTAGCTGTACCAGCTTTCAAACTGATTACCTGGTAATATCCAGATAATTTACTTACGTGTATAAATGGGAAAAAAGGTATTTCAGTTTAAATTATTTACCTTTATCATCTGTTGAATGTTATGTATAGCATTATATGATAGTTTCACATGTGTGCAGAGGGCCAACAGAGGCATGTCGAGGTGCTCTCTACTTCTTGAGTGTTCTTCACTGTCATGCCAATCTAACTTGCAAATGGCCTTGCAGAAGAAAATCTGAGCATTCCTGTAGCAAAAGAAAGAATCTTCCTCTCTATACTCCTTTGGTGTAGACTAATTTTATTGCTCAAGTAGATATTTCATCTAGGTAAATATCACCTCAGGCCATGTGTGGGGCCAGAATGGCTGTGCAAGAAGGTATTTAAATAGCTCAAGTCTTGACAAGACAGTATTAAAAAGCATTGTGTCGCCACAAGGTCCGTGCATGGATACTTGAAGGACTGCACAGACCTGTAGATGTGGAACAAGCTGAGGCAGTAGAGGTCACTGGGATAAACACTGTATTCCGAATTCGTCAGGTCCTTCCAGTTCAAGCCCATCAGGACCTTTCCCTTTCCTCAGCTGTCCAACATGTGGGATGTTCTGCGACTCTTAGCCATACACAGACTTTGGTGACTGCAGAAGGCATGGATGAGGATAGGTTGGTCGATTATAAGATGGCTGTTCCAATACAGTATAGATAGAAATAATGGCAGCTGTAGTCTAACTGCTTTGTCAAATTTTAAGTAATTAAATTTGCTTGTTGTATTGTCTCTCCCTGTCTTACAGTATCTCCATATGGCAGACCACAATGTGGAGTTGATGATAGATTCTTGCTAGCATTGGTCCAGGCAGCAGGCAAAACACAGACAAACAAAATGCAGCTCAAGATCACTTTTTTTGATTCTTGGCAGTGTAACACTTAGTTGGGTAACTGTATGCTACATTGGGAGCTATGCTGTGGACCTACCCTAAAAAAAAGGCAAAGAAAAAGTATTGTAAGATTATAGTCTGCTGTGGAGAGAAAATTTCTATTCCACAAAACCAGCTTCAGACCATCAGGGTGTCAAGAGAGTTGAATAATTCTTTTGCATGTGTATCGGAAGAGTGGCACCTACAGCAGATTAATTGAAGGTCTCATGGAGGGACAGGAAAAAAAACAGTGCAGAATAATAGCCGCATATTTTGATCAAGGTGCTTAGTCTCATTTGCACTGATTTTGCTTTGAAAAAGGGATTGCAGGAGATCAAATTCTTGACGGTTAATCAATTGTTTGGTTCACGTTTGTAGCTAATAAATACAACATAATTCGTGTTGAGAATGAGATTCTTCATTTTATGTGCTTAACTAAGGTTGATCTGATGATACCGCAGGCAAATGTCAGCATATGTAGTTCCATCTGGGTATTTCACTCAGATATTCATATGTGGGTGTGTGGGAACTATATTTACTTTTTAAGTGTACAAATGGTAAATTGTGCTGTTGAAAACATCGCATTCACGGACAGAATATTTATTGTATCCTGTGATCTTTGTAGGTCAGAAAAATTCATTCTGAGCCTTACTGAAAAACAGATGTACTGCAGTAGCTGTTAAAATATAAGTAGAACAGTGCATGGTTTAGAGCACTAGAGGTGGCAGAGAGATAAGAGCTGGAGGAAAGAATGAAAAGAGGATTTCTATCACTGGCTGTTGACTTGGTCAGAAAAATGCGATACTTTTCAGCTGTACGTCTGCTTGACTGCTTAAGAAATTATTTTGCTGAGCACAGAAATTACAGAAGAGCTAGCTAGTTCTAAGTTTTTCAGCATTTGAAAGGAACAAAAAAAAAAAAAAATCAGTTTTATCTGCAAGTGTCTATGTCCTAGTAGATATGGAGGCGTTTACGACAGCATAAAACTCTGATAAAGGGCTGAACTTTACTGTTTTTCCTCACTTATCTGACAGAGTTGAGACTTTGGATGGCAGGATGTTATCTTCAGTGCGTACAATTGCTGGTCAATACAGTGTCACTGCCGTAACACTAAAAATGAGTGGCTGTGACTGTGTGCCCAACTGTTGGACTCAGTTTTGTTGCTTAAGAAGTGCCTTCATCCACTCTGATCTTTTCTTTTCTGATGTTACTTAGCCAGAAAGAGACAAGGGAAATGACACAAGCCCTTCCAACACTTATGGGAATCTAGATCACATCTAGACCAGCATACAAACCACATCTAGTCCTGTATATGTTGTCTGAGAAAACAGCACTGCATCAGGAGAATGTTTCTAGCTCTAAGACTAATTAATGCTCTAGGGTCTACCTTCAAACAATGGTATATCTGGGTCTTGACTGAGAAGGACATTGTTGATAGCAAATCTCTACCTGACATTTAAGCAGTTTCTAACTATTCTGTTAGGTGACCAGATTTATGAAATTTGCATATTATTCTTATAGTACAGACATTCGTTCACAGGAGAAAAACAGAAAATCACTTGATTGTTTTCAGCAGAGATTCTTCCTGATTCGTACTAAAAGGTAACTCTTTTGACATTCCTGAGTGACAGCATAAGGAGCATAGGCATAGTTTACTGTTCTTTGGCAGGAGACAGATGGAGGCAGGATTTTCAGTCTCAAGTTGCTGGACATATCCCCCAGGCAGCTTCCAAACTACTGTGATGTTGATATGTTCCTCATGCAGAAGGAATAGCCTTTAGCTTGAACTGGTACTGGCTGAGTCTGTGTTAGGATCCCAAAATCTGAAACAGGGTACTGTAGCTCTAAAAGTGGTACTATTTGTCACTTGTTACAATGAAATAACTATCTTAGTAATTCGGCTATTGAACAACGATTTAGACAGGAAGAGAGATGGATAAAAAACATTAAAATTACCAAGCCTTGCCAAAAAATGTAATATCTATAGTAGCTGACCTGACCAGTGCAGAACTTGCCTTCTTATTAAGATGAATACTTCTGTTATCTTCTAAATGTGATCTAACAATACCCTTTGGGCATGAACCCCTGTAGAGCACTAATATCTTAGAAAAAAAAGCCTGTATAATATCTACCTAAAATAATAGCTAAGAAAAAAAGTCTCAGTGACTCTCTTAAAGGCAAGATAATACAGTAAACCAAAAGAGTCACATGTCTTACATCTTTTCACACTAAGCACCGGTGAAGTTAAAGTAGACTTAAAACCCCCCAGAAAACAGCCTCTAATTGGACAAAACAGGGAGGTTACATTTTCAAGAATTGTTGCAGTTCTTTAACAAGACCTGTAATTTCACGTCTTAATCTGTTATAATATAAAGGTGCCCTCTGCAAATCTCAAAGGGTAGAGAACAGATTCAATGGGAGACACCTCCTTTTGCCGTCTGCGGTGATACCACTAACAATGCCTCCACAGTGAAGGTGGCAAGGAGTTAAGGAGTTACCTTTCATCTCTGAAATAGTTCAAGCTGCTTTATGAAGCCAAATCAATGTTCAGACTGCATAGACGCAATTTTGTTTGTCCGTATAGCATGACTGCTTGAATTTGGGGGAAAAAAAAAAAAAAAATCTGAGGATTTTAAAGGTATCTTTACTTTTTCACATTGGTGTTAGTACTTACCGTAAAAATTTTTGAGGCTGATTTACATATTGATATAATTACTTCAATCAAGAATTTGATTTCTACTGATATCATTTGACAGTAAATATGAACAGCTACTAATTCCTGCTAGAAACAGAATTAGGTGCTAATGTGTCTTATTCCCCTTGCATTAACTGTAAGTTAATAGGCGCTGCTTTCAGTATTATGGTGAACTGTTGGAATACGTATGTTTGTATACATTGCAGAAACAAAGTGTAGCAGCACACGTGGATGTTCTCCTTTCTTTCCTTACCAAGAAATAACGATTTTCTCCCTGAGCTTGGTAATACACTGACAAATGCATTTTGTCTTTGAGTATGAAGAGCCTTCCTTTCTTTGACTGGAGGCACAATTTTTTTGTGAGTACTGGTATTGCAATTCCGTTATTTTACTCTTTTTACCCATTCTTTAAGCACTAAATGTATATTGAAAACTGCACAATACACAAAATTTCACACAGAATTCCCACTGTCAAGGCAGCATCATGTAAGAAGACCAGAGAAGAGTCCGGGAAAATAAAAGGAATACTTAAAACCTCTAAAAATCCACCCATCAGAAATGTATCTTCAAAGATTAATAAATAATTTATATGACTTGCATCAGGAAGGTGAGGCAGAAAAAAATCAGGGGATGGAAATTGGCTCAGTAGTGGAGGAGGGTTTGGAGACCTGTGGAGTTATTTTGATAAGGAAAGTTAAAACATGTAGTACAATATGCATCAGAGGTCTAGGGAAGTGAAGGACTGGGAAGGCAAGAATAGTAATTCAAATGGCAAAGTATGGTGAAGTAGCTAAGGTATTAAGTGGCGATGACATTTTGGCACCTAAGTTCTTGATCAAATTGCTTTACACATTGTAAGGATTGTCAGTGTTCAGTGTTTGGGGGGTCTTTTCTGTCTAAAAATCTACCTATGGCCTTTCCACTTGATTATTTCAGCCTGTGCCCTTTCTTTGCTTTCATTTCTTTTCTGCCACAGAGAATGAGAAAGGGAGCATGAAGTTGAATAAGAGGACTTCGTCTCTGAGTTCAGTATTCAAGGAATTATGGTCTTTTTTGAGGAAATTCACATGAAAGGGCTGACAGGACAAAGTAAAAGTCCTTATACTAGATCATTTCCTGATCACTTATTGACAAAAGCAACGTCCTTAGGTGGGAACACTGGCATTCTTGCAGAAGCACTTAAGCTCTGACTTCTCAGGGGGAGAGTTCAGGCATTTGCAGAAAGGCCATAGACCTTTCTTCCATTTGCTCTATGCCTCAGAGTTTCATAGCTTTCCTTTCCTTGTAACTGCTTTGTCAAAGATTTTTTTCAGAGACGAAATACATGAAATGATGAAGTAAGGGAAAAGCATTTTACCTTCTATCCTAGGAGAAACAGAATTCTGATGTGAAAGTAAAATATCTTTGAGAAAGGATTTAATTTATTAAAAGTAAACTTAATCACATCATGAGTTAAAAAAATGTTTAAGGCATATGCAGATCTTCAATATGTATAATTAGACAATATCAGCTAAAATACAGAAAGGCTCACTTATAGTTATGAAATAAATATAAATCCTTTGCTTTTCAGTAATTATAAATACAGAATGTATTAGAGATTGGGATATTCTGCGTATGAAGTATGTATATATAGCTTAACAGGTGGCATTTCTCTTATTTTAGGAGAAAATACGATTTCTGGAAATGTACTATCAGAATTGTTGATGTAAACAAAAAGACTTTTTTTTGTAGGTCTCAATTAAAATGTAAATAGGCACATAACAATGCAAGTTTGGCATTTAAAATGTTAGAAAGCTGGAAAATGAACAAGATGTGTGTTAGCATAGTGTATTTAAGAACTGAACTTTAATTTGGTGAAATGAACACAGGGACAATAACTTGCTGCAAGTGCCAGTGTATGAAATGAAGTAAATTTATTTCCTGGCCTCATTATTTGCAGAATAGCTATTGAAAGACTGAACTGCAACAGTTATAATGCCATTGTTGATATACTCTATTATTTTTCACTATGAAGAATATTTATGAACTAAAGGAGAAATTGTTTAAAAGAATAAATTTTCACCTTTCTTAATAGTCATATTTGCTGATAGCAGAAAACTGCTGGAAAAGAAGGTGGAGGTGTTTTTGGCATTGCCATTTAAAGAATCAGTGGCTTGAGTAAGGAGACCTTGAAAGGGTTTTGGCAGTTGATGGATCATCAGGGTGTGCATGCAGAATTTAAGGGATCCCTTCTGTTCCCCTCTTAAATGAAGTTGTGTAGTAGTATATTCCCGCCTGACATATGGACTTGTGATTTATTTTGGTATGTCAGATTGTTGGCTAATTTTGGTTGGAGTAAACCTTCATTTTGAGTAGTTGCTCCTGTTTGTTTTGTGGATGCCTGCACCTGGCATCCAGGCTTGTGATTTGCTCAGATTAGTCGGAATGTTTTAAGTCACTGCTCTGTCCTTCTTGAGGTGACTCCACAGCACAGAAGAACAGATTGCCCATTTTAGAATGAAATGACGAAAACAGTTAAGAAAGGTCAATCGTCTAAGTAGGGAAAGGAAGATATTTCAAATTCTAATCTTTATGATTTGTAAATCAGATACTTTAAGAAAATATCTGCATCAGTAGACTATTTTACAGGCATGGTCAAGGTAATCAAATGTTTATTTAATATCACAGTGAATTATCCTTGAAATCTGGAGCATATGATCCTAGTCTCTTGGCTGCAGTTATCAGGACCATCAACATTAGCAACAAGTAGCGCTAAGAGCCAGAACCACTTACAGACTGGGTCACCTAGATGTATTCTGCGCTCTCCCATTAAAGGTGTACTTACCTTGAAGCCTGAACGTACTTACTGACTGCAGCATCTCAGTGCCAACACAGTCCTGTACCCTGCAATTCCTATAAGGCAGCTCTAGATAACCCACTCCGTTTTTTCTGTGGGAATCCTAGCTTCCCAGCACTGAGCTCCCACTTTATAGCGGTTATCCTGAGTACCTATTGTGTGCAATTCCATTACAGCATGAAATGTTTAGTATACTTATTTTTTTCCCTCAATATTTCATAGCTGCCTTTCTACTGAAAAATAGTAAGGCTTATTCCTTTTATTCAGAATTCTCTTCTGCCATTTCCAGTGTCAAGTGTCAGTAATACCAAAGTGACTCATAATTGTATTTGAAAGCAGGCAATGAAACTGTTCAGTGCATGTCTGCAAGCAACCCTGGCCAGCCTGAACCTTCATTATGATGATCCTCTTTTTTCTATGTAGCGGACAATGAGTGTTACCAAGTGGGCTGCATGTCGTCTCCATAGAAAGGGCCAGTACAGCCACAGAGTCTGATGCTGTTTCACCTTAAAATTGTTAACAAGAAATCTCTGTGCTGCTGGATAATGAATGCACTCCTATGACTTGGACCATAGTACATGCATTGATGCACATGTAGGAGTCCTTCAGTATCTACAGACCTACTCTTTGAAAACGAACATACTATATGATTAAACAATGACAGAATAAAATCCCACACAATTGGTCAATGCACAAAATCTCAGCAGAAGGGGCTAGTTACAAAGGAGCAGATCCTCTGCAAGGACAACCTTGGCTTTCTGCATCTTCCAGGGTCTACACTGGGGACCAGTTAGGTGTTTTGATTTAGGCAGAGCATGTCTAGTTGTCATAGAGCAGGGAGAAATACAGGACATTTTACTGGAAAACATTTTTTCTTCAATTTACTCTACAAAATTAAGTTCACAGGGCGATGATAAAACTACTGAAGTGTCATCTTGCTGTTCTCAAAGGAAAGTTGCTCATTATGTCAGGAGATGATCTATAGCTCTTAGAAAAGAATAAGAGGGATTAAAAATGAGAGATAAATCTATGAAGCAAGACTCACTATGTGGAAAACATATAGGTATTATATATGTCTATTTGCTACTGTTCAGAGTTTCAGTAAGCACTTGGGTTTTCATGTGAAGTAATTCTTGGGTCTCTGTCATATCTCCCCTTCTACACGAATGAGTGACAGTTAAGTTTCTTCAGTTTCAAAACCTCTTAAGTTACTTAGCCATGTCCAATGTTTTAATTAAACTGTGCGTGGCATCCTTTCCAGCACTGTCATTTATTTCCTACTAGCAGAATTAATTTAAAATAATATCTACGAAGGAAGATAGCAAAACCTATAAACAATACATTAAGCAATCTCACACACCCAAGGTAAATCCGCTTTCTTCCAAAATTGCTCCAAGTTCTTTTACTTTTCACTCTTTCATTTGCATTTTCAAGAAAGCCTAAACCTAGCTGTCTCTTGTGATTGAATATGAGTCACCTGAGTCCAGATGTTCATCAACCCATTACCTGAACACAAAATGCGCAGGTCTGAGAACCATGCTGTGGGAAGAGTCCAGCACAGGTACAAGTGAAGTAAAAGGATAAATAAAACCTAAAAAGGAAAAATGCATATGTTAAGTTAAAAAACAGTTGTGTTGCTGCAATATAAACAAACATATTTTCTCTAAAAAATGCTTACAAGCAACTTTCTTTGTAGCAGGAACTGAGGAATAGAATTTGCACCAAAAAAACCCTACTTGCTTAGCTCAAAAGCTCTTGTATATCTGGAATCAATGGCAAGGAAATGAAACTACCAGTTATACACTAAATAGTGTATAGCCAGTGCCAAACCAGAGATACTTGAAGCAAACTGGGATGGCAAAGAATGTAGAGCAAAGAATGTCATAAACCATTGCTTGAATAATTTATGTACATCAAAGATGAATTGTTTCAAAATAATCTATGAAAAGAAAAACAGACTAAATATTTCAATAAAAATGTTTAATGGAAGTAATTTAACCAGGAAAAATGCGTTCAATCTACATAGCAAGACTTGTTTAAAAGCATTGGTGAATGCAAGGAGAATGTCTTCCATAACGTAATGAATGGCTGGAGCTACAGGTTCGTGTCGGTCATAGAGATGCACTTGGACCAGCAAGTGTCCGTTCGTTACATTTGCTATAATACACCTTCAGTGTAAGCAGTCCTGATTGCTTCAAATGCATCAAGTCATGTGCTGTATTCATTATGTATCAAAAAGCAGCCAAATACTCTTCAGCTGAAGCAGATATGAATGTGAAGTAATTCTACTGAAGCTTTTAAGAGTACTGTGGACTTGAGATCGTAAAAAACCTGAAAGTTAGGCCTGCATCTATAAAAAATTGTAACTGTTTCCTTGGAAGATTTTTCTTGACTAGAAAGAACGATTGCTAGACATACCCTGTTGACTTCTTCCTAAAGTATGCAAGTAAATTTGTCCCCTCAGATCCGACTTGCCTGCACTCCTGAAACATGTTCTGTTATAGTCAAACAAGAGATGTTACACTGAATTTCCACTTGGAGAAGGATTCAATTTCGATCATGTGTCTTAGATAGACTGTCCTCAAGATAACCTGACTAGTTATCTTCAACAAAGCAACAAGCCCGAGTGTTTCATCAGATACTATATAGCCCGAAAGAAACTTTTTGAAACTTTTATGGGATGTCAGTGCAAGTTTGAGCAAAATTTGCAGGCAATTACTGAGCTTTAAGACCTATATCTATCTGCTACCTAACTTTTTATTTTTCCAAGAGTGCTTTTTATTACTTTTTTTTATGACAACAAGTTAAGACCAATTGAGAACCGTAGTGTCTTTGGCCTTCCCTCAATACTGATTTGGTTTGTGCTTGTTATGTTTCTCTGCCTCAACATATTAAAAGACTGGAATTCTGATTTACTTACTAATTTTTTCTTTTTCACTAATTAAATTGTTAGTATGTATTTTGCAATCTAGAGAGAGTTTAAAGCTAATAAATAAAAGGCTTTTACTAGGACTAGCTAGGGGGCATACTTTGACTTATATTTAAGTGGCGCTTCAAAAGCCTGAAAAAACAAGTGGCTTCATATCAGGTCTCTGTAGGATTCACAACAAATGAACAAGCTAAACTGGAAAATTAAAATGGCAAGCCTGGGTTCACCTAATTTCTTTTTTTTAAAATCTCTAACTCAGGAAGGTAGACATACCTTTCTATGGGTGGTGATAGCTGAAACCTCGCTGGGTATTGGGTGAAGAATAATACACACTTGCCCCTGTGGGACAGTTCGTTTTGAGACTGTTTTTCATATGCTACCAGTCACTCTCAGTGAAAAGCCCTTTGATCTCTAACCACAGCACCCGCTGAACAGTGCAACTTATGGAAAACCCCTTTATCACACACCTTCTTTGCCAGACATGGCCTCTTCACTGCAGCTCAGACACATTAAAACCTAACTGCAGTCTTTTGGATACTAACAGCAGTATATCCACTGCATCCTGAGTCACACACCATATGCTTCATGCTTGTTCTTCTTATTTATGTATTTACACCCGCGCACTTAGAGGTTAAACAAGTATTTTGATAAAAGCACCAGGCAGCAATATTTTGAATACCCCTCAGAAACAATTTCCTGAGGAATTTCTAGCCATGACTCTTTAAACTTCTGATTCCTTTCTTCTCGTAACTCGCCTTAGCTGTAAATTCACGTAAAAAATAGATACTTCAGTGTACCTGAAGCTGCAGATGAGCCACAGTGCTCAAGAACCTTTCTGTGACAGGATTGAACTGAACTGGACAGTGTTTACTGACGAAACATTTCTAGCTTTTTGTTGTCTGCTTACCTCTTGCTTTCCTTAAGGGTCCACTTACTTCCCCATCAAAACAAAATACATATTCAGAGCAAATTAGTTGCTAAAAAAGAGAGGATTGGCAGCTGCAGAGTTTCAGCACTCTCTACAGAATCCAGCTGTGCAAGCAGCCGCATTACAGGCATCACCTTTTACATCTACCTTGTATCTAATCTTTCAGACCTGAAGATTTGGGCCTAAGAGTGAGGAGATGGAGAAAAGTGGTTCATTTTTCATGCGCATTGACTCCTTTAGCTTTAAATGTTGTCAAACATGAATGCTTAAAGCTGTGCATGTCTGTTCTCTAGAAAGTGGGAAAGCATGACACCTTGCAAGCCACTAACGACACAAGTGTCTTTTGTTTATTAAACTGAATTTCTGTCAAATTCATGCCTGTGATTTGAAGGAAAAAAAATTAACATTTTTGTCAATGCTCTCATGGTCCTTGGCATTATTATATATTTTTCTATATACTGTACATTACAGATAAATGTGTCCATGGTGATTTCTCCCTAGAGACTGAAAGAACAATTCCCAAAAACTGTTGGCTTAAAACCACAGAAAATACTTCAGCTGAAGCTAGTCTGCAACACTAACTCCTCTTTCAGGGAAGCCTCAGCCATGTGCTTCCACAGGTCAATACTAAGAGATAATTAATATAGTCAAGCATTTTAGGCAAATTAGTTTATTTGTTCACATGTGCAGAACAGGGCTATGTTTTCAAAGGAATAAGAAATTAATTGCCTTTTTTAGAAATTTCAGAAGAGCATGCAGGTCTTTTTAAATATGCTTCTCAAGTGCTGTACTTTAGGAAGTCTTTTCCTCAGGGAAAGCCTTTTAGCATAGCAACAAAGTGAAACAGAATATGAAACGCCTCACCTAGTACTGTTATCCAAGGAAAGTGTAGTGGAAAAAAACCAGTACAAACCTTCCTGAGCATATTGTATTTGAAAGCATTTTTTACAGAGTATGCAGTGCGGTTGTGGTGGTACAGAAATGAAGAATGATTAACCATACTTCTCTTTAGGTTTTTTCTTACATTAGAGGCAATAGTTTGTCAATGATTTTTTTTTTTTCAGATAAACTGTGTGTGATGTTTACGGCTTGCTTATTTAAAACATGTTACTAGTGGCTTACGTAAGTAAGAATTATTTAAAAATCAGTAAAGCGAACAAGAAAGAACAAAAGTATGATTTTTTTAAGACACTACCAAACAAAAGTGACAGTTTGTTCATGAGAAACAGTATATGGAAATTACCACTATATTTGTTCTTTTGCTCCACAATCATCTTAAGAATGTTTATTCTGCTCTTTTTTCCCTTTTCTAATTGTTTATATATACACATATTTATGCAATTCACTCCCAGTATTATGCATTAACATAAAGCCTAATTCACAACTTGCCTTGTCTTCTCCATTAAATATATTTTGTTTTCGAAAGTATAAATAATTTACCATAGCAATACTTGCCTGTCAGTAATAAAATGTGTATACATCAATTGATCTCTCTTTTATGCTGGTAATATTTCTCACATCAATACATGCAAAAATGTAAATCCAATATGATCATCTTTCATTAAAGAGTTTGGGCTTCCTGGCAGTTCCTGAAGTCCACTTTTCAACTGAACACTGCTAAAGCTGCGCGAAGTTAAAACATGAAAGTCTTCCCTGTTTAGAGTTTCTAGGATTTGTATATTCAAAGCACAATATGTTTCCTTAGAAAAAATGAAAAAAAGGTGAGTCAAATGAGAAAGAAGCGTCATATTAAGTGATGTGACTGGCCTCAAGTAGTTAACACTGCAATTCTAAATGACGTTTAGCGTCTGCAATATCTTAAAACAATAAGACATAACCTTTCAATGATAATCCTTAAAGGAATCCCATATCCCTTTAAAACAGCAAAGTTACGCATCTGTAAACTGTTATGTGTTTACCATATGAGAGAGATGACATTAAAATATCTGAAGAACATTTCTGTTCTTACTTATCCTTTTTTAAAAACTAATCTTGCACATGAACTAGAAGGTTTGTTGTTGGCTTCAGAGAACACAAGATTAAGCCATTAAATTTTATTGTATTTTACTTCCACCATCCCCTTCCCCTTTTAATCTTGCAATACTCAAGTTATTCCTAGATGCTGGATAATTACTGTAAATGGCCACAGGATGTTTTAAAAGATTTATTACAGTGTCTGTTCTAAGCACATACCTTCATTATCTCTCAATACATAAACATTCTGGCCTATATTCTTATGTAGGAGACTACTCTAGCAATGTTTTTCTGAAACTGGTCTAAATCCATAAGCAACAGAAGATTTGCGGCTAGAGAAGGTTTACATTTTATACTCACACCCAACGCTAAGAACATCACCCATCTGAAGGACACCCAAACACTGGTGACAAGTTGCCAGACTCTCACCAACTATATTACTCCCTTTCATGTACTTAAGTGCATAAGAGCAGGTACATCATTTTTTCATCTTGTCATACGATCTTATTTCCCATCACCCAAGCTCACCGCCCTCAAGGGTGAGCTGACCAATATGTACCTTCCCAATCTGCAAGTCATTGACTTGCCTTTAGCTCCCAAGTCTGTTGTCGAGGTCTCAGAGCTGGAGAAGGATTTGTGTGCATGAGAGTTTGTCTGATAGAAACGTGTTACTGCTATGCACCTTGTCTCATGTGCCATTATTAGCCTGCAATACTTGTGTTGATTTAGAAGTCCTTCTACTTCAAATATGATTTTCACTGTTCTACTAGCAAACTTGTCATTTCTTTACCTGTTATATAAAAGCATTTGCCTACCTGTTACGTTTGTCAATCAGCAGTGTTCACTTTAAGAAATTTCATAAACTTATTTCCAGTCCCCAGTGGCCAGAGAGATACTAGAAATTTTCAGGACATTCCTGGCAGTTTTGCATTAGCGGTTTACCTAAATCATCCATTCAGCTGTAAGTGACATTGTTAAGAGCTGATTAGCCAAGAGCAGAGGTTAAAAGTTTCAGGAAGCAACATTTAGACTGTCTGGTCCGAGTTAGTAAAGACTCTAGGTAATAGTCACTACAGAGGGAATACTTTCTTGTGTCTACTAGAAATATCTCATAAACAAGACTATTATGTCTACTAACATCCAAAGCTGATTGCACTATAGAAGAGTCCTCCTCCCAATCACCTTTGTCTATCCACATATTTTTGTTGTCAGTCAGGACTAATCTCTGGCACAGATGTTTTTTAGTTTTTACTATATGTTTATCTCAGTACTAGCACAAGGTAGCTAATAGTAAGAATGGTTGACAAACTAGTTTTTAAATCTGAAACATAACTATATTTAGATTAAGAACTTATAATATTTCTGAGTAAAAAAATTATAGGAGTTTTTCTATATAAAAAAGGTTTCATATGCTAAGAGACACAATTTTTATTTTTTAAACTTTAGGTATCAGCTGTTTGTCACATTTTTTGTTAGTGTTCAACCACAGAAATCTCTTTAGTCAGCATATGTGACTGCCAAAGAATTCATCTAGTGCTCTATTCTAGGATTCAGTTGTTTTGTTGCCTTTAGCCACAGCTGAACTTTTTCACTTCAAAGACCTTGATAGTTGGTTAATACAGTCAGTGGCAGCCTCGAAGACACTTTTAGCTTTGTTGATTGCAATCTAAATTACCCAGGGAAGGGGTAAGACTGTGGTGACAGCTGTAATTATGCGATTGGCCTCATGTAGCTTCATTATTAGACATTTCCAGAACCAAGAAGAAAAATAGTAGGTGAGCTGTTCACACAGTGAAATGCTTCATCAGCATCCAATGGCTAAAATGTAGAGAGATAAAGGTTTTATTTTATAAAGACTGGCCACCTTTCAAGCAAACAATTCCACCTCCAGTCTGCTGTTGCCCATAACACATATTCCATTATATGGAAAAAATATACCAACCTATTCTAAAAATCCAATGATCCTAAACCCAAATCTGTGACGACTTTATACAGACACTCTGGTGAGCTGTTTCTTAGCAGCTGCTGATTAAATTAAAGTAATTCGCGCAGTGGTTTGGGTCTGAATTCTTTGGGGCATAGCTGTCCTTTTGAGTAGCTTTCACATGGTAGAGAGGGGAACTAACCTCAAGTCTTGTCTTGACATATCTGTAGCTTGGCACACTCCTCATGATACTGCACCACAGAAATTGTAGGTGTTTCCTGAAGCATTTACCCCAAGAATTTAGGCACCTGTTGCCTTCTGGAATTCAAACAGCTGGAAAAACTAAAGCTTCATATGTAATGTATGGACAAACTAAGATATACAAGACCAGCAGAAAGCTACGCCAATAGCAAATGTTAAAACGAAACTAAGCAGGTCATTTAAACCACTTTCTTCCCTTGGGACTTGAAACATGACTTTGCACTTCATCTGTACCCACCTGGCATATGATTACCACTTCAGCAGATGAGAGTGCACAGTTCTCTAAGAGGATCCACGTTATCTCCTACAGTTTTTGCTACACCCAGAGTAGCAGCGGAGAATTTATCTCGTTTTGGGTAAAATGGTATTTGTTACCCTCTAAAAAACCAGTACTCTTTCTTGCCTTTCTGTCTTCCTGGGCTTCCTCCTAATGTTCCACACATTGCAACGTATGGCCAGGCTGTACTCACTAGACCTGTGCGGCCTAGGGCAGCAGGGACGTAAGAGTTTCATATCCATGAGGCTGATTCCTCTAGCTGAAAACTAGAATGTCCTCTGACATTGCTCCTAGGATGTTTGGAAAATGCTATACATGCCTACGGCTTAGATTGTCTGTCCTATTACTTGATCAAATACTCAAGTGTTCCTTTTATTTGGCATTTCGAAAGGTGCTGTATGCATTCTGTCCTGGGTCACAAGTTTAGAATCATAGACTTATTTAGGTTGGAAAAGACCTCTAAGATAATCAAGTCCAACCGTAAACCTAACACTGCCAAGTCCATCACTAAACTACGTTCCTGAAAACCATGTCTTCTTTTTTTTAATACCTCTAGGGATGGTGACTCCACCACTTCCCTGGGCTACCTGTTCCAATGCTTGCTGACTCTTTTGGTGAAGAAATTTTTCGTAATGTCTAATCTAAACCTCCCCGGCAGAGCTTGATGTCATTTCCTCTCATCCTATTGCTAGTTACTTGGGAGAAGAGACCAACACCCACCTCACTACAACCTCTTGCCATGTAGTTGTAAAGAGTGATAATGTCTCCCCTCAGCCTTCTTTTATCCAAGCTAAAAACAAACCCCGGTCCCTCAGCTGCTCCTCATAAGATCTCTTCTCCAGACCCTTCACCAGCTTCGTTGCCCTTCTCTGGACACGCTCCAGTGCCTCAATATCTTTCTTGCACTGAGGGGCCCAAAACTGCACACAACTTTCAAGGGGCAGTCTCACCAGTGTCAAGTACAGGGGCACGATCACTTCCCTACGCCTCCTGCTGGCCACAATATTTCTGATACAGGCCAGGACGCTGTTGGCCTTCTTGGCCACCTGGGAACACTGCTGGCTCATGTTCAGCTGGCTGTCAACCAGCACCCTCAGGTCCTTTTCTACTGGGCAGCTTTACAGCCCCTCATCCCCAATCCTGTAGCGCTGCATGTGTTTGTTGTGACTCAAGTGTGGGACCTGGCACTTGACCTTATAGACAGCATGCAATTGGCCTTGACCCCTCTATCCAGCCTGTCCAGATCCCTCTGAAAAACCTTCCTACCCTCAAGTAGATCAAAACTCTTGTGCCACAGGATGCCATCTGCAAACTTAATGACGTTGCACTCAATCCCCTTGTCCAGATCGTTGATAAAGAGATTAAACAGAACTGGCCCCAGTGCTTAGCCTTGGGGAACACCACTTGTGACTAGCCACCAACTGGCTTGAACTCCATTCGCCACTACTCTTAGGGCTGGACATCCAGCCAGTTTTTTAGCCAGTGAAGAGCACACCTGTCCGAGCCATGACAGCCGGTTTCTCCAGGAGAATGCTGTGGGAAATGGTGTCAAAGGCTTTACTAATGTTCAGGCAGACAATATCCACAGTCTTTCCCTCATCCTCTAAGTGGGTCATCTTGTCATAGAAGGAGATTTGGTTAGTGAAGCAGGACCTACCTTTCAATAGCCCTTGCTGATCGGGCCTGATCGCTTAGTTGTCCTGTACATGCCATGTGATGGCACTGAAGATGATCTGCTCCATAACCTTCCCGGGCTCCGAGGTTAGACTGACAGGCCTGTAGTTCCCTGGATCATCCTTCCAGTTCTCCCTGGGGACTGGTGCCATGTTTGCTAGCGTCCAGTCAACTGGGACCTCCCTGGTTAGCCACGACTGCTGATAAATGACGGACAGTGGTTTGGTGAGTGCTTCTGCCAGCTCCTTCTGTACCCTTGGGTAGATCACATCTGTCCCCATAGAGGTCTGTGTGTCAAAGTTGTGTAGCAGGTCACTAACCATTTCCCCTTGGATTATGGGGGCTTCATTCTGCTTGCTGTCCCCTGAGCAGATGCAGAAGGACTTGTGTGCCAATGAGCAGGCCTGCTTCATGGGGCTGGGAGCTGAGGCAACCTCTACACATGCTGGGCTTTCACTCACCAGGTTGTGCAGTATCGAAGTCAGGTGCTGAAGGCCCCAGGCACAGTGAAGGGGTGGTCCAGGTCCAGCCAGGAGCAGCACAGAAGACAAAGGTACCTAGTGGGTCCAAGGTCCAACCAGAAATTTGGCAGAGCTAGAGAAAGCATAACAACACCACGGCTCCAGAAGCGAAGAGGCAGCCATCCTGATCTTAAATGGTGCCCCAGGCCAAAGGGCAGAGGGTGCATGGTTGGTGGTCCCAGATGAGGCTGCTCAGGGCAATGAGGAACTCTTGGGGCCCTCTGGGCCCTGCCAGTGCTGGTGGGCAGGTTAGTCCTCCTTCCTGTAGGCTCGTCCTGAGCTTTCCTCCCACCCTCCCACCTTCAGGAAATAAAGTGAGGATTTGCCCAAAATTTTCAGAATGTGCAGTAAAAACCACTAAGCCAGAAACTTTTATCTCACAGGTAGATAACTTTTTCTATAGTTCCCAATCTGAATATATCACCTTCTTCAGCTGTCAGTCGCCTTCAACCACAACTGATGATATCCAAGTGGCAGTCCCCATTGACAGGTAAGCCCCAAGGGAGGTAAAAACTTCTTTTTTTATTTTGACTATCCCATCTCTACACGTGTCTGCACCTGGTCTCCACTCCTGCTCTACAGGTGCAACAGTCATCTTTAATAGTCTTACCCTTGCAACACTCATTTTAAAGAAATAAATGCTAGTGATACCTGGCAAGACTTCACGCTGGTTTATTATCCACACAAGGTAGTATAGCATGTCTGTGGCAGGGAAGGGACACGAATGTGTCACTTCCCAAGCAGTAGATCAAGATCCTCAAAAATAAGCCATCTCTTTATTACAATGGGATTTTTTTATTATTTATTGCTGTGAGATAAAGCCAGTGTAAGTCTGAGCTATTATATGTCACTTGTTTGATTTAATCTACAGTATTTTAGCTTTGACTGAAAATGATCTGGGATAATTATGACAGGTGTTTTACCTTTCTGGCTAGGGAGATTCGTAGGTGAGCTTCAAAAAATAAAGCAATGAATGCTTTCGATGCCCTTTACTGAAAGGCCATCTCAGCTACTGCCCTAAATTCCATGATTAGCCTTTTAAGGAAGGAGGGTTGCCAAAACATATGAAAGTATAACAAGAGAAAACTAGATTATTCCTTTCTCACCATTTTTTGGAGAAGAGAGTTAACATTTCACTTCCAGGTTTTTTTATCTGTGCTGCAAGAAAAATACAGCTTGCATGTAGTGTCTGCATCTTTCCCATGACCACAAAAGCACGGTGGACAGAAAAGAAAGAGACTGACATTTTTGGTATTTCTTTCACTAAAGAAAATAGGAAGAAACTCGAAATTTCTCGCACTTCTTTTGTACTAGCAAATTCTTGGTAAGAAGTGCAACTTAATATACCCATACAGCATAAGTCCCCCTGCTCAAGGGGGGGATCAGCCCTCACTCATGTGCTTGCATGGTAGGTGGAGTTTTGTATTTGATTGTAATGCTAGTCGTGGCTATGCAACGTAATGCCTTCACGCTGTTCTTTATACAGTCCAGTTTCAAAGAAAAAGTTCTCCCCGTCTTCCAGTACAAATCAAATTTATCAGGGTTAGTTTTGGGTATACAGCAGTGTGTATGCAACTATAGTACATGTCAGCTAAAATAGTGCTGTGCTGAACGGCATCAGCTTTGCAACTTACTCAGCTAGCATAGTGTTTGTTTCACTGCTCAAAGTCATTGTGAGCCAAGGCAGAGATGTGTTTTGTGGTTATGACAGTCATGCTCTCAGTTTGGGGTGGACAGGGGAATAGTGTGGTTTCTGTTTCACCTTCTATGATTATATGTCTGCCTTCCTCTAATAATTTTTTAATATAGTAGCCAATTTCAGCCAAATCTGACAAAGGGATGGAGGTGTCAGCAGTGTTCTGTTCCCGATCTACTAAGAGACAGGAAAGAAAAAAGTCCTTTTCATTCAGATGTCAACCAGCTGATTAAAAGCCTTATGTCTACCCACTGTGAATAATTCTAACACAATCTCAGCACAGCCCAGGGAAAGATAAAGAACAAGGGAGGAAGCAGAGGATCATGGGAAACAGTTTAGAAAAGATGACAAAAGGCATCAGAAGGTGACTCGAGTTTTTATTTTTTTTAAGTGGGGGGAAGTGACAAGCCACAAATCTGACGGAAATGAGGCTCCATTTGCTCCCCCACTCACAAAACACCTTGTTTTCCATGAAATGTCTTACAAAATATTCTCATCGCAGTTAAGAATTAAATTTCAATTAAGTATTGGAAAAATGTTTTTTCATACAATGTAGTCACATGAAATTAGTTTTATTGAGACTTATTAGCTTGTGGTGGAAATGCAAGGGATTTTAACACTGATACTCATTTGTGCAGCTGCAATAATGTATGCATTTTTTGTACGTTCGTGATAAACTGTCTTTCTATTAGTATCTTCCCCTGTAAGGATGGATGGCAAGAGTCAGAATGGCTAATCCTGCCTTTCTTACTCTTTGCAAATGAGAATTGCAGGCCATTATCTGCTGTAACCTTGTTGTGACAAGGATTGTCACTCAGAGATACACAGTTCCTTCTGGATACAGTGCTCCAAACAGAGTCTGCTGAAATAAACAAGGAGTCTCAAAGGCTTTGATTCAAGCTGGTTTTATCAGTGCTCTAGCCTTAAGGCTAAAGATATTTTCTGCTATTTACTTGCTTTTGATAATAATAAGAATGTGGAAAAACAATAAGGAGACAATTTAATAACAGAATACTTTTGATACCAGTAATGCAGATGTTTCTAAAAATGATGGGAGAAGCTAAACATAAAGTAGAAAGACTAGAAGACTTCATGTTTTTCCATACATTATTGACTAATTGTTATACTTAGCTGTAGGATATGAAAATCTGCAATTTTCTCAGGGATGTTAGAAATTTTGAAAATAGTAAACCCCCTGCTTTATTTGAGTTGCTTATATTTGGAATTAATTGCCCAATGATGCCTGGCTGGCATGATGCGAATCTGTATAATTTCTATACAGAATATAAAAAATCAACTATACTCACATCTGCAGAACTGGTAATTTTGTGGGTTTTTTTTTTTTTGTTAATTGTATGCTTCTGGGAAAGTTTATCCTTTTACTTGCCTAAAATATCTGCATACTTTCCACAATATGCACTGCCTTTATTCTTTACTAGATGTCATCATCAAATGTTTTCTGTTCTGGATAAATGTATTGTTAGGCAGGTACTTAAAAATTACAGCAAAGGAACGAAATGAAACACTTTTAGGTAACCAGCGTTCCCCTTGCAGGTTCAGTATCTGTTACATACTACAGCCTTTATCACTTCTTGTGTCACTCCACTCTGTTGTTTTCTCTACAATTCTGTAGAGGTGGACTGTATAGCAGCCCAGAGACAAGCAAGAAGAAATATCATTTGCAGGCATAGTTCTTTATTTCTTTTCATCTTTTGTAGACATAAGTAGCAAAGTGAATGAAAGGGAGTTAAAAAACCACCTGGGTAAATATTATCTCATTTTGCTAAGTTTCTTAAACTCCTAAAGATATGCTACTGCAAGTCCAGTCCTGAGGTAAGCTTCTGAGTTGCTTCCAAATTTATTTAAATTTCATATCATGATACTTGAAGATTTATGATTCTATTTTTCTTGTAGGGTTTTTTCTCTTTTGGTTGGAGGAGAAAACTGCATGGTTGATTTTTTCTGTATAAGATCTAGTTACACAGGGGATGGTGCTTGCATAGTACAGTGATTTGTATGTATCTGTAGTCAATGAAAATCAGCAGCCACGCAACCAAAAAATTCTCTAGCAATGCTCCGGGTAAATGATGTAATATGTATGTGAGGAAAAAAATCTGTACCACATTTACCTATGCCTTTGGGGGGCATAGAGAAGGCATTTCATGGCTTCATTTCTCATGCCTCAATTGTAAGTTCCAGACAGAATTCAAAGCATTGAAGGTTCAACTTACCTTCTGTCTGGGACTCTTAAAAACTTCTTATTCACATTCCATGTTCTTTGAAGCTCCACCACAGCTTCATGGAATAGGTTTATTCCTGGAAGAACGGCAGCCACAAGATTTTCAGTAAAATAAAAAAATCACAACACTTTCACAGAGGTCATCAGGCATCCTTATTCCTCTTTTACATATTGTAAAATTATGGTATAAATATTAATGACTTGCCTCTGACCATAAAAAATTCAGAGGCTGACTTGAAATAAACTCTTACTCTTCTCATTTCCAGGCATCTGCCCTTGGCAGTGAGAAATTATCTACATGGATTCAGGTTTCGTTTTTTTTTTTTTTACTGTTAACCTGAACAGTTGCATGGGTATGATACAATGGTAAATTCTGTGTACTGTATAAATAAACTAATTACAGTGAAGTTTATTGTTGTACATGGAAAGAGTTATTAATTTAGAACCAGCCATGCATTACACATAGATTGTGTAATAGATTCATTTCCAATAGATGGGTGATATTTAATGGAGCTGTTTTACATTAAATGTAGCTTTGGGAAGCCTGATGAACAATTGCAGAAGATTCCACGGGAATTTTGAGAAAGAGAACAGGAGGAACAGATTCTGTATGTAGCTTCAAAAAGATATTGAAATCAAATATGATTCTCATTGTGCAACAATAGTGAGGCTCATCACAAAAAAAACCCAAAACTTTTTCTGACTGATTAACAGGCAATATGCACATCAGTACAGAAAAGTGCTGGATATGCCCTCAGATGTTTGACACACAGTTTCTATAAACACGTTTCCTAGATCGTTAATTTTATTTGGTGCAGTGGCAATAGTTTAAAATGAGTCTTATTTTTATGAGTATTACTTGCTGCTCTGTGGAAAGCTACATTGTTTCTGGAGTCGAATAAACACTGCATTAATCTTTAAATACAATTTCGAACATACTGTGGTAAGGTAAATAAATTTCATAATTACCATAAAAGATTAGCCATAAAATCTTGTTAGGGTACTATTTTATACCCTTACAGAAAGCAAAAGTCAAGTGCAGTTATCAGGGGGGTTTATGGGAAATCTCAGTTTTCCATAAGCATTTGCATTCTGAGCAATAGGTGGAAAATAAGTGAAAATAATTTTACATGTGATATTTACATTAGAACAAGAAGGTGGTCTCCAAGAACCACATAAATACAAATGCTTCCTGAGTTACAAATTGCACTGGGACATAGTCACAGATACAGAGCTCCCAATGAAAAATGGTTTTAAAAGAACTAACTAACTCAGCAAACTCAGAATTAAGAAATATGCCTCATCATATAGTTCAATGTTTGCTATGGTGGCCGCTGAGTGATGCCTTCAGTGCCACATGAACATTTTTCCATGAGGAAAGAGGTGCACCTGCAAAAAAGCTCACTAAGGTTAGAAGTTAACATATGAGAAGGCAAGTGAAAAGTCAAAGCTAAATACTGAGCTCCACTGTGTGTAAATGAATGTAACTATTTAAGTCTGGCCTGGTTTTCAGAATGGGAAGCCACCTAATCCACTCACCAATATCCAGTTCCTGGGGGAGTCTGTCATCCCCATGACAAGAAGAAACTTATCTATTAACTTGACAGCTCACCCCACAGACCCACCAGACTGCTGTAAGGCAATCCAGCTGCTTTAAGTCTCTGGACATAGAGGTGGTTCAGCACAAGGACTCTGTGATTCTCATGTGCAGTTTGTCTAATACTTGCTCCTATCAGAAGTCACCTCGCAGACGAGTTACTTGTCTGATAGATGCAGCCCCTCCATGACCGCTGGCGCTTCATCTCTGAACACCTACAGATATTTAGCAATACTTGAACTTCCTCAGAAGAGCACAAGACAAGTCAACAGAGACATAAACAACTCTTAATCATAATTTAAAGCATGTTACTCTTTCTTCAAGGTGTGTCAGAGCAAAAAGACTTTCAAAATGGAAAATTTATCACTTTAGCTTGTCCTTCTTGTGGCAGTTTCTGGAGGATATCTTCATTTGGGAATACAGGCTTCCTCGTCACGCCCCCCTCGCCTTGAACAAGTACAGTGGAATCACATTCCTGGTCTTTTCATAATTTCAAGCCTCTGTCAGTGATCTCCAGCTTATTCTCAAAAGTAGTTAGTCGATTAAAGGAAGAATCATGTTTGAATTTCACTGTTGGAGGAAGAAACTAGACCCAGCTTGGGTGCTTTGTATGCACTTGTACAACCCAAGACAAGCAAAAGATGAGCAACAGTAATTCCATCGACTTTTGAAGGGGCAGACATCCTCACTGCAAATGAGGGCTAAGGGGAACTGCAGTCAGGTCAAACTGCAGTGAGCACCAACCCCATGGCTTCTGCACAGCCATACCGCCTCTACTTGGCTCCCTGTATCTGGTATATTTCATTTGAAGGAGGGAGAAGCTTCAGTTCTGTCCTGAGAACATGTGAGGTGTCAGTGGGAGGCAGGGCTGAGAGAGGTCGTAACTGAAAACCCTGGTAAATCTGTGCCTAATTATTAAAAAGAAAAGAAAATTAATGAGAGAAAGAAAGAAAGACAGAAAGACAGAAAGAAAGAAAGAAAGAAAGAAAGAAAGAAAGAAAGAAAGAAAGAAAGAAAGAAAGAAAGAAAGAAAGAAAGAAAGAAAGGAAAGAAAGAAAGAAAGAAAGAAAAGAAAAGAAAGAAAGAAAAGAAAAGAAAGAAAGAAAAGAAAAGAAAGAAAGAAAAGAAAAGAAAGAAAGAAAGAAAGAAAGAAAGAAAGAAAGAAAGAAAGAAAGAAAGAAAGAAAGAAAGAAAGAAAGAAAGAAAGAAAGAAAGAAAGAAAGAAAGAAAGAAAGAAAGAAAGAAAGAAAGAAAAAGAAAGAAAAAGAAAGAAAAAGAAAGAAAAAGAAAGAAATAAAAGGAAGGCTTGTCACTCTAGGTGTTTCCAAAGTGTGGATGTAGGATTTGAAATCAAAGACTGATAGTTGATTGATTTCAAAATGGATTTGCACCAAGTATTTCTTGCAGGTAGCTCCTATGTACAGGTTTTTGGCATTCTCCTTTGAGGCACACAATTCCCACATTGACTTAATAGTGGCTTCTGTATTCCCCTTAAAGGTGAGGAGGAAACAGGTGTTTTCAATTCTATATTAGATCTCTAAAATCCTGGTAGTCCATGTCCTACTTTCAAATTAGAGAATAAGCTTTGGCTTCTCTCTGGATCAGTTTGCAAATTAGCTGTAAGTAAAATCTCTTCTAAAAATTATTAGAAATGCCAAATGCTGCTATGATACTTATATATCAGAAAGAATTATATGAACCATTATATTCTGTAATGTAAAGTTACTAGAACACTTTATTGAGCATCTGAGTTTAATCTCCATATGCTGTTTACTTTATTACAATTTAATTTTACTACTTTCAAGATCATTATGTAATAACAATTATAAATTATAAATTAGATAAGGTAAGGCTGTTATGACTCATTGACTCAACTTGCAAAGAAGCATATAGCTGGCTCTAAGTTTCAAGAAATGTGAAGAATGAGCTCTGAAATATAAACATCAGGAGAGAACTTGAGAGGTCCTTGCAAAACATCTTGGAAACATAAATACAAAGGTTAAGCAAAGACTCTTCATGTTGGTAGACAGCATAAGCTCAGACATCCCCATAACAGTGCTCTTCTCACCTGACAGGTCTTTTGACATCCCACATCCAATTTCATGGAGACACATACGATGTGACCGTAATAGAGTCCCCAAAATAATACATTCAGATGAAAAGTAAGAAAATTGTGATGCATAAATTACTTCTGGCTTCACCTTGGAGTTCTGCGTTGTAGTCAAAGCTGTAACAGAGTGGGACAAAAAAAAAAAGTCCTTTGGTGCCAGCACAGAACAGGGGCAAATACACTCAGGTTTCCAAGGCTGCTGCTGATACTGCTATCCTAGACCAGAGAATGTAGATCCCAAGTGGCAGCTGAAAGGTCCCCAAGTAAGTAAGAATTAGTGGAAATGTGACTGTGAGAGAGCAAAGAAGTTGCTTCAGGTGCCAAAGAACAACTCTGTAGAAACAAATACTGACCTTGTAGTTATTCTTTCCAGTGACTTGACAGGCTATACCCATGAGGCAGGAAACATCTTCAGAACACCCTCCCCTGCACATGAACACACCCCACTCACACTCCCATGTAAAACACTGCCCCTACATTTGGTTTTTGACCCCTGAAGTTCCCCTTGCTATGCTTTTACACAAGCAGCAATCAGGGTAAGACAAGGAGTACCGTTTAACTGTGAAACAAACTCTCAGCCAGCTGCAGCCCAAAAATTCATTGAAGAGTTCTTTCTCTTGCAATTGTTCCCATTAGACCATTTTATTATTTTTATCCGCATAGAACTACAAAACAGAACAGTATTATCATTTCTCCTAACATAATCCCATTGCAAATACCGCTGGAAACTGATACTGTAGAAAGACTATTCCCTTGACGGTAATTACATAAATATTACCAGAAAATATTGCCTCCTGATTTTGCAATGATGCTAAATAACAGTGCCTTTCCTGAGGAGACCATGAACAGAAAGGAGCAGTACAACTTTAGATATCTAAAGGACAATTGAAACAAAAAAGACAGGAATTAATCTGTTCTCTATCTCCACAGAGGCTAGGAAAAGAAATAATGGGTTTAAACTGTGGCAAGGGACACTTAGATTAGACATTTAGGAAAAACTCCAAAGGCAAATGTAGAATAACATGAGAACAGAGTGCCTGGGGTTGTCGTAGAGTCACTGTCATTTGGGCTGTCTAAGGGTAAGAGATAAACATCTGTCAGGAATGACATGGGGTATAGCTGGTCCTGCCTTGGGGCATAGGGGTTGGACCAGAGGGCTTACTGGAAGTCCAGTCGAAATGAAGTATTCGGCAGTGTCTAATTAGAGGGAAAAAAATATGGTGGGTTTAAAACCTATTTCAAGGTATCTGAACAGAGGTTGGATGAAGTCTGGTTTTGTTATTTTAGTTCAGACTGTAAATGATCTTCAAATCATAAAATAAAAAAAATAGGCAAATATAATGTCTTCTGTTACCTATAAACATGCTTTCTCACATTAAATTCAGTACATCTTTTGCAGGATTGTGCTTTCAATATAGGTTTTCTGCATCTGAATGAGTAAAATAAAACTCAGTAAATGTATGTGCTATACTAAGTGAATTCCTAACTTTAAAAGCATTTTGAAGTCATAAAGGATGAAAAATGACATTTTCTTTGCTTTATGCTCATAAAAGGCACTAGGGAAGGTAGATAGTTCAAAAAATTTGTATTTCACCTGTAGTCTTCTGACCTGCTAGTTCATGTAGGTGGTTCACTGACTCATTGGCATTACTAGATCATCTTATTCTTCAGATGTGTGTATGAAAGTGTTTCATTAACACCTGAATTGTTTCTTAGTGGTGCATTAATCCAAGCACTTCCATGTAATGGTTATAGCTACCCTTTCAACAAGCTGGATATTTACAGAAATCAATTGCATAAAAGCAAATTTTTTTCTCTAGATTTTTTTTTTTGCATTCTTTAACTGAAATAGTTTAAAAGAAAAATATAGGCTCTTGTTACAGCCTTAGATACAGAAAAAAACCAAACCAAAAGTCGTGAATTTAAGTCATCCTTAAATAAGTTGGGTAACCCTATAATTGGTCATAGCGCAAGATGTAGCTAAATGAAACAATAGTGGTACATACTACAAAATCCGTGTTTTCCCTTGGTTAAGCACAACAAGCTTTACCTTTGGCTTTGCTGCACTATGGCACAAAAACTGGCCTAGAAAACCTATCCAGAGATTGTTTCACACGCTGTTAGCTACAGTTTCACTCTAGTTACAGTCTGTCCAGTCACCTTCTTTTAAGCCTTTGGGGTTTTTTTTTTATCCCTTTGCACAGGGTTAGATGGTGTCCTGGTTTGAAAAGACAGGTGTCTGTGGAGGAAGGCAGGAGCCTCCCTTGAAATGGAAAGTGCAACCCCCTTCCCTCCAAATTATTATAATTTTGAAATTAACGGGCCTTCAGGCAAAGATATGGGGAATAGGAATAACTGTTCTTTACTAATATATATATAAAATACAAGGCAGGGAAAAAAAACCAACCCACTGGTTTACACTGACAGAGTCAGAAATATAACCTGACACCCTCTTAGTGTGGCAGTAGCAGTCCGATAAGATGATGGCTGCAGTCCTCCTGAAGCGATGGATGTAGTTCTGTGGAAGCAGCAATCAGGTAAAAGAGTCTGGTCTTCCTCCGAAGGTCCAGTGGTCGGCAGGTAGCTCTTGTGCTCTGGAACTCCAGTGGGAGAAAAGCTCCTCTGGGAATCCAGCGGAAGAGGGCTGCTTGGGTGTTCGAAACCTCAGTTTTCATTTGGCATGGACTGCTTGGCTCCTTCCCCGCCCCCCGCCCCGCCCTGGGCGGAGCGTCTCACAATGGGATGGGGAGTCGTGAGGCAGTTCCTTGATGGGCCATTAACAGGGGATAGTCCAGGAGCGAATTATCGATGGGTCAGGCGATAAGGTATCGTTGTGCCCATTAACAGAAGATAGTCCAGAGGAGGGAGGCAGGGAGCACTGCCGCACCTGCTCTCAACAGCTCCTGAAGATGGTAATAGAATACTTTTTTTTTCCTTTTGGCACATTTTACACTGTAACCTAGGACAGATGGTCAGGTTAGGAATACAGATGTGGCATGAGCACACCGTATTCTAGTAATAAAACTCTTCAGTGTGTGATCCCACAGGCAGCTTGTGACCCAGAGCAGACTCAGGGTGGTTGTAAACTGCAGTGGAGGCTGAACCAGCCACTGGCTTCTTCTTGGAAGTTCAAAATCACCTGTTCTCCACAAAAAAAGGAGTCTTTTTGAGTAAGGAGATTGTATTTGGACTATTAAAATATTTTTAAAGAGGGGTAAAACTATTAGTTTTGTAAAAGTGTTTCTAGCAAAGGTTTTTAGATCATTTTGAAAAGCACATACATAATGCTGGGAAAAGAGAAGGTAGACTTCCTTCTATAGGATAATTTCGATTTTGTATGTGGTTTTGACTGTGCCTTTTAAGACAATTTTCTGTATTGTATATTTGATGTCAAGACAAGCTGTCAAAACACTGTCTCTTGGGTTTTTTTGGAGGGAGTATGGGATGTAGCTGAGATCCATTTTTCATGTTTATAGAGATGGCATGTGACACCATCTTGGTTAAGAAGAGAAACCAAAGCCCATTTTGGGGATCTTGCTGATAAGTGAGTCATGTGGACAATAGCTGCAATGTGGCAGACAGGATCTCAGCTCCTGCTGGTTCCTGCAGTTTTTTGTTAAGGTCTGAATATTTCTCTGTGTGTGTAGACAAGACTTCTCTATGTGCAGGTAGGCTTTGATTTAAAATGTATGCCATAAGTACTAAATAATTTTGTTTGCTATCTCCCTAGAGAAAGATATTGACCACACTTTTCCCCTTGGGCGCCTGGAAATAGACCATAAAGCATTAATTAAGCAGTTGCCTTTTTTTTTAAATGTTTAGTACGTAAAGATACTCTTTGACCCCTCTGGTGTTTTACAAAAATTTCCAAAAAACGATTATTTACCTACCTGCAAGCTGGGAGAACTTTCATATGGCTTGACTTGACAAGACTGTCTTTGGGATCCAGAAATGCTTCAAAACTGCTAGAAAAGATACATGAACTGCTACAAACGTTAGCCCTTTGTTTCTTATCTTAGGTACAGGTGTAAAGAAGAAAAGATTTTTCTTTTAAATTCAGACCTTCCCTTTGGTTCTGCCTTAACAAGTCTCTGAAAAGACCTTCATATGCAATGATGGACATAATATCTTAATTACAGTGGTAGAAAAACATCTTAGAAGATATCGAACCACAATGATGCAGTCTTTCGTTTGCTAAGAAAATAATGCTGAGACTAATGAAGATTATTCAATTACACTAACATCATCTGAGAATCAGGTTCTATTTTCCTCATGAAGAACAGTGAAAAAAAAGAAAAGTAAGGAATCTCAAGAAAGAAGAAAGATGAAAGAAGATAAAAGAAAGAAGGGCAAAGAGAAAGAATAAATGAATTCTGAAGATAAGACTACGAAAAAAAAGATAGATTTAGGTGGTTTAGATTTGTTTAGGAATGGGACGTTATCTGTGCTATTTGGCATTGCCTTTGCGTCAGCTTTGCCAAAATTATTATGCCTACGACGCGTCTCCTTACATCATTTGAATCTCTCAAAATTGTTCTTACTGCAGGCCGATATACTACAAAGACATCTCAATTTTCTTATTTTGGTTGAAGTCTACCTCAGCAAATATTTGTTGTACATTATAAATATTGTGCTTTGGCAGGTTCTAATACTCAGGTCAATTCCAGTATGCTCACATATCTCAGAAATACTTCAGGATACTAGTAAAGCACTCAGACTTTATGAAATCCTATAACTATTTAGACAGGAAAAGCACAAATGCTCATAAAATTACCAAAGAACAGCTTCTGTCCAGAAAGCAGTGCATAATGGTGAAATCATGCTTTTTTCCACCTAAACAAAATATTAAATTAAAAAAAAGTATTATCACTATATGAAATACTGTTGCTGCATGCACACTGTGTGCTGTTATGTGTCAATATTTCAACAAGGCTATACCTTCAGATAATTAAAAAAAAGAGAATATTTCTTGGTGCATATTTTACGTCTTTTAGAATTATTATTCTTTTTATGGTGGATACACAACGAACTTCTTTAAGTTTTCAGTTAATTAGCTCTATAATGTAGTCTTGGTTTGGAAGACAGATATTATACTTACCGCTCATATAAGCATTGCCAATGATCCCTGAAGAAATTTTTTTCAAGAGGGTTGGCTGTTTTCAAAGTAGCAATTGTACTCTCTGAATACACAATTCATTGTCTTTTCAGAACAATGTTATCATATCAAAATAAAGGACTGTTGAAAGCATCAGGCTGTGACAGCTGAAACAGAAGTCACCCTTTCAGGAACCACAGGGCACAGTTTTCACACACACGTATGTAGTAGATACAGCAATAGTTACTAAATTTGGGCAGTCATTTTTTTAAAAAATTCTTAAATTAGTAAATGGCATCTTGCAATAACAAAGTGGTCTGTTTAACAAATAACCCAGTTATTGCATAGGTTTTTTGCTCTTCATGCTTGTTCCCATAGCTTTGAAGATTTGCTACTATCGGATAAATAGTATTTTTACCTGTTCATTTTCTGAATTAACACAGAAGAAGACTAGAAGAAATGTCTGGAAGAAAGAACTGTAGAAAATGAAGAAATGTGCTATTTTCCTATTGAGAAGGGTAACATTCATTAAAACATGCAGATTTTTTTCTCATTCTATTAGCTGTAAGGGATATCTATTAATAATTCAGCACCACTATTCAGCTGGGGTTTTGTCCAACTGAAAGGTCCCTTCATTTGACATAAACATAGCACACACAGTGCTTTCTAGGGATTCAGAAGAATCCCTCCTGTTTGCAAACCTCCTCTCCAAACTTTCCTCAACAGTTCTTCATATGGGGGACAAGTGGATCTGGAGGTGTAACCTCCTGCAAGATGGGCATCTATTTGCTTCAAACCTTGACAGATACTGAAATTAGAGGAAAACAGGCTTAGCAGATTGGTGGAGCTTTGCTGAGCAAAGATATTAAGTTGAGCTATCAGATGGACCCAGTCAACAAATGAGGTGAGAAACCTATTAGAGTATCTTCAAAGCATAAAACAGATCCAGCTCAGCACATGACGTGATGCGAATATTGAGCAGGGATCAGTTTGCATACACAGAGAGGCTCTTTTTGATCCCTATCTGTCTGCTGACTGTGAACGCTGTTTCCTTGCAGGCAACAGAGGACTAGGCAGTAGGAGAGATCGTATATGTGCTCTCTGATACCAGACCAAGAGGAGAAGTAATCTCTGGATACAAAGTCCTGAACAGCTGGTATGCTCTCAGCAAAGCAACCTAAAATACGAGAAGGATTATGTTCTTAGCAGCAGTGTGTTCAGCACAAACATTTATCGCCTTTCTAGTTTATATTATAATCAAGCAAGATTCACAGAAAGCAGATATCTGTAATGTTGAGATCATTAGTATTACAAATATATTTACTCCTGCTTGAATTTTTAGTTCAATATTCTCAACCTCAATAATGGAAATAAAAGATAATGTCAATGATAATCTGTTTATATTAAATTTTCATGTATAGCTATAAAATGTACCTGTTTTCTTAAACAATGCAAGCATATTTTATGAATCACAACAGGTGTTCACTAAACAGAAGTGTCTGTTACTTAGTGGGAACTCTTTACCTTATATGAATTACTTCTCTGAGTACAATTCAAATTGTTCTGGTAACATTATTCGAGGAATAAAATATGTTTTTTGAGATATACAGACCCCTAAGTTGTGAAAGCAAACCACTTTCATGCTTGTGAAGCATCATATTGTATGTGTTTGCTGTCTTTTTATTTGTCCTTAGGCATCAATATAGCCATGGTTAGAGACAAGATATTGGATTAGATGTGCATTTGATCTGATTCAGTACTGATGTATGTTCTTATGCCAGTTTAACATTCCTAACTTTAAACATCTGAAATGTGGAAAAGCAGAGGAAAATTTTTTAAGAAATGTAAAGAATTTTTCCTTTGATTTTTAACCTGTCTTATCAACATCTTTTTAGTGTTCTTTCTAAAATATGAACACTACAAAAGATGATCTGCCTTTGTGATTCTCCCTGCTTATTTTATGTCTGTCAACTACAATTCTTACATCCTAATGGCATACACAAAAGAATACTTTTCATTTAATTATTTTTCATTAAAACAAACTATATGTTCCTAGACTATTAATTGTATTTACTACTTAATACAATAGTTATTGTTCTTTCAAACTGTTTATATATTATTGTAGTTCCACATTTACACAGAGATTTACATTATTTTACGAAATATCTGGGTAGCTTTAGTTCTATTTAGAAAATAGCCAGATCATAACCTTGTTCCTTAAAAATAATATTTTGTACATTTGCCGGCTCTGGATAAGACAGACAATTCTGAATTTCTCCTGAGGTGATTATATAGGTCCTAGTGCTGAAAACTCAGTTACTGTCAAGAAGCATTAGCACAAAAATGAAACTTTTTCAATGCAAACTGTTTTTTGGCAGATGAATAGTGATCAAGGCAAAGACAATTTTTTTCTTTAGCAAGGGGTATTGTCATCGAAGATATTTTGTCTCCCACACATCTTCTTTGGTACTTTTTTACAATTACATAGTGACAGTAAACACAACCAATAATTACTGCTTAACAGCCTGGAAATAGTGATGCAAATACTGAAGTTCACACTTGAAAAGTAACTCTCCTGCCCCAAACTAGCTGATCAATATCCTGTTTAGATTGAAGTTCCATTTTTAAACATTCAAGAAGCAAATTCCTGTGTCTGCTTAGTTTTCTCCTTCCGGTTACCTGTGCCTGTTTTTCTTACCTCAAGTACCTTTGCAGTTCCACAGCTGCATCTATTCTTAGACTCTCTGCTCGCCTTAGTCCACTTTCTATAGTGAGCACCAGCATTACTCCTTTAAGGGCTTATGTTCTATTTTCTTATTTAGCAGACAAGGAGCTGAGAAAAGGTGGACAGGATGTGAGATCTCAACTTGCTGTCCGTGTCAATTAGGCTTGCACAAGGTGCTCTGTCATTCTCATTGCCGGGGCCTGGAAAAGTATAGGCTTTGGTTTGGCAATATATTACTGTAATCTTTTTCTTTACTCTGTGTGCACCTAGTTTCACTGAATCTTTAGTGGTTATTCCGGTGTTACGGGAATCCTCCTATCTGTCCCCAAGATTTCTAAAACAACCAGGGACTCTGCCTGAAATATCTCCTTACCACACTGGGTATGAGACTCTGAAATGATCATACTCTTATGCCAATGACAGACAGTTTTTCAAAAAGCTCCAAACTGATTATAAAATCAATTGCTGACTCATTCTTCTCTTGCTTTTATGAAACCATGTTTGCTCAAAATTCATATTGCAGCTAGCATGAAATATTTATCTAGTCCTTCTTTACTGTACTCAGTTTCATCTGTGTAGAGCGAGGCTTCTGGGCAGGATGATATCCAATATCCTCTCTGGCAGGGGTCTTGCAGACAGAGGACATTAACCGTGAACATGAGGGAAATCAGCATCAGAAGGAGATGGGGACAAGCCTGGCTGTCCACAGGGCTAGCATGATTGATATAAGTGATTTCTGCAGGCATTCAAGTCAGGGAGTACCTTGTGTACTACCAGGTCCCTCAATCCTCAAGCCAAAAGGAGCACGAAGACAGGTCTGGCTTCACATCTTTAGTTCTTCCTTCACCCTGAGTCCATATTCCCTATTTTGTTGGCAGAGGTTGGACCCCATGGGGCCTCTTTCAGGAGCAGCTGGGCCAGATATACCTGTCCTGACTGGTTCCTGGTGACTTGTATAGGCAGTGCCAGAGCACAAGGAAACCTGTCCTTCATGCATAGCATGATGAGATGTGAGGTGAAGCTGCCTGAGGACACTATCAGTAATGTTTGTTACTGAGACCGATAGCGCCAGGGTAAGGCTGAATGTGAAAGTGAAGACCCTGCTCTTCTTCAGCGAAGTCATAAGGGATCACAAATACATAGATTTTAGTCTTATGTATTAAATAAAGACTCTTCAACGGCAATGAAATAAGTAATAGTACTGAAAAAAATTATCAGCCTAGACCATCTTGGTCTAAAGCAGAGGGAGGTTATTTAGCTTAGCACTTTACCTTCTTTGCCTTGTTCCAAAATCCGAAAGAACAAGTGACAGTGTAAAGAGATTGATAAAAGAAATGGTTTTAGACTCTTAACATTTCCTTGTTGATAATGTCTAAAAGACTCAAATGTTACTTATTTCACATACATATTTTTGTAGGCTCTTGATTGCTGCCAGAATTTTCACTGCTACTTGGCTTGGAAAATGGAGTAACTGCTTTGCTATCAAGCAGTCATAAATACGGTGATGTTAAAACCCAGTAGATATTATTATCTATTACATGATTGCCTTGTAAGAGTTCCAAATACAGACAATCACAATTCCTTCATTAAGCTGAGGTTACCCAAAGTCATCATTGGAATTACTTTCTATTTAAGATTCAATATAAAAGGAGAGCTAAAAAGTTCTCTGGTATATTTAAGTCACCATTTAACTTTTTATTGCAGTACACCCATACTTTAACAGTAAAATGAATAGTTATTCCTTTAACAGAGACAATATTTAACAAATACAGAATGATTAGAAAAAATTGATATAGCAATTAACTTGCATTTTCTTTCCTAAATCAAGGTAAAAACAGGCAAGATGTCACTGGCAGCAGTGGCTTTCTCTTTAGTTAATCTTGCCAAAGATTGTCCAAGATTCAAATCCTTTTTTTAAACCATGTGTAGATATGCTTTTGCTCTTCAGGTGTGATAGGCGTATTCATCTTCTGTGTAGGCTTTAACTTACTTTACCTAACATTGAATTTATCTCCATGTCGTGGTTTGCAAATTTGATTGTAAAGATTGAAAAGATACTGAAAAAAGTGGCAAAGGGTGGTAGAGAAATGAGACAGAAAAATACTGCAATGGGAATGCACACACTGTGACCAATTAGTCTCACATGTGAAGTCTCTAAGGAGCTAAGGAGTCCCTGTAATTACACTAGAGAAGAATCTTTGTATCTCCCTGAAGAGCTTCTCAAGTTTCCTGTGAGGGAGTCAGCAGCACACTGGCTTTTATGTGTTCTGTCTCTGCAAAGAATAACTTTGCATTACTTCCCAGATAAGCATTGAATCCTAAATATTCAGAAATTATGAAGAGCTCAATTTAGCAATGCTGACATGTGCAAAAGGTTAGCTTAAGAGTACTGATCCAACTGGTAGGCATTTCTGAACAACTAGGTAGCATCAATTAGATTATATGCAATATATATTGTTATATAAATTTAGAGATAAAATGGGTCTAAATCTGAAACAGGAAGTGGTTTTGGAAGAGCTTATTCAGCTTTTTTTTGGAAGCCTCTATGAAACGGAAGAACGACTATTTTGCAGTGAGAGAGAAGTAGACGTAATTTAAAAAGAAAAAGGAACAAATATGTTGGTTTGATTTTTATTTCTGTACTGTATCACTTTCTTGGGTAGTGCATTTCACTTTTGCTCTTCCACAAGGAATTGCAAACAGCAGAAGTCAGGATTTAAATTTGCCTAAATACTTTCAGAATGTTTTTCTATTCTAAAAAGGGTAAATGTAGCAGGATACACTTGCTTATAAATAACCACAGGTTAGTCGGGTCTCCTGTTTCTTCTGTCTTACACAGACAACCTGCAATTCTAATAGAAAATAATGATTTGATCTTTAAATAGATTTTATCACTGTTAGGGAAAAAAGAAAGGCAGTGAGAATAATCAGATATAAATAAAATGTGGTAGCAGCATATTTGAAAAGCATGCCAAAATATATTAATGCACTCTTTCCAACACGTAAATAAGCACGCAATAGCTACCGATTTATAAATGAAACTATCAAAAATATGGTGTAGTGCTTACTGGCAATAGTTCCATCTTGTCTAGAAAGGGGATGTATATGGTCATTAGCAATTAAATACAACTCCCTCAACACAATAATGAAACCCTGTTTGAAGGTATTGGCCAAGTGAAATGAATGACAAAAATCCAAAGTGTTCTCCGTTATGACTCAATATGCTTCAGAACTGATTTACTTCAGAAAAACTATTTCCTTTTACACACACTCCGTCCCAGCCGTTTAGGAAAACATATCACCTGAGTAGCATGATATCAGCATTATTGCAACACAATGTGTGAGAGAATGTAAAAGCAGAAAGAAATACCCCATGATGTCTGCAAGAAAATATGGAAATACACAGAAAGAGCCTAATAGTGCATGTTTTTCTGTCATGCCAAAAAGGAAGTAAAGAATATAATGCAACTTTTAACAAGTGCATGCTGGATACAGACATATAACGTCTGCCAATTACCTCCGTGTTGTGAAAGGGAATTTTCACCATTGTCAAAAACCAATCATGTTCTTCCCATCATCATTGAAACATCCCATTTTCATTCTCTTCCTTTCTGTACTCCTCCTGTTCTGCCTTTCATTTCTCTGCAGAAGAAGAAAGAGCTAGGAAATAAATAATGTGTGAGAAAAAAAAAGAATTGGAGTTTATTTATAAGTGACAATAGTTTAATTCATGAAGCAGTCTTCAAAATGCCCGAGTCTGGCAGTTGGTGGTGAGGGTAAAATCTTATCAGGGTTAGGCATAAAGCCAACGTAATAAATACTCCAGAAGTGACCCATCAATAAAAGAGGATTTTGACAATCAGATACTAGCTGACCTAGGTTTTCTCCTTTGGGCAAACTTCCCCTTTCTTTCCGTTAGCCTGACTCTCTCAGCATCTCCAACCCCTATAAATCCCTTTCTCAGCTCTCCCCTCTCTGTGCTTTTAGGCTTCCACATCATCCTGTTGACACTACGCTCACTATGCCAGCCTGCCAAGTGCGAGCCCCGTAAGAGAGGCTGATTTCTGTTCCTTAGTTGGTCACTTACATATAACCACGGAACAAGTGGATACAAAAGATGTGTGTTTGGTGGACACGTATTAAAGGGCCGACATACTGCAATACTTCATGTGGCTCCTGTAGATTTCTTTCCTCCTTAACACTGGTTCATTGCTTTACCAAATATGAATCCTAAGTGGTTGCCACCCCCTATAGTGACTGAATCCTTTCCTTTATGGGAAGTAACCCTTTGCACCTCCAACCCAACTAGCAGGGCTGTTCTGGTGCCGGGTACTGGCTCCCACGCCAGCATTCCTCAACTTCCCCTAGCAACAGCTGTATTTATACAAAACAACGGGGAATGGTGTCAAGAATCAATTGGTGGGAATTTCTGAATGCAGAAAGTTACTTGTTGCCTAGCAGCAGCCCAGCAAGCCGGGCTAGGCTTTGATTCGTTTAACCCCAAACTAACCGGGGCTGCCAGATTATTTTTCCTCACCACCTTCCAATGCTGTCTCGGTCAATCTGGAGGGTAGAAACGCCTGAAGTCTTCTCTGCTGCTTTCAGGCAGGTCCTCGCCTCTGTTCTTTTGACCAAAATGTGCAGTGGATAGAATTTGTGTGTTTGGTTTCAAAGAAACCCCACAGGAGGCTTTCCAGGACACTGCGCCTCTGTCTTGGAAAAAAGGAGATGGAGTGAAAGTCCCCTGACTTGAAGAGCTGAGCACTGGCTGGCCTGAGCAGCTCACAGCCGTGGCTCAGGATGGACACGTCTGTAAGAGGACAGGCAGAGTCCCACAGAGGATCAGGAAACGCTGAGTTATACCTCTGCTGAAAATTCATGTCTCAGTCTCTGTTCTTCTTCCTTAATAATTAATTCAGCAGAGAGGAAAAGACTGTTCATTTGCATAACTAAATTTTTCAGTCAGAGCAATCAGCCTATTAATAGAAACCCATTGATTTGTCTATCAACTTACATAAACCGCTGTGTTGCCTTATAATACATGATATTATGAAGGTCAGTAGCTCATAAACAACAGATACAGAGGCAGAGAAATAGCTTGATCCTCTAGAATGCACTACACCAGACTTCATCAACAATACATATCAGTTATGGAGATTAAGTCTGTGCTTTACTTTTCCGCACTAATGAGAGTTTCCAGGAAGACATAGTATATATTCACAACAACATCAATATCAAATGGGAAAAAAAATGATAAGGAAATTTTTTTTAAGCTATTATGTCATGGCTGCATAGCGAAACCAGCACTGCTCAATCAAATAACAAGTTTGCCATGCAAATCATTTTCCTAAGTAATGCAATGGATTCATGCCGTTTCTGTTCACAAGCTGTCTGAAAATGAACAACATATATTTAATGCTGTGTCATTTTCACCCATATTAGGACGTCAAACAGATATGTTTCCATTATGTTGTGGCTCCGTTTTCAATTAGAATTTTGAATAGTCCACTGTTGTGTCAGAGCATCCATGTTTATTATTTGCCTAAAGATGTTTTGTGACAGGGAAAAAAGTCTGAGCACTGCCTGTTCAGAAATTTGAAGCAATTTCACTACTGCAGAAATTACATTTTTTCTTATTATAATATTGGTTACCACGTTTCACCAGATGACACCAGCGTCTCTTCATTTTCATCTTTAACAATTCTATTCGGATGCAGCTCTGTGTACAAAAATCTGGTCCTAACTAAACAAAGAATATTTGGCTCAAATAAATAGCAAGTTAAAAAAGAAGAGATGCCACTCCACATAGAGAAGCGCTTCCAAAAGCTACTCTGGCCTCTCTGCAAAAGAGCAAGCCAGACGAAAGCATCCTTCTTCCTCATTCCTGCACGTCACAACCCGTCTCCTCCTCCCGCAAAAGCCCGGAGCCAAGCCTTTATTTGGGGCTTAGCTATGTTCAGTCTGGCTTACTCATGAGGCGACAGGCAACAGTAAAACTAACTGGAGATATATATATATGAAGACAGGCCAAACCCAAGAGTTGAAGTTTGAAATGTGTCAGGGACACAGACCTGCCTCGGGGAATTTTTTTTTAGGAGAAATAAACACAATGCAAAAGCAATTGAAAAAAATTACTACTGAACATGCCCTGAAAGCCTCTAATGTGAATTTAAATTAATAAAGTCTGAAAAGCCTTTATATAAAAAGCCTGATAAGATAACTGCCACTATTTAAGACTATTTATTTAGAAGAGCAAAATCAATCCACTGTTCCATGACAGCAGGCTGAAGTCACAGAGAAGTAACAGAATGTAAGAAATTCAAAGGAAATGGGTACAGTCTATTTGGTCCAGGGATCAGAAGACTTACTTAAATCCTTGGGTACAGAAGCTTCAAATGGCCTTTTAAAAATCTGTGTTGTCACATTGATCAGTGCAATTTTCCACCAATGTATATAACTTTCAGCTGTTAACACAGAGACCGTTGATGCTGCGGCATGTTGCTTTTGGCAATGAGGGATGAAACTCTGCAGACAGAATGCATTTTTTTTACAGCAAAAAAGACAATACAGTTCAGACAGAGCAGAGTCTGGTAGTTAGTGAAAAGAAGATTAAGGATAAGAAGTCAAGACTATTGAAGTAATTAACTTGTCATATGCATAATTCCTATCGATACTAATCGGAATGACAAAACAAAATGGTTTAACAATCCAGGAACATATTGATTATACAGAGCTCTGGCTACCCTTTGACACTTACAGAGGACAGCTGTCTTGCTGAATCGTGACAGCGCGTGGCTCAGGCAGACTCTGAACAACTGAGTTGAGCAGTGTTGCGTGTCCAGCAGCTTGCTGCTGTACCAGCAGAAACACGAGTACTGGAAGGCTTCACATTTCAGAGCAGCCGTGGCTACCCCTCCCTGTGAGTATTCAAGGCCAGGTTGGATGGGGCTTGGAGCAACCTGGTCTAGCGGAAGGTGTCCCTGCCCATGGCAAGGAGGTTGGAACTAGGTGGTCTTTAAGGTCCTTTCCAACCCAAACCACTCTGTGATCCTGTGATTCTGAGGAGTTCCTGAAAATCAGCAGTGATTAAATGGGAACATAACCCTCCCTGCTTTACTTCCCCAGGTACAGAAAAGCAACTGTAACTAGTACCGGTTTCACAGGAGTATTATGTACATTAGCAGTGGAGAAGTTTTCAGACATTAATGCAGTGAAACCCTAGCAAAAGCTAAGAGAAATCTATTTCTATTCAGTCTTTTAAACAATAATTTTTAGAGATTAAATAGTAAAGTCAACTTCATTTCTAGAATTTTCTGTTGTTTGCCCACATAACAGTGAGGTAAGAGAATTAAATTGTTTCCAACTTTGCTATAGAGTCAGTGACTCTAGGCATTTCATTTTTCACATCTTTGTTTCCCTCCCCCATAAAACTGCGATAACGGTACTTATGAGAATGTGGTTGTGAGGCTTTTCTCATCAATATCTCTGTGTAGTTTGATGGAAGTATTACATAAAACGCGAAGTACTACTTAATCCAGCTTCATTCTTCAGTCTGCTGACACAAATTCTACCAACAGTATTAAAAAAAAAAAAAACAAAAAACCTTCTCTCCCTCTCTATGCCTTAGTGCATAGATGTGCTTATTGAATAAGCCAGACAAAATTTTTCCCCACCCCAGCAGTTCTTCTCTTATCCTCCATCCATATATTTCCCTAGACTTGTTTCGCATCATTTTCCTCACAGATGCATTTTCTGCTTTGGAAGACTTTCTGTATTTCATAGACATTTTCAAACTACAGACCCAATGAGGCACTTTTAACAAGAAATACTTATTTTTTAACTTAAAGAAAATCTGTTCTATATCTTGCTAGGTTTCTAACTAGGTTGTCTATTTGGCTTCAAAATGTGTCGTCTGATGAGTTTATTCCTGATTATAGTGAAATATACATGGTTTCAGTCTAATATGTGAATGAATTCATCTACATTTTAGGAGGTATTGTTTTGAGTAGCAACTATTAAAGCAATAAAATCTGTACTGCCAATCTACAAATGCTGCATAAGTTACATACTTTATTTCACACTTTCCAGGTGTGATTGCACTGTTAGTCGACTGTCATAGGTGATTTCGTTAGATGGATTTTTTTTTTTAAAAAATATAGGCATAATAAGCCAATCTTGCAAATTAGATTGCCAGAAAAGACAAGAGCAATAAGCCAGCAAAAAGCTTAGGTGTTGATATTCATTTTCATATCTTTGCAAAAATCTTTCCTACAGATTTTACAGCACAGAGTTTTGCTTCATTAATACATTTTTAATCTGAACGTTTGGCATTACACCCACTTTTTCTAAGTCATCTTTAAATCTACGAGGTATTAATTTCAGCTAACTTGAGGACATATGCTTACTAATGAAGCCCAAATGCTGGCACTAAGTAACAAGTTAGCAAGAAACTTCATTCATTTCAAAAGCTCTGGGTTCCTGGTAGGCATTTCCTGCAAATTCAGTTAGTAACAAAATCTTCAATCAGCACTAGAGGGCATTGGGGAAAAAAAAATGGAGACATAGTGTGCACTGAGATGCAAATGGTTTTAGCAGTGAAAAGGAAAAATTTCATGCCAGCCTGCAGTAACAACAAGCTTTTTTTTCTCCCCACTGTTAGAGAGAGTTACCTTTTAAGTGAAGGCCTGAAATGTTAACAACAGGGTTGCATTATTTATTTTCACTAATGTGAAATCTGCCTGTAGCCCTGATCACCTCACTAGTAAAAAGAGCAGTCATATTTTACATTTCCATGTCATTTTTATTCCCCCAAATATTTCTCAGCCTATACGCATTTTAGATCTGGAGTCAAGCATCAAGGACCTTCCTTATATGTATTTTTTTTTCTTTTTGAGATTGAAGCTTCTGATGAAATCAATGATTAGTGTATTAGTTTTCCTTGTAATAAAAAAGCATTAACTTCTCAAAAGAAATTGCAAAATATACATATTCTGGCTTTTAGGCATAATTTAGCCCATGAACGAAGAAAAGAACAGAACAGAACAAAGTTTACAGAAGCAAGATCATCAGGGTATGCTAGCTTCTGTTTTACATTAGCCTAGATGTATATTGGTCCTAATTTACTTTCCAAGGTAAGAATGAACACCATGACATTTCTAGTCAACAGGTTAAGGTTTGGAGCAGTTGCCTGAATAAGGCATTAACTTTTGTACCTTGAATATAGTACCTGGCAACCATGCAGGATTGCGTCCTGAGGATGTGCAGAGGCTAAAGGGAAATTTGAAGGGATGAACATTTACCCATTTTGTAACCAGAAAGTAGAGGCATCAATACTGAAAGACTTGGTCCTGCAGGGCAAATACAAGCCCTGCTTCTGCTGACTTTAATGGCCATTGAGACTCTTCAGCACTCTACAGAAGTGGCCCATGAATTGGAAGAATGGCAGAAAAATGCAACAAATGCATCAAAATAGTAAAAAAATGGGAAAATAGCTTGAAATAGATTATGATAAGTACAGGTTTTAACAAATCCACAATGTTGACATAGTCAGCTGAGTGGTTTTTTCATATCTGTACTATTTATATGACAGTTTCATACTATTGCATGCGTCTTAATGTGCAAATGTAGCAAAAAATGTGGTAGAAAAATGCCAAGACTCAGGCTAAGCTCTGAGTTCTTATAATTTACCTTCATATCCCCTAGAGCCAGTGTCTACAGCCATCTCTTCACATTTTTTAACTCTGATGCAGAGCTTGGTAAGGGTCTTCAGAAAATCAAAACTATAATCATGAGTGATGTTTCTCTATATATTGTGTAGTTGAAATGTTCAAGTAAAGTTGCAGTTGTTTAAAGTCAAATGGGAATGTTTTCAAGAATTTTGAATTAATTTGATTTAGTTTTGAATTGGAGTCTTATCCAGATGATTCAGTGACACGAAAGAAATTTTATTTCAGAGCTACAGCTAAAAAGTTTTCCAGGAGAGTTAGTGACTCACAGGATGCATATACAATAAATTATTTGGTTCAACACCCAAGATAAAGCTTTAAAAAATTAATTTCCATTTGGTCTTGATATATCCTGGCATTAGGTTACAGAGTATACAAGTCGGAAGCAAGTCCTCTGTTAGAGGATTAATGAATCATATGGTATTAATGCATGCTAGTACTTAAGTAGTAGTAACGTTTGCAAACCACTCACTTTTTTTTTTTACTTTCCATCATAACACTTATAAAGAGTAAATGTGGGTCGAATACCACTTCCACCTTACAGGAAGAGAAAGAGACTCTTGTGGTTCGCCAGACAGTAAAACGGCAGTTAAAACTCAGGGTTCTCACACATTTCAGCCATATCTGCTTGCACTGCGACATGACAAGCTAAATTTCTTTTAACAACTAGTCCACTTCTGGGTTTCTTTGGAGAAAAATAAGACAGCAATTTTTATTCAATATAAACATATGTATTTATCACTCCCTACTAGCTTACATGAGGTACAGCAAATTTTTATCTTAACAAGGTAAGACTATTAAGAGCATATGGAGTCCTCTTCCTGTTTGTGTTCTTAAATGGCAAGCTCATCAGATACAATCCTTTGCATTTGGACATGAATTATTTCATTGTGGCACCACAGGAACAGATAGAGGGCTCTATCTTTCCCTGTGTGTAGTGTATTTTCAGAAAGCACGTGGGATCAGAAAATTTAGGAAAGTTGACATTTGTTATTCTTTAAACTGTTCAATATTATTTAATGGAAACAGTCAGTATGCTTTAATAGGCTTTGAGTGATTTCCATGACCAAGTAAAGAAAAAACATACTTTTATATCATAGTTCGATGCAAATGACTGACTTCCAAGAAACTATGAAAGTTCAACTACAGGAAAGATCTTACACTGTAATTCAAATAAACATTACACTTCCATCAAAAATAGCATAGTTGGGCTAACCAATGATTTTTTTCTCTAAATGGATACTGAAATAATTCAGACCTTAAGATAAAGCTAAATCAGTCTGACAAATAAAACACAGAGTTTATTACTTATGCCCAGTCACTCCATTTCAAGAACGTATTTAGGAAGGGATTGGAAAGATGTTGCAGCAATGTTTCAAATTCATGCTTGCAGACACTCACTTCATACTAGCATGCCTTTAGCATAAGCTGACCGTCTTCATGATTTAAACAAACTACCTGTGAGATATAGAGACTGGTTAAAAACCAGAAATAGCCAGGCTGCATATAGAGCCAAACTGAAATAACTATTGGGCATTAGTGAAAGCGTTTGTTTACATGGTTAAAAAAAGCAAATATTTTTAAAGCAATTAGGCTGAATAGTGCTCCTTCAAGCCTATTCATTTTCATGGCTGGCCTTGGATTTCATCACCGTTTAAGAACTCCAGAAAGCCCCTATACAATCACTTGTGCTTTCACATACTGTTTGTATAGCAAGCCAGAGGACTACACCATTGGAGGTGCAGAAAGGACTGCATTTGCTAGTGTGGCTCAGGTTTTTGGGGCAGATTGTTTCCTGTGCAAATAAAACTGGTGTAAGGAAGAAGTAAATTCCCTGAGCTTTCTCTTACATGCCCAAAGTTGGTACTTAATTGAATGCTTAGGGAGTACTTTGCCTGGCACACAGAAAGTGACACCTGAGATAGATACAACACAGATCTCTCTCCTGAGTCCAGTTATGGAGCACAGGAACTCTGAAGAAGGAATACTTTTACCATATATACTGGAAAGCACTTACATAGATATCACAACTACACAAACACAAATAATAATGTTGCTAACGTCCACCATGATCTTGAAAGAAATTATTAACGTCAAAGTTCTGAACCCTTATCTGTCCAATCTTCTGTATATCTTGAATCATCCTGCTCCCACCTACTGACAGCTTTTATAGGTGCCAGAAGGCAAAGATATCTTCCCCTTCTTACAGTAATTCATTACTCTGTTGCCTGGCAAATACTGTTTCTGGCCTTTCCATACGACTGAAACCTGCTTAGCAGATTAGCATTAAAACTTGAGGTCTTACCATCCAATTATAATGCGTTTGGATGACCAGCAGTTGCATCCAGGAGAACCTACACTTTTACCTCAGCAGCCACCGCAAGCAGATGTAACGCATGACACGTCAAGCACATCCTGAAGCTGCTCTTGCTCAGCATGTTATTTCTTGTGCACATGAGTATTGCTGAGAACCGAATGGACATCCAAGAAAAATTTGCTACAAATATGTACACATACTTCTGGCTCAACCTTCCTCCTCACACATTATGCTGCTATGCTTAGCTCTAGTATCACATAAAATCCGCACTCTTAATGACAACTCTGTGCAGGTGGTTTATGGGTGAACCAGTACTCCTTAAAGGAACTGTCTGGAGAGCTCAGTCTTCCAGAGAATCAAAAGACACTCAATACAGCTTGGGTGACAAATTACAATAAATTAAGTCTGTATGTTCAATGTCATGTCTTTTGACAGATGAGGATCAGGGGGTTTTTGGTTCTATCCCCATAACCTAAACATAAACCAAACTTCTTTTCTTAGTAAGACTACATCTGAATTTAGTCAAATTGGCTTTTGACATCAATAAACATTCATATCTATTGTGCCTGTGAAATGTGTGCAGTAAATTAAAAGGAAATTTAATAAATTAAAAAATTAATTGCTCATATTAAGCGAAAGCCCCTGCACAGAACCTTAAGGCATGCCCTAAAGTTCAAAATCAGACTCTCAGATCAGGTTTTGGAATAAATTCTCGAGTTAGGGCTTTTAGTAAGGTCTGCATTGAGTTCAAATGTGGACTGTGTTAATTGATAGCAAAACTGAGTGTGCTTTGAAAACATTACTTTAGTACCTGCTTCTTCTGAAAATTGGTAGTCACTTCTGCAACGTCACCTGAAAGGAATGAGGGACAGTGCTAACAGTACTATTTTCTCTCCAAAGCACCCTGAATTTTTAAGTGCATTCCAAATGGGAAAGTTGCTGCTCAGACTACTGGCAAGCTAGTGATAGGCAAACAAGGACCTCAACCCCTAAGAAAGTGGCAAAACAAGCACGACACAGTATTTGCTGGTGTTTATCTGCCAGGACATTCACATTCTGCTCCCACTAGATTATACCATAGTTAGTTTCATGGAAGATATATACCCAGTCCTAGTCAGAAAACTGGCCTGCTTATATGTATCATGCAAATAGAACACTTATAACTAATAAAAGATGGAGTGATAAGTACTATTTCATATATGCTTTACAGAGATCCAACTCTTCACTGAAGGGCACTGAAGGCTTCTTGATAGTCTATGTTCCCTACTAAGTAGAGTAAGTCTTGAAGTGTTGGGGAGTAAAAGAAAGAAGGCAAACGTATTGTTTTCTGGAAGACTTATTAAGGATATTCATTAACATAGAAGGCAAGAACCCACGATTTACACATATAAAAAAGCAGCTGTGAAGATAGGGTGCATTTTTCACTCTAACTGGTGCTTTATCAGTAAGAGGATGCAGAGCAAATGTGATGCCAATACTACAGTACCTGGTAAAGAAGAAAAGCCCTCAGAGTGTAGATCTCTCAGGTTTCAACTGAGTTTTACCAGACATTGGGATTTGCTATTATAATCCAAGCACTATGCTTCTTGTAAATGAACTTTGGCAGGAGATACAAAAATATCAGCTATCAGCTATCTTTGGCATTCAAAGACTACATTTACTTTCATAAAAGCCATTCTGTAAAGCACCCTCCAGTCAGTGCAGTCACTAAGGTATAAAAGATATGAATATTACTTATGTGTCAGTGGAATTACATTTGGAAATTTAAATTCTGCTGTGTGACAAAGACAAGCTACGAAGACCCCACAGATTTATGAAGGAGAAATAAATAGAAAGCCAAAAAATAGCATTACTCCAGATTTACAAGTAGCATACATTCAGTAAAATATGTTATAAAATACAATGATCCAACATCAAAAAACAACTAAGCTGTGTTACTTTTACAAATATCTTTCTAATGTTAGGCCTTGTAGTTTGATTTTGCCACACATGTTAACCTCAGTGCTCTCTCCTGTTGAGCCACTCGTGGGGAAATATTTCAAAGAGCTTTGCACTTGCCTTCACAAGAAGAGAACAAACAATACGAGCATTTTTGTGAACCGTCATCTTTTTTTTTTTTTAATAAGCACATACAGTTGTTGCTATGTTTTTCCTGGAGATAAATGAAAAATATCTGGAAAGGTGGAGCAATGGTAGGAAGCATTTTGTTCAATAAATGAATGTTTTTTCCAATTCTGATGTCCTCTATAACAATGTGTGGATTAAAGCATCTATAAATCATGTGGCGAAAATTGATTTAGGCATGCAAGTAAAAGAATGGCACAGAACTGTAGTAGTTGGAGTGAGAGGAAGGTCAAAATGTGTGTTTATAGTAATCCATTCCTACACAAATAATTTTCACTGTGTGTGTGTGCAGGGCTCACTTTGTCACCGAAGGTTGAGAACAGTAAGCCACCCTTGTTCTGATAGGGCCTGTGTTAGTAAGAATTCTGAGATATTTTTGTCTTGCCAAGCACCTTTCTCAAATTTAATGTCCTCAGACTTGTATGTAATACTTATTGCTGAGGAGAGGCCATTGACCGAGCTATCTGCACTTATTCTGCAAAAGGAAGAAGGCAACACCTTCCTTTGGCTCCTTCACTTTTGATGCTATGAGAAAAGCGAAAAGATAGAGCTAAATTTTTCTTCCTTTAACCTGGGTGTCTTATATCGTATAATGCATCCATTGTGAGCATCCCAGGAACCAGTGACAAGGAAGATGTGTTGCCCATTTAATTCCAAGCTGTAAACGTCCAGTACTCTGTCAAGGCACCCCACATCTTCCAGTCCCTGCAGGCACCAACTAATAGTTAAATCACAAAATTGACCAAACATAATGTGTTTGGGTGTCTGTATGCTTTCACTTGTGGTACAGCCAAACTTTGCTCCATATCACTGAATGGCCTTGCAGGCATGATGGCTGCAACTCCGACCATTTTCATATCCTCACTGCTAACCTGCCATCTAATTTTCCCTCTAATCCCTCACTGCTAGAAAACAGGTCTCCCATGGACATATTTTTAAAGTCCTATAACTGACAGCTTACTAGAAAATAAAATGCTGACGTTATCCATAAAAGTTTTGGTTAAAAACAATTAGATAATGTATCTTCAAACTATATAGACAATATCAAAATCCAAACCTGAATTTGTGAATTAATGATGACATTTCTAACCTGGATCATCTATCTATTATTTGTTCTCCATGTATACCTTCAAGCTTCATTCTGTTTTATTGTTTTGTGTTTTGTTAAATGTAAGTAATAGCCTTTTACCAATCTGTACAGAAAATACTAATCTGATAGAATAATTTGGCCCTGCTCAATAGCAGTAATTATATCATAATTAGCAAAAACTAGTTACAATATTAGTAAATTGTGTTTTATACTTCCTTCATCTGGATAGTGATAGAAGAATACGGTTGTAACCAATCTAAAAATCCTGTTGAAGCCTATGAAAATCAAAAGCAAAATTTAATAAATTCTATTTTTGTGTATATTTCGCTACAAGATAGTGATTCCAAATGTACGCTTGTTATTTTGACAAAGGCAATGCAGCATAATTACAGAGATTTGCCCATAGCTTTAACTTTGCATAGGATTTCTCTGAAAAAGAAACACTAATTAATAAAAGAATAGCAGTATGTTCTCAGTGGTGCTCACAAAGTATTGTAAGCATAAACGCATCAAAGCCTTCCAATGTCTCTTTCAGCAGCTGTAAACCAAAAATGGATTGCTATATACTTATCAGATGAGGCAAGATTTTTAAAGGTCTGACGAAATTTAAAAGCTTATCTGAAAAAAACCCCCAGACATCTTAGTTCACTACAGTACCAATTTTAAAATAAGGTTTTTATTCCCTTGCAACACCTACATTTTCTTTAATCCTCAGAGTAGTCATATGTCAAGATTTTTATATAAAGCTGTTCTCAATTTGTTTTCTTTTGTCTTTTTTTTTCCTTTTGAAGCAACTTCTAGTCTACGTTTTTGAAATTATACTAATTTTCTGTCAAGTAGAAGTCCAGGTCCAGAGAGAAGTTTGAGTATTTGTTAAACCTTAATAAAGGTGGAATATTGATACTGTGTTGTTCAACCCAGTCTTCTTTTATTGTGGATCTCTTTCATCATATAGGAACAATGAAACAGATGTGTCTGAGGAATCACATCAAAGAACTTTGCATGACAAAACCCACTGCAAATGTTTGAAGAAATCCTAAGGGCCACAAATGGATGTCTGCTGTCAGAGGATGGAGTATTCAGTTTCTTTTCATGAATGACGTGAACTGATCACACAGGAAGAAGAGCAAAAACTCTTCAAAAGGGTAAAACCGAGAGCAATTAAATAAAATATCAAACAAGACATGAAAAGGGAAAGTTTATGGTAATATTTAAATTTTTCAAAGAACGTACCAAAGATAAAAAAAGAGTACCTTTAGAAGTCCAATTATCCAAGTATTACAATTGCATGAGTTGTATGTAACGTATACATGTCCAGGAAAAATTTGGACTAATAGCTGTGCTGAAGTGTGCCCTGCAGCAGCTGTAGCCTGATCTTCAGCACCCTCTACGTCCACCTGTCAAGACGCTTGGAGAAACAGAGCACTCAGAAGCAGCTGCCTTCAAATTGAAATGACACAGTATACTATAGAGAGTGCACTATGATTTACATATGGTTATAGAGAGAAAAATATCATATATCAATTTACAACACAACTGGAATTGTACCTCCAGTAATCAGACAACACCTATGAGATAAATAAAGTAAGACTTACAAAGCAAATTTTGTAGAAATTGTATCGGTTTGCAGAAACTAACATCTATTTCGTCAATTAGAACTTTTATTAAAGAGTGGGAATATGTTACATGAATTAATCGCCAGACACAGTACAGCTTTCACAGTTCTCGAGATGCAGAAGACTACTGACCTGTACCTGCACTGCATTATGTTTATTTCTTCTTGCAGTTTTACTCTTTGGTTTTCCGGACTTTCAGAATAGATGCATCTGGGCACAGAAGTAATTCCAAAACTGACCATCTGGAAATTCACCATCTTTTCAGCTGTGTGTAATATAGGAAACACAACAACCTGCTGTTTAGAGCTGGTTTTCAGTCTGTTGACAATTCTTCATAAAGAAATAAACAACAGCAAAAGAACAAAATAAATTATGATGAGTGTTATAAGTGACACTGCAAAGGGATGGGTTTCTTTTGACATTTAGAGTTACCTGGCAGCACAGTGTAAGACAAAACCTTGTGCATGACACAAAAGAATTTCAGGATTCTGTAAATCTATGGATGAATTCTTTGGGTAGTTTGGGAGGGTGAAGACACTGGGAAATAAGAACATTGTACAAAATAATGCCTGAAGTCTATGAAAACTTTTTAAAAAAAATTATGATGGTCTATACGATGACTTTAGAGTCTTTGGTAGAAAAATCAATGGATTCTGAAGTGGTTGCTCTGTGTTTGTCTTGCTTTAAAATGAGAGCAGAATTTCGTCCTCTGCCTCCACTCATATGATTGTGTCTTCATATTTTTAGTTTCCATCCCATAATACTCCATGAAAGCCATACAAAGTGGCTTGAAGCTTTGTAAACTGGTTGAAAATAGAAAAAAAAAGGAAGATAAATATAAGTGCAAGAAAATGGCTTCCTTTCCTTTATTTTTCTAGTTGTGTTTCAGAGAAGAAAATTCCCTTCCACCAGGAGGGAAATTGCTTTGTCACTGAAATGGCATTAGACCGTCTCCTATGGATTTTCTGCTAGCTCAGAAGAACAGCAAAAATGAGCAACAAATACTACTCCGTGAATAGATTTGAAAAATAGACGATGTTTTACAGCATATATTTTAAAAGTTCTGAAGCCAGAAGGAATCATTAGATCTCCTGCATAACAACAGGCCTCAGACCTTTCTTTAAGTAATTCCTGTTTAATTACAAATTAATAATAACAACAACACATTCTTGACTTAAAGTATCAAATTTCATAGAACCAGTTGCACTATTTCATAAGTGGTTCCAAAGGCACTTACCATCGATGGCAAAACTCGCCACTTGATTTCTAGCTTGAATTGATCTAGCTTCAACTTCCAGCTAGTGCATTTTGTTACATCTTTGTCTGCTTATGGAGTAGCCTCCTGTTATCAAATACATTCCCCAAGGCACTTACAGACAGTGAAAAAATCCACGCTTTATCCACCATAAACATCCTTCTTTATGGAAGGAGGATGAAAGGCTGCGTCTCTGAAGCTTGTAAAAGGGAAGGTTAAGTCGTTACTTTGAATAATATTTGAACCTAAGGCAATAACCTGGAGTGGAAAGGTTTTTATTCATGTGAGCTAAAGAATGCGGTAGGTACATAGTCCTTTATTTTTTGAAGCATTGGTAACACAAAAAGGTCCAGATGAGTTTCAGACAGGAATTTCTGTCTAAGTGACAGCAGCCACAACTTGTTTCTTGCAGGCAGAGATGAGTCAGACTGCAACTCTGGAGAGAGGAGCTGGAAGACAGTGAAGACATTGAAAATACTTCGACTCTGTGCATGTGTTCTGATCCGTGCTTCAGCTTGATGGATAATGTGTGGGCTGTGCTCCCTGCACATTTCAGGCATGGTTTTGGCAAATGGTACAAAACCAACTGCCAGTCACCTTTCCAACAGAGGTAGTGATGTAAACGAGACACGATCCAGAAGCTCATCCGGCCACCTCCTATGCACTTGTTCACTTCTCCTTAGTGTAAGTGACGCAATGAATAATGTGGAATGGAAAAAAAGGCCAAAAGGAACAGGAAAAGGAGTGGGGTTTGTGTTTCTCCATATTTATCCCTACAAGTCCTGCAGACACTGAAAACAGACTTAGTACAAGCCCATTAGCTGTGTCTTACATGCCATTAGAAAGCAATTTCAGTAAGGGTAATACATGGATCTGTAAAGTGCTTAGGTGTAAAAAGTACCCAAGACGTAAATTCAGAAGTGCTAGTATTATTGGCAGTTATGTGTTTGGCCATGTTTTATCTCCTGCTACTACAAAAACATGTGCGTATAGAATCATACAACACTTTCGGTTGGAAGACACCTTCAAGATCATCGAGTCCAACCTGTGTCCTAGCTCTACCAACACCACTAAACCATGTCCCTGAGTACAGCATCTACCCATCTCTTAAACACCTCCAGGGATGGTGAATCCACCATCTCCCTGGGCAGGCTGTTCCAATGACTGACAGCCCTTTCAGTGAAGAAATTCTTCCTAATATCCAGCCTGAACCTCCCCTGGTGCAGCTTAAGGCCATTTCCCCTTGTTCTTTCGCTGGTTACTAGGGAGAACAGACGGACCCCTTCCTTGCTACAACTTCCTTCACAAAGTTATTATACACATTCCAAGGGTCACTGTACCTCAGGAAATACCATTTCACAGGTCAGCACACTCTTGGCTACCAAAGATACCTTGGCCCATGGAAGGAGCTAATAAGCACTTTACTGAGCTCTTTGAAAAAAGAGCATTATATATATTTGTCTCTTCTGATGCTGCCAGCACCCTGGCGGGTATCATAAAATAAGAAATACATAGAATCATAGCATCATCAAGGCTGGAAAAGACCTCTAAGATCATAAAGTCCAAGCATCAAAGTAATACCACCATGCCCAGTAAACGATGTCCCAAAGTGGCACATCTACACATTTTTTTGAACACCTCCAGGGATGGTGACTCCACCACTTCCCTGTGCAGCCTCTTCCAGCTCTTGACCACTCTTTCAGTAAATAAATTTTTCCTACTATCCAATCTAAACCTCCCCTGGTGCAACTTGAGGCCGCTTCCTCTTGTCCTATCACTCGTTACTTGAGAGAAGAGAACACCCACCTCACAACAACCTCCTCTCAGGAAGGTGTAGAGAGCTAAAAGGTCTGTCCTCAGCCTCCTGTTTTCCAGACCAAACGCCAGTTCGCTCAGCCGCTCCTCACAAGACCTGTTCTCCAGGCCCTTCACCAGCTTCATTGTCCTTTTCTGGACATGCTACTCAAAGTCCTTCTTGTAGTGAGAGGCCCAGAACTGCACACAACTCTGTTAAGACAGGATGCTGCCTGTATTACAGTAATAAATATTTGAACTTATAGATAAAGAATCTTTGTGCAAAACCTTTCTCTTTGTTTTCAGTGGAAGACAGCACCAGGAGCAGATCTTTCAAAAAATAAAGTAATATTAATTTCCAGGACAGTAAAGCGGAAAAAAAAAATGAAGCAGACCATATGAACTGAACATAGTAGTCATTACTAAAATCCCAACAGTTTTTTTCAAAATTTTTGTAGATGATAAATTTAATGTAATTTGTGATAAGTATCATTTAATATGTAATATATATATATAATCTGCTTATTGAACCATCATATACATAATAATAAAAATAAATACAAAATAAAATAAATACAAAAATGGCAGTCCTTGGGCATACTAAGTGAAAACAATAAAGCAGGGTAGGATTCAAAACATGCATCCTGCTTTTGTGGAGAATATAGAAGAAGGTTTGAATCACCCATCACACAGGCCTACATGATCTGTATACAAAATTTTCTAAGACACAAAATTTTTTAAATACACAATAGAAGCAGAGGATAAAATGGTTTTCAAGGATGCCCTTGCACACAGACTGTGATTGATACATGATGAGGGAATCAGTTTCTCTGTGAAAGCAAAGTGAAGCTGCCTGTAGTGTTGGCAAGGGAAAAGCAAGATTACTATCACTTAAAGCAGAGTATTTGACTGTAGTAGATAGCTAAATCTGCCCACATCTGTACTAAGTTCCCTTTGACTTCAAAGGATCCCTACAGTCAAGTTCAAAGTGGATGCCAATATAAATAAGGATTCTAGACTCCACACATCCATAACAACACAAACACCCAAGCTCACTAACGGCTTTGTGTTTTTTGAGTAGAAGAATGTATTTTCAAGGGAACTCTGATCTGTGCTTTTAGCTTTCCCCCTCTGTCACTGTGATGGAGAACTACATACTCACGCTGATATAAATTTGAATCTATCACGATTCTCAAATCCTTCCTAATTTTATCAGAACTAGGTGTTTCAGAAAATTGTACCTGCTTTCTTGATCAAAACCTGACCAAGGAGTAGTATAAGATACTCAAGCTTTCTCTAAAATGGGATAACTATTTGGAACATATTCTACCCAGTTCAGTCAGCAACTACTTACGTGTTCTACAACTTGTCATCAAAAGAGTACTACTAGTATAATAAAGTATAGTTTTAGTATAATAAAACAAAAAATATTCAGGGCTTCAGGTATGTTATCTGGAGCACAGGTGAATGCACAGTTTCAACTACAGATATGACATAAAAGAATACACTAGATACCAAGTTCCACAACAGACTATTCCCAGACCTTCTATTTAATTCTCAGCTGAGGCAAAAGACTATTAGAGAGATACTATCACTAGGGCACTGCAGGACTATTTCATTAAGAAAATATTGTCTCAGGCAAAAGCTGACCTAGGAAAAATACACAAAAGGGGATGAGCAGAATAGTACCCACAACAGCAACAAGAGTAAATATAATTAGTTATAATAAATACCAAAGTGTCAAAGTGAAAGTCATGTTCCAAATACCTGTTCTAGCTTGACTCTCTAATATAGAATTAAAACAAAAAAGTTTGGAAGGTATGTAGGACCAGAATTTTATAGCAGTATTATAAAGAGATAAAATTAGCCTCTTGTACAATGTCTCAAAATGTGATAGCTTGTATACATTTTAAGTAGCTCTTTGTAGGGCAAGCTATTATCTTAAGTAAAACAACGTCGTGTGAAAAGCTTCCTCTTCCATACACACAAGATTTCTGCTTTTAACACGTTTGAATGCACTTTCAGTACCATGTGACAATCTTTGCACACTAATTGAGTGCAACAAGCAGAGAATAACGATCTGTGTCTTTCCACACCAGGGCTTTTGGAAATTTACACAAATCTTTTTACTAAATTACACAAAGCTTTTTTCTGTGTTCCCATTCAGCAATGAGCTCTGCTCCCACGAAAGTGTCAGATAAGGCCAAGATTTTCAGTTTAGTGTTGCTTTTGATGTGTCCTTAAGATAATCAAAACCAATTGTCTCCTCTCCCCTGCATAGCCTTCCATTTTGGCAAAATCCTGTAGTTTCTCCAGATAGTGTGCAAAACATTTTGCAGTAGCAAAAACATGAAGATACTGGACTGTAAAAGTTCCGACATGATTGAATAGCCCTGGCTGAAATAGAGAGAAAGGAATAGTTTTTGTTCATTTAATACCCAATAGTTTATTTTTCTTCTTTCCTTTACCTTTCCATTAATGGATTAAAGATGCACTTTCATAACCCTGAGGAACTAGTAACAACAATTTGGTATTCTATCAGCATTTCATAGCTTTATATTGTCTGATTTCATTCCAGGAATTTATTACACTTTAATTCAAGCATATAGCTATGGAATATCTTCTTTACATGAATAAAAACCAGGATAGATTACATACACAACAATATGTTACAGTTTTCCAATTAATAATGAAGTTATATTTTCCTACCATGTAAATTTACAAAATACTCTCACTTCTCACACAGTACTTACTTTGTGAACTGTATTTGACTGGCTTGGGTGAATACATGCAAATGAAAAACCTACTTTATTCTGACTGAATAACATGTCACATTAAATAAAGAAAGTGAGCTGCTGTGGATGAAACATTAATTAAATCAAGGAGAACTATGTGCTCAAACTTGGAATTTATTTGGAACTGCTCTTGGGGAAAAAAGATAAAATGAGAAAAGAATCCATCTCAAACTATATTCAGAAAGCTGCAGCTGGAAGCAGACACAGTCATCTGCCAGTTTACTATAAAAAGCTTGATACCAGTTAGATAACAAGATATTACTAAATGGATTTTGTGTTGCAGTCCCCAAAGTTTTTATAGTTGATTGATTGCCAGATGTTCAGTGCAAGTTTATGGCTATACGAAAGAAAGACAAAATATATAAATACATATATAGATTTATTTGTGTTTGTGGTACGGATGGTCGATGTACTGCATTATATTGTACAGCATATTTCGTTACCTTTCTTTTTTTAAAATAATGTCAGAGAGTAGAGTAACAGAAGATTCTTTCTCTGTTATTTTTGAGGTTTGTCTTAAAAATAAAACTTGTTTAAAAGGAACAAGCACTCACAAAACGATAACTTCAAAAGAGATTATTCAAATCCATAACAAGACCTTATGATAAGTTAATTCGTTATTCACTGCTGGTTTTAAACTTTGAATTCATCACGATAGAGGAGAACTTTATATTCAGATACCATGTATTTGACCATTTAATAATGTTTATAATTTCAAGAGAGCAAGTCTTCTTTGTGAAACCTGATAATCAACTTAAAATTAACGGAATCGCATGCTTTATGTGCACTGTACACTATTATTACACAGATTTACTCCACAACTGAATTCTGTATGGAATGGGAACCACCTTCGGTTTTTTTTTTTTCCCATATTACCTAACACAATCAGTCATAGCTCTTCTTTTAGAAATAAACAGGAACTCTGTATATGGTTCATGTTTTGTGTGTGCCCAATGCAGAGAGATCTGGTTCTATTCCTTACTTGCATTTATACAGATTCCAGGTCACAGCTTGATACTTTGATGTGCATTTTATGAAGAAGATAAAGGATGACAGAGGACAAGTGAAGCTAAGAAGAAGTTTTGTTTAGGAAAAACAAGGTGAATTTAAGAGAACTGATATGGCAGATTGTGTGGTTGTATTCCAAACCCTGAGGTAGAGCACATAAAAAAAAGGAAACTTCAAGGAATTAAAACACTTGTCGTCTTCTACTTGGGAAAAATAGATGCACTCTTATAAAAGGTAAATTAAAACCTGACAAGTGCATCAGGTAGTTATAAAAAAAAATATTCTTAGATTACTTGGTATTTCATTATATTAATTTATCATAATAAATTATATGAAAGTTACTTCCTCAGTTTGAATTTCAAATTCAATAGACCGTGGTATCCCAACCAAAATAGATATGTAAGAAGATTTGGAAAGGAGAGTGGAAGGGCCTAAATGTTAAATCAGAGGTAATTATCCAGATTTCCTCAGAAGTTTCCACTATATTAAAGAATTATTCGACAGGTTGCACCTACTCCCCCTAATCAAACATTTTCTCTACTCTGATCAGAATATTAAAATCTTACCAGAAGCACATTTCAGACAGTAAAGTATCTAACATAGAGAGTGAATCACATGGGCCAGGAGGTAGGGTGGAGCTAAAACTTTTGCCTCTAAGAGGCTCTGCTGAGGGTCGGTAGCGACCTGAAGTGCAGCTGGAGTGCATGAATAGTGAAGATTAGCACATAATTTCTGACTACAGATATTTGTAGATAGAAACTTTAGCATGTCTGTTGTATCGAACAGTAACTGGACAGCTGCTATGGCATGCATGTTATGCCATGATTCTAAAATGGTTTTTATCAAAGGAAAAACCAACCAGAAGTTTCAAAATGCAAGCCCATAGGATAACCATCTTTGCTCTCTTTGAAGTTTGGTTGTTCTTTAGAGAAAAGTGTCTTGATTTCAAGCAAATTCCTTCTGTCAGCATCATGTAAACCACATAACTCAAAAGGACCAACATGTTATGGCCAGCGTAACGAGGAAAGACTATGATTTATAGGACACAAAGAATGAATGACTGTATTGCTTTACAAATGATACCTGTGGAACGAGGCATAGACAAGGGACAGTATGAAAAGAACTTGAATTATTTCTAGTGTGCAGCATTTAAGGAATTTTCTATAAATATATCGGCAGAACGTTATTTTTAGAAAAACATTCTGCTGAAGCAGAGATTGACACACTAAAAGAGTACATAATTAAGCTGGAGGTTCCTGTGAAATTTGCAAGTGATTTAATGTCTGCTGTTCAATCATGACTCATAAAGCAATTTGCCAACACTTATTTTTCCCTAAAATATCACTGCTCTGTATGACTTTAGTTTTTCTTTTTTCAAACTCTTAATAGTAAAGGTGTAATATAAAGAGATGGCATACTTATTTAGCCAAAAATCTCCAACCCTTTCAGCGTAGAATTTCACTCTGGGTGTAAAAATTGTTTTGGGGATTCTTATGTGTTTTTTTGTTTTTTTTTTTTTAACATAAGAGATCTTGAACGTAATTATAAAAAACAGGTTTTTCATTATATTTTTCTGGTGCTAGACAGGTCAGAAATGGCTGTTCATTCATGAGAATTTCAAATTATACTCAGTGCTTTGTAAGAAGACCTAACTATATATCTGAAAACATACTTTGTCTTTATTACCTTGCTCTAAATATTTAGGCTTTTATTTAAACCTTCCCCCTGACTTCTATGAAATTTTATCATTCATGTACAAAAAAAATTATTTTTTTAGTAAAAAATTTTGCATTAAACCAGCATATTCACTTGAGTTTTCCTGAAAAGCCTGTATGATACTGAGATGTTGTTTTGTGCAAATTATCTAGCAAGGAATCACTTATATAAACTAGGTTTTAGAATAATATAAAAATTTTTCGAATAGATAATTTTTCTACATTCCTTAAAAGTGCTCCCATTGTTATCATTAATTTATGAGTCTCTGCTCATTGTGAATATGAAGAAAAATCTCTCACAATCCTGTATTTTGATGAATGACTTTCCCTCTTTCAAAAAACTATTATTTGTTGCTTGAGTTGAACATTGAAAATGAAAAAAAAAAGTGCAGCAGAAAAGACATATTTAGAATGGACTTCTGAGAAAGGATACACTCTATACATAAAAAAGAGAAAAATAACTGCTAATTCTACATATAGATGTTGTTACGTTGCTCTATTTTCATCATGACATTGTTTACGTGTTTTTGTACAGAGGCCATCACACAGGTTTAACAAATGGTTAGGTTTCAAATTGCCATATGGAAGAAAGGTTATAGGTTCTTTTATGCCATTAGGTCTCCTGAGAAATTCAGTGATTTCCATTTATTTCCACTTTTTGCAAGTCCTTTTTAAGGCGAGCACTGAGAAGTGACAAACTGAGCATGACTTTCCTTTTTCCACCTTGCTGCCCCAAATACGACATGCACTCTAGTGCCGAACTCTTTTTGATGCTTGTCTCCTTGCTACTGTGGAGCACAACGGAATGTCATATTTACTAGTACGGTGTGTTCCACAGTTTTCTCTCATCAAATTAAAATCACCTTGCTTCAAAAACAGGGAATAATAATACAAAAACAATGAATACAAACTGCAGTGAAAAACACAACTAAAAAATGAATGCAGAGAGGAGCTGTAACAGTTTGAAACACTGCTGTAGGCTGTTCCATCACATACATTGGAAATACGGCCAAAATATTAGAATGTTGAAGAGAATAATTTTTAAAGAATATGCATTAGATATGTTACCAGAGCTAATGAGATGTATCTCTAATTTCAAAGTAATAGAGAATATGGAAAACATAAGTAAAAATCACTTTAAAAATTAAACCAATAGCATTCTTAACATGTTTAATCAAACTACACAAGTATACACACAGTCTTGTAATATAGTAGGAAGCAAGCTCCAACCCATAACAGTCTTGATTGTTTGAGCCAAAATAATGTTAAGGACTATGGTAAGGTTTCAAAACCTATCAAAGTGTTTCAGCCAAATGTTTCAATTTAGAGTCTACATTATGGTGAGCTCTGAGTCAGTTGTCTTGCAAACAGACTCTGTCTTAATTTGAAAAAAAACCCTCTTTCCATTTCCCTTTCAGAGACTCAGATGAGGTTACTCCACTTGATGCCTATTACAACTTACGTTCACTTCTATATGATTGCTGTTAACAGCAGCATAAGCATCTTCATCACTGTAACAGCTAGGTACCCTAGTCATAGATGAAGATTTCAATGTGCAAGACATTGTGAAAACACAGAATTAAAAGAAAAAACACCTTCCTCATAACTAGTTTTGTAAATATTATACAAGAGGATGGTGAGATAGAGCTAAGGGGAACCAAAAAGAAAAAAACCCATCCTCTTGTAATAGCCACTGGCCTCACTACATTGTCTGCTCTGTCAAGTCCTCCAGGCAAGGGGCTTTGACAGCGGAACTGAAAGCAGTAACTTTTCATACAGATTTGCCTTCCATGCTTATTTACTGCGTGTACCAGTCTGTCCCTGTATATGGAACACAAGGGAAAAAAAAAAAGCTTTTGTCCAAGAACAAAAATAACAAATGAATACAGGCTAGGCTTGGGGCTGGCCAGGGGTGGGAATCAGCACTGCACTGGTGACAATAAATGGAAGGGGACAGACCCTGAGAGGTGTTGAAAACAGAGAAGCATCTCTAATCAGGTGTTACGGAAAGTGGACAGAAGGGAAGTGCTGCTTGCTGGAAATTGATGTGTCAAAACCAATGGACTAACACAGTGTTCTGTAGATTGTATTAGAAGGTACTGAGCAACGCAAGGAGGCTTTGCTGTTTTTTGTTTTAAAGTGAGAAACCTGTAGCTCTCCACTTGCACTAATTCTCCTGGTTAAGGCTTAGAAGGCACCTTCAGATCCATAGTATCTATTGGATCTATGGACAGATCTGCAGCTGGTACATAGCACCCTGATGCAGAGATGACAGTGGGGTGCCGTTGGTGAGAGGTGGCAGCCCTGAGACTCCATGCTTTGAACTCAGAAAGATCTCAAAACTGCTAAAATGAAAGAGGAAAGCTGATAGCACCTGTGCACGATGCAAGGAGCCCAAACAATCATCAGCACCATTCCAGAGGCCGTGTCTTCTGGCTTTGTCTGAATTTCCACAAATGTGAACAAGATATAATGTGCAAAACAAAAGCCTGATTTTTTTTTTTTAATCCCTGTTCAAGGGCACCAAATTCCTGTGAAAAGATTAAAAGAATTTGGGTTGCTTATCTTAAAGGAGAGGAAAGCAAGGGGAAGTGAGAGAGTTTAGAAGTTCTTCTAATGCCTAAATTCTGTCATGGCTAAAAGAAAATAGATTTCCTTCAATTCCACAAAATTAGAACCAAATTAGGTACTAGAGGAAAACTACTGAAAGGTAGAGAGACTTTTTCTCTAGAGTGCCCACTAATGAATGTCTTCAGCTATTAGAAACACCTGCAAGGTAGGACAGAGACATCTTATGGGAGGGGGTGGGCTAGATGGTATTCTGAGGTCCCTCTCTGAGCTGAGATTCTTCTTCAACCACCCCAGTCAAAAGACCAGTAGATCTATGATTTGATTAGACAGCTTTGAAAAGCCATCAAGTCTCCATTTGAAGACTAAAAAGAATGGTGAATCCTATTAAAGTTTATTCTTATCCATCTCCGCTGCTAAAAATGTCTGCCTTACTTTTTATTTGAATTATTCGAGCTTTAATGTGTAGCCTTTGGTCCTTCATTTGTTTGGTCCATCAACTAGCTTTATTTGTTATCTTGAGATATTTATAATTCAATGCTTCAAAATACACATGCATATCAGAACTAATACCATTTTAATATTAATATTCATATTGGTGTAGCAATATTTTTCTATTATGAAATACTAAAATACTCACAGGTTGAAAAAGTCCCATTTCAGTATTATATCCCTGAAATCTTTCTTTTCATCAATTCAGCTAGCATGGATGACCGAGAAGAAATAAGATTGAACCCTGTGACTTAAAATGCATGCAAAATCCGTTTGGTGCAAATAGCTTGAGCCAAGACAAAGATATAATGAGCTAACGGAGGGGAAATCCTGAGGAAAGAAAAAAACATCATTCAATAACAGAAGAAACAGGGCTGCACATAGACAGCAATGCAAATAAGGTTGCAAGTGGCTGCAGGAGTAACAGCTATTCCATTAACCATAATTAAACATTGGTTAAAGTGAGCAATACCAAACTAACTTTGTGACATAATACATGATCGAATAGCTTTATATGGCTGCTTTTAACAATGACACAAACATATAAACCAAAATTATCGAAGAGAGGATAATGGGGAATTACTGTGAAACTCATGTGAATGGAAGTTTCTGTGACTGAACATAGGACCAAGAGGGAGAAGAAAGCCTGCTAAGAATTTTAAAGAAGTCATTCAAAGGAGAGGGGAAAGGGAGGGAGATTTTGGATCAGAAAAAAAAATATATTTTTTTTTCATTTTGGAAGGACTTCTAATTTCACCCTTGTCTGAATACATAAGACCATCAAGGTTTTGTTTCACCTCCCCTGTATTAATGAAAAATAATATGCATCATTTAGATACACAAGTAAAGGTATACTTTATATAAATAAGTAATTAAATTATATAAAAATTATTTAAATAAAGCACAGTATTTTACATGCAAGGGATTAGGTTTGGAGTTCGTCTTACTAAGTCCAGCCATCAACTAAAAATCACTACTATAATAAAAATTAGGTGGAAAAAATCTCTTGATAAGAAATTTCTTGTCTTTTCTGTCACCCCTAATTTCAACATTTGGGCTACTGGACTTTCCCATATGTTACAACAGCAGGGTCTGAAGGCTACTTAGATTTTCCAGTGGCTGAAAGATTGCACTCAGAGACCTGCGGTCAATGGCTTGATGTCTGAGTGCAGACCAGAAACAAGGAGTGCTCCCCAGGGATCGGTACTGGAACCAGTGACATGGACAGTGGCATTGAGTGCACCCTCAGCAAGTTTGCCGATGACACCAAGCTCTGTGGTGTGGTCCACACGCTGGAGGGAAGTGAGGCCATCCAGAGAGACCTTGACAGGATGGAGAGGTGGGCCCAGGACAACCTCATGAAGTTCAACAAGGCCAAGTGCAAGGTCCTGCACCTGAGTCAGGGCAATACCAAGCACAGATACAGGCTGGGCAATGAGTGGGTTGAGAGCAGTCCTGGAGAGAAGGACTTGGGGGTGTTGGTGGATGGTAGGATGAACATGAGGCGGCAATGTGCGCTTTCATCCCAAAGAGCCAACTGTATCCTGGGCTTCAGCAAGAGCAGTGTGGCCAGCAGGTCAAGGGGGGTGAGTCTCTCCCTCTACTCTGCCCTCATGAGACCTCACCGGGAGTGCTACGTCCAGCTCTTGAGCCCCCAACACAAGAAAGACATCGAGCTGTTGGAGTAAGTCCAGAGGAGATCTACCAGGATGGTCAGAGGGATGGAACACCTTTTCTACAAGGACAGGCTGAGAGAGTTGGGCTTGTTCAGCCTGGAAAAGAGAAGGCTCTGAGGAGATCTTGTTGGGGCCTACCAGTACCTGAAGGGGGCCTACAGGAAAGATGGGGAGGGACTCTTTATCAGGGAGGGTAGTGATAGGATGAGGTGTAATGCGTTCAAACTGAAAGAGGGTAGATTTAGATTAGCTATTAGGAAGAAATTCTTCACTGTGAGACAATGGAACAAGTTGCCCAGAGAAGCCGTGGCTGCCCCCTCCCTGGCAGTGTTCAAAGTTAGGTTGGATGATGCCTGGAGCAACCTGATCCACTGAAAAATGTCCCTGCCCATGGCTGGGGCATTGTACTAGATAATCTTTAAGGGTCCCTTAAACACAAACCATTCTGTGATTCTGTGATTCCATTTGTTTTCTAAAAAAACTATGAAAAGGTTAAGAACAGAAATCATGATGATTATATACGATATGTACCTATGGACAACCTTTTAATTTAAGTCCCAAATTTACAACCAAATCATAAAGCTGAATAGTTAATATGATGATTTTCACTGAAGCCAAATATTGCCACAAAAAAGTCATGGTAAAGATAAAGTTTATTGTTAGAGATTAATAAGCATTGGATTTTTATTAACTTAGTTTCCTTAGCTAATTTTGTTTTATTTGTACTGATTTCTTCAATCTATTTCTAGAAATCTTTAGTTCCTCGAACATTGCTAATCTACATTTTATAAAATTACAAAGTTCTCTGAAGAGTAGCAACATAAACATAGCCTGGTTTGCAATTTCCACAGTCATATTTTGTTCTTTGACAAAAATATCACATTAGTTTTCAGAAAACAAAATATCTTAATGTCTTATTTTATTTTTCCTCTCAGAAACAAAAGGAATAAAAAGAAAAACACATGCTGGGAAGTAAAAGAGAAAATAACTGAGAAATAAAGGCTTTTCCTATGAACAAACTGTTCCCGAATGAATGTAAGAAACAAACCACTGAAAAGATGTTAACTATCCCTCTTCAGGAGGAATAGTCTAATATTTACCAAATGGAAATTATTTTCAAGCTGCAGCCATTATATTGCAAATCCAGATTTCTCTCAATCTGCATGTGTCCATTTCACTTGTAGAAGAACTGGGGCAGGATTTTTATCTCTGTGAAATGTTAAGAGTTTCATCAAAAAGTTAAAACGTAACATTTGTTTTACTGGGCACCAAAATAGTATTTTTTGCTTTTTCATAATAAAAGCTCAGAGGCTCCTGGTGAAATTATGTTTTTTGATAACTATATCTCCTGTTAATTGAAAAATATTTCTGAATCCATAATCCTTTTGGCAGATACTCATCTCTGCTTCTTACAATATTTGTTGTTCAAGATAAATGTTGTCATCAACAATACAACTCAGTATGGCTCTGATCCTGATGAGGGTCTTCATTGTAAAGGAGGCTTTAATCAATACTACTTTGCAGACCTTACAAATAGGTGGAAATATAGTGGCCCTTGCGTAAAGCCTCTGGCAGTAGATGAAAAGTCCAGTGATCCCAGCTCCCTCTGGTATAGAAAGCTGTCTGTGTAATGAGTGGAGTTGCCTCAGTTCAATAGGGAGTGAAATCAGTGCCTTGATACTTGGAGAATCTCTCCAATGGCTTCAAATCCTCTACTGCCACATTATTCATTTCCCTCCCTAAAAAACACTCTTACAGCTGTTTCATTCACTCTGCAGAAAGCCTCTTCTCCACATGGCATGGGTAGCCTACTGGAGGCTGATGCCAAATCAGATCCTGTTGCAGGAGGTCCAGGGCTGAGGAAAGCATGAAAGAAAATTCAGCCTTCTCTGAAAATGTGGAACGTCCTTTTGAAGGACACAGAAAGTTATTATTATTTCAGGGAGAGAGCTGCTATTCTAGTCTGGAACATAAAAACGTCAGTGAAGGGCTACAGCACTTAATTTTCTCTTTGCTCTTCAAAGTTTTACTCCTGTTGGTTAGATGAACTAGAGCTCAAGTAGATGAAAGTTATCTTGTGTTTCTTCAGTGTTAGTTGGCCTATGGGGATAAAGCCTTTTGGCTTCACTAGAGGTATTGGGGCCAATTCTGCACTATCTTGTACTCTGTGCAATTGCAGCAAGGACAACAAGGTGTGTGCTTGGGAACACAGTGACGTTGATGTTCGTTATGTAATACTCTTGGGGAGGTTTTTCACTTGCCATAGTGCGTACAGCTGGGAAGGCCATTCATTAACACTATTTCTTTTAGGATCACTCTGAACTCAGGATGTCTCTTCTTTTTGGAGTGGTAAAAAACAAGTGCACTATTATTACACTATTACTTCTATTGGCACGAATACAGATTATTTGGACATCAGCAGCAAATGATGTGCAGTAAATCAATCAGGCCAAATTGGCTGAGATTATTAACTAAAGAGACAACAGTATTTTTCATCTGAAAATCAATACGCACGCTGTGGTAGCTATTGTTGTTTTTTGCATGGGGTGAGCCATTTCGTGGTTTTGATCCGTGAACATGAGTGGGGGAGCATTTAATTGTGGGATGCCTTTTACAGAACACACACTTTAAACCAACAGACATTTGTCCTGGTAAAACAAACGACAGCTTCTGTAATTATTTCTTCATGTGCCACTGAACGCTCTAATAAGGAACTCATTATTTTCTGCTACAAAACATGCATCTAATGAACATCTCAGCTCGTAGACTTCAGGGCATAATATTCCTTACTATAGCACACAGAATCCTGTACTTTGTGTATTGATCTAATGCTGCATTTTAGTAATCTTTGATGTGGGGGGATTCGGAGAACTTGCTGCAGCACTAGGACTCTGCTTCCCAACTTCTCATCTTACAAAAGAAAGGTACTTGATTAACAGGAAAAGAACCTGACAGCAACCAGGTCCGTTTGTTATTTAAGTGAAAGAGGTGATGCTTTTCCCTTCTAACTTCCTCTGGGTTTTGAACTTGCCTGACAAAATTTACAGGTCTGTGTAGCAGCTGGGAATATATTAATTACATACTCTTGGGATACTGAGGATATAAGTAAATGTTTAGTAATTTTTTTTTCCCGTTTTCTGCACATAAAATAGACACAGCAGAATAGTTAAATCTCACTATTAAAAAAAGTGTAATGTGCACACTGTACCATTACCTCAGTGCAGCAACCTCAGCTCATTCTTGTACCAGCCACACACTACGGCTACCGATTCTCCCACTAGAAATAAGGAATAATTATCTTGGTATCTTAGCCATATCCCCAAACATAAGAAGCTGCACCACAATAAAGACTTTATTGGCAATATATTTATCTTTTGTCAATCTTTAGCTGAGAAATTCTTCTCAAGTTACTCAGTGATGTAGCTACACTGGCAAAAGATACAGGCATAGAGCAGGTCTGAGAAGTTAAGAACCCCAAAGGAATAGCGCTGCTTCTGGTGTACAGAGTTAACCTCTCTGCTAACAGTTTTTCTGCAGGAATTAGCAAATCGCCTTCAAAAGGTAACTCAAGGAAAAGATTTTTTAATTATGTTTACCACTCTTAGGAAAATACATATATTATTCATGAATAAATGACACAACTCTCATTGTATCACACTAACTCTAAGATAGATGGTTGCTCAGGAGTCTAATGTACTACCTCTTTCAGTGACTGTTCTGTAAAACGTCTTTTAATTTTTCCCCTATAACTCAACTTGATAGCAATTCATTGCAAGCAATTTTCTTCAGTCCATTTTCTGTTCTAGGAAGCAACTTTGTATAATGGTGCACTTGTTCTTTGTGTCAGTCAGACACTTGAAAATGTCAGTCTGCTAATGTTCATTTCCTGTCATTAGATTCTTTTTTCTCTACCGTTTCTAATCACCAAAAATATTTCTCTCATGCAGCTCGGCACCTATTTAAGTGCTACCTCCTTTGTTCTTTTGAAACAGAAGGAAGGAGTGATTAGAAAAGCATACTAATTATTCTTGTACAGGTGAGAGGGTAGAACCACGTATAGGTTTTACAATAGTGGATGGAATTATATTGAGAATTTTGTCATTCGTCCTTCTATTTTAAAGTGTTGTCTGAGGCTACTGAATAGAAATTTAAGTCAGTCAAAGTAAAGCTTTAGAGTCGTTTCTCAAAACCGATATATACTTTTTCCTAAATTTTTACCCTGTAATTTAAAAAAAAAATGCTGTTAAGGACCTCAAATATTGTTTGAAGTTTAGAAAGCATTGAGCCATCCTGTGGTGTTGACTACCTCCTAGTACACACTGATTCAATATACACTGACATAAAAAAAAAAACAAAGTCAGATTACTACTGAAACCAAGATTCCAATAATAATTGTCTTCCTTTCATGTCAACAAAGAATAGAAGGGACAGGAAAGTATTTCAAACCCAAAACTATGGAAGAGTTCTGCTTTCTCAAGACTCAAAAGTTTCTTGGTTTCCTACCCATCAAGAACTAACCTTGGAAAAATGAGCGTGCCAAATACCTGCTCAGTAAATTTCTGTTTCTCACTACCTTCCTCAGTCAAAAACCAACAATTACCAACACCTCAAATAAACATAGTATGTAAGTCCCAATGATTCTCAGGAGAAAATTTCAGTGAGATTACTATATTTAAAACATCTGAGGCTGTTCTGTAAAATGAGAACTATCAGTAAACCCAGGATATTGTGGTTTCAGTTTCACTTAGGCACAAACAACAAGAGTGGTAACCTGTAGTTTCTCCTCCACTGATATGTGCCCAGCCTCCTAAAATGCCTATAGGTTTTTTTTCTCCCTTTCAAGCCTAACCACAACTGAATGGAGAATGCAATTAATGTGTCACAAGAGAAGCAGCTAAGCCCACTGTTGTGCCTGACTCATTACTCCTGAACTATAATTTCCAGCTAGAAAAATGAAAAGAATGACACTGAAACAAAACCCTACAAACAGGATCCTCACTTCATATTCTGAGTGCACCCTGCTACAGAATTAAGTCATAGAACTACTAAAGTAAACATACATGAATGAGCTCGCTATCAGCCCATTTGCAACATCTTCCTGGGCTTTTTATTTTTCTTCCCCTTTAGACAATGTCAATCATTTTTATAGTTTCAGAACTGCAGCTTGCCAGGCTGCTGCTGGCAGCACCAACCAAGGAGTGGAGGTCTCTGGCATAAGCCACACTCTTGCTCTCTGGCAGCAGACAACAGTCAACTGGCTGTGGCCCTACAGCAAGGAAGCTCCATCACTCCAAGGAAGCTCAAAAATGTATGGAATTTAGTACAGCAAGATGCTCTATTTTCCACAACAGCTCAGGCTTGCACATCTGCGCCAATGTTTATCTTCGGCCCCAGCTGGTTTACCAGAATTGTTACTTCTGTGTTTCCTTCCTTGTCCTCTTTAGACCTCGCTTTCAAATGCAAGTTATGGGGTCCCTTCGAGGTTACATATAATCTGCGTTTAGTATCTGACTGTTTTAGTTTAGAAATCACACATTCTCAGTGTAATCCTGTTTTACCCAAAAACTAGGTTTTGGAATGAATTCTAACCGATCTTCTTTTTCATTTAAGATCAGGATGTTCATAAGAGAAGAAGAGATTCCCACCTTTTACATTCTAGATGAAAAGAGAGAAAAATTAATAGATGCAATGAGTTTTTGTTTAATTATAAGTAATTTATTAATAAATGATAATGTATGCCTAAGCAGCTATGTTTAGGGCTCTTTAGAGGCTGATTCTTGAAAATGGTCACTGCTAAATACACATTACCTGCCTAAATGGTCTTTTATGTTATGCAATACATCAAATTCTTTAATTTTGTATAGTGTTTTACTTTACCTTAATATTCCTTTTGCCCCTTTTTTTAATTTTTTTTTTCTTTGTGCACAGGAATTTGTCAAGTCTATTCTGTGTCAGTGTCTGTTATGTTACACTCTTTCATCTACCAAGGCGTAGTAAAACATTTCAATATTTATTTCTTTTTGCTGAGGTCGCACCCTTCACTTTCTGATATCCCTTCACTAAAATTTAAATACCATAAGTATAGGTTTCTCTATGTTATCCAAGCCTCTGGATAAATCTTGTTCAATGTCCTGCCCAAAAGCAGAGGCATCTTAAAAGCTAGTTTAGAGATCTGTTATTAATTTTTGCCACGTACTTCCCAGAATATTTGAGCAAATAAACCACTGGACTAATAACTGAATGAATGACTTCTACCAGGAGCTAACTACATTTAAATGGAAGAGATAATACAATCTCAACATCACCTTGCTGAAACTTTAAGCTAGATTCACTGTATAGAAAGAAATTTAATTGCGTCTATTTCTTTAAAAAGATTCTAGTAGTTTTATAGTTTAACCGTTTATTACTCCACTAGGGTACATAAACATTACTATAAGAAGAGGTATTTGTGAAAGAAAATATGAGATCATATGCAGTATAATACAGATGAAGGGATAAAATGTTGATTTTTTTTAAAACGAGGGCAATATTACATATAGGAAGCATTGCAGTGAAGAATGTATTGGTGCAAATCTTTAAATTTAAAAAAACCCTCCATTTTTTCTTTTGTAGTAGAAATTAACTATTTATCATGAAAATATCCAGAAAGTCTATTTTTCATAGTGCATTATGTTCCTTTATATTACTAAATGCTCTTAACTCTGAAGTGGATTGTCCCTGTAAGTTACCTGAATGAGTGTCCCATTTAGTTTGAACTAATTACTAACTCCCATGCTATAATATACTTTCTTCTTTGGAAGAATGGCAAAATATTAACCTGGACTAATCAAGTTCCCAAAATTAGAACTCCATTAGAGGAGAGGTTAAAAAAACCAAACCATCACACAACACATCTTTGTCACAGTGTTTTTCAGTCCGTGTGTAAATTACTTACGAGTTATAACTTGTCCCCAAGTTCACATGATTTCACGAATCAGGAAAAAAAATCTTTATTAACCCCCAGAAGAAAATGAGTTAAAATTTATTCAGAAATATTTCAGAAAAACACACCAAACGCTTGATGGGTTGCTAGGTCTTAGATTTCATGCCTTGATATTAACATGTTTATCATCTGTTAAGGTTTTGGGGAACTCCAAAATACTTGGCAGGACTTTGTAATGCTGAAAATAATTTAGCAAACAAAATTCTATCTGGTGTTTCTTTTCTTAGAGGTGACAAAATTAGTAAGATATAATAAGGATTTTTCAAGAGTCACCCATAAAAAAAAAATACCGAGAAAAATTTGAGTTGCATTTTTTAGTAAAAGGAAACCTGATTGCATTATGCATCTGAGGAACATTTAATAGATAAGGGAATGAAAATTAATTTAAACCTTAATGATGCAGAGAAAGTGCAATGTCAGCTGAAAATAACCGATTATTATTGTGTGCTAGGAGTAACTAATTAATTCTGTATACTTGTTTATCCAATGAATTATATATTCATCCTGGTATTAATCCAAATTTACAACTAAAACCAGGAACATTGAATTAAAATTTTATGGCAACAGATTTCTGTGTTATATGCATTTGCTGTGTTGGAAGCTGTCAAGGTTTTTTTTTTTGGGAGGATGGGAAACACAGTGGACTACCCCTATGCCGTTGATCAAAACAGCACACTCCTGCAAAATCTTGAAGGGCAAACCAATTTTATTCCTTCTCTGTGACCTGGTCCACTGGGAATGACAGACAAAAAACCTCTAAAGGAATACTTTTATTTGGCAGCTTTTCTTATATGTGTAATCAAGAGACTCTAGGTGTGGAACAAGATCCAACTGCAGGAGCAACTGTTCATCAAAACCAGAAATATACTGTTATTTCTCCTAGTCAGCTTGCCATCTAGGTAGAAAATACAAAGCACGCACATGGGGTAACAGCATGAAGCAGTGATCTCAACATGTCAGTTATATAACTAATATGTTATTTTTTTACTGTACATCAAGAAGAAGCAGAATGTCTGACTCATGATAAGGCAGTTTGATGGATAGTAACAAGGTGGTTTTTCCCCTACATGGGAGGTACAGCCTGGAAGAAGCATGAAAATATCATAGAAATTTGGAATTATAGAATCATAGAATAGTTTGGGTTGGAAGGAACCTTTAGAGGTCATCTAGTTCAACACTGCAGTGAGCAGGGACATCTTTAGCTAGATCATGTTGCTCAGAGCCCCATCCAACCTCTCCTTGAATGTTTTCAGGGATGGGTCTTCTACCACCTCTCTGGGCAGCCTGTTCCAGTGTTTCACCACCCTCATCATAAAAAAATTTCTTCTTTATATCTAGTCTAAATCTACCCTGTCTCTGTTTAAAGCCATTGCTCTTTGTCCTATCACAACAGGCCCTGCTAAAAAGATTGCCCCATCTTTCTTATAGGCCCCCTTTATGTACTGGAAGGCTGCTATAAGGTCATCCCCGGAGCCTTCTCCTCTCCAGGCTGAACAACCCCAACTGCCAGCCTGTTCTCATAGGAGAAGTGATCATTTTTGATCTTTTTGTGGCCCTTCTTTGGTCTCATTCCAACAGGTCCATGTCTTTCCTGTGCTGAGGACTCCAGAGCTGGACACAGCACTCCAGGTTGCATCTCAGAAGAGCAGAGTAGAGGAGCAGAATCACCTCCCTTGGCCTGCTGGTCACACTTTTGATGCAGCCCAGGATACAGATGGTCTTCTGGGCTGCGAGCACACACTGCTTCAATTCCAAGTATGCCTTAGCCTTCCTGGTTGCAACCCTGCACAGTTTTGACAGTGTTGCTATCATCCTCCCAAGTGGCCAGTCCTTTTTTCCACATGGTGTAAGCTTTCTTCTTCCAGTTGAACTTTTTCAGAAGCTCCTTGCTTATCCATACAGGTCTCCTGCCTGCTTTGCTTGACTTCTTACTCCTAGGGATGCACCAGTCTTGAATATTAACCAGCTCTTTCGGGCTCCCCTACTTCACAGAACCCTATCCCGTGGGATCCCTCCAAGTAGATCTTTGAAGATGCCAAAGTTATCTCCCCTGACGTCCAGGGTTGTAATCTTATTTATTGCCCTGCTTCTACCATGCAGGATCCTGAACTCCACCATTTTATGGTCACCACAGCCAAGGCTGCCCCCAAACCACATCCCCAACCAGTCCTTTTCTTTCTTTGTTAGCACAAGGTCCAGCAGCACACCTCTCCTCATTGTCTCCTCCACTACCTGTGTCAAAAAGTTATCATCAATGCTCTGCAGGAACCTCCTGGACTGTGCGTGCATAGCTGTGTTACCCTTCCAGCAAATATCAGGACGGCTGAAGTCCCCCATATGAACTAGGGCCTGTGAATGTGAGGCTACTTTCATCTGTCTGTAGAAGGTCTCAAAGATTTCCTATTCCTGACCTGGTGGCCTGTAATAAACATCCACAACAGTGTCACCCATATTAGCCCAGCCCTTGATTCTTACCTATAAATTCTTGACTGATTCTTCATCCCCCCCAGGCAGAGCTTGATACATTCCAGGTGCTCTCTCACAAAGAGCAACTCCACCACCTTGCCTCGCTAGCATACCACCATTGGATTTCCATAGGAGGTGTCCCAAATACAGGTGTGAGTGCATCTCTTCTGCCACACAGCTGCCATCAGGCCACTGCTTCTCCTAAAGCTGGCATGGACTGCCCAAGTGCATGCCTTGAATTGGAGACATCTCAGAAGCTTTCTTTAACCTTGCTGCACGTGTTAAGTCCCCCTCATTAAGGTAATAGGAACCTGAGCTTGCAGGTCACGAGAGGGTATGGTGAATGAGTCTCATGCTCGTAGAGAAGCCAGAGCCCCTCTCCACAGTGGTGGCACTCCCCGACATAGCAGTGCATGAATGGTCACAGAAGCAGCATTGGTTCTAAGATGCCATTTATTGGCAACTTGGCACAAAGAAAAGCTCTTGGAAGGAATAGACTCTCTCAAAGAGGTGGGGGCTGTCACTGTCCGGGTGGTAACAGGAGTGTCTGACACCAGTCTCCTTGCAACAGCCCGTCAGCTGCATCAGGGCTTACTGCCCAGAGGGTGCTTTTGGCGTGTAGGAAAGGCAAAGCAGCAGTTCCCACTGCCAATTGAGCAGCATTTTCTCCATGTCCTGCACGCTCAGTTCTGCAGCACCAGCTGCCCAGGGAATTTTGATGATGAGATTCTCCATGTGGACCCCAGTCAACACAGGGAGGCACATCAGTGGTGCCTCTCGCTTGGTCCCTGCCCAGCCAGAGCTGGCCACAGCCAGTGCAAGGGGAAAGCAGGGTGAATGTAATTTTTGTCACCACTGGCTGCTATGCTGGGGACATCGTTGAGAGGAGAACGCTGCCACTCTTGGCAGAGGGCTGCAGCACAGGGTGTTACCGTTTCTGTCCAGGTCCCATATTCTGCCCTCTTTTTCCATCCTGTATGAGGTGGTCCTCTGCCATCATCTGGAAGCTCCACAAACACAGCCCTTCATTGCATGAAGACCTCTTTCACTGTCCGTAGAAGAGAAGTCTTAGGAGCCGATTTTGCAGCTTATGGAAGTCCCACAGTGCCTGGGCGTGGGCATTTGGATCCTACACCAGGTGGTGGAAAAGGTTGAGTGGCTGGGCCATTTGGAAGGCTGAGGGCAAGATTATCTCCTCAGGCATGTTTTCATTGCCAAAGGGGTGGTCAAGGCGTTTCTCCTCCAGGCAGCAGCACAGGTGCTGCATGATATCCTCCAGCTGCAGCAGGAACTCCCTCCTGCACCAGCCTGACAGGGATATGGTGGTCAGGAGGTGCATCACAACCATCTTGAAGGTATAGTTGGAAAAGCCTGTGCCCAGCAGGATGCAGGTGCAGAGGTGGAGGCATTTCAAGTGGAAGTTGCCATGCAGGGTCTGCCTGGCCAAATGGCTGAAGAACTTCACCTCTGCCACAGCGTAACTCTCTCCCTCCCGGTCCCACTCAACTCGTTCTCGCCCTTCTCCAGCAGGCCATGGCTGCCACACAGTTAGCTAAATAGAGATAAAAAAGCCTGGTCATTTTGCCATTTTTCAAATTAATGAGATTAGAATAAAAAGCCCCAGTTACAAGACAAATCGCTTAATATTTTCACTAATACCCTTTTTTATAGACCGAAGTTTAACAATAAATGACTGCAGTTAGCCTGAGATATTCAATATGGTAGCATTTGTATGATTTTCCTCTCTGTGTGCACAAACGTAGTTTATTTTATGTCTTTTGTTCAGGGTATTCTCTAAACATATTGCTAATAGTACAATCATCCAATTTGCTCCTTCAGACGTACGTACGTAGATGTACTGGATCCATGGCCAGATCCTTGGCCAAGTACAATTCCACTTCACACTGTTACCACTGGAGGGAGAATGGCCATGATGGAGGGAGATGCTGCTAAACTAACGAGTCATTTCCTCTTCAGTCTGTAATCCCAAGGAGGTTGGACCCATGTTGCTTCACATTGCTGGCTCTTGACTGTGCAGACCTTTTGTGGCACTGAGTCTGTTCAAAATCATTTTGACATTAGTTTTATCAGACACCGTGCTTTATAATGCTTGCTTCAGTCTTATACTTTCTCTTCATTTCATGGCTTTTTATTGGTAAATCCTGAGGTAAAGTGATTTAAAATATATATAGATATACATGCATAGGGAAAAATTCCATCAAATTTGTCTTAATATATTAAATAAACATTTATGTTTGAGTTTCTCTCTTAAAGTTAGCTACCAGGCTCTTGAAAAGCTATGTGTAATTTTATCTTTTTATAGACAAAACCTTAGCCGTGTTTTACAGCTACTCTTCAGTCTTATCTTCTCCCTAGGATTTTGATACTGAGGGGTGGCAGTGTCACCTATGCATCTATCCTCTCCCCAAAAGAACTATTTCCTATTATTTTGTGTGTGTGTTTGTGTGTGCCTCGTACATTTCTTATGCACTGGACATTTTATTTAGATTTAGTTTAAATAAGGATGTTTTTATCTGAGATCTTATTTCCTGGAATTTCAGACTTTGCAGTTCGGTCCTGATGAGCTGAATCTAAAATACTTTTTTTTTGTTCCCATTACAGACTTACATGGATTTAAAAGAAGAGTAGCCAATTCATAAGTACCATGGGAACCTTCTTAAATGAGCTGAATCCCCCTGTAAAATACCAAATTCCCTCTGCTAAGTGTCATGGCTACTTTATCTCACCTACATCAGAACATTGTACAAGTGAAATAAAATGAACAAGCTCGTGATATCATAACATTCATCAAAGATATCTTTGTAGTGTTCATGTCATTCTCAGGTCCGTAGTAAGGCTGATTAAGAAAATTTGAGGGTTTATCTTCTTCTCTTTAATAACCTTTCTAAAAATAGGGAAAAATTGTAACAACATTCAAAATTAATAGATCATTTAAATTGTTATGATATGGAAATGTCAAATGCCCAAACACTAGATGTGAAGTTTATACAGAGTCAGAAATTTTCAGCCCAGTGCAATGAATAATGGCAGTAAAAGACTTAAACAAACAAACAAACCACAACAAAACATCTACAAAAACCCCACCTTCCTCTGGCAATTTGCCCTGTATCCAACTAACACCAATAGCCTCAACCCCCTCTACAAGAAATCAAATACTCTGAAACTCATCCTGTGGCTATGTTGGAGTTTCTTTATGGGCTAAAACCTCCAATATCAGTTCTATATTTGTAATGTTTGTTTATAGAGCATTTTATAAAGTCATAAAAAAAGAATGTGTGTCCTGTGCTAGCGTTGCCAAATTTTACTCTGACAGCTAATGTGCTACTGTGTGATCCATAACTCACTTCTAGACGAGGCTTAAATGGGAGAAAAAAGATCCCTGTAGCTTAGTAGAAAGTTTCCTAAGATTAGAGTTTTATGAGACTGGAAATTCAAATTGCACATCTTCTAGCTGTAATTTAAATTTCCAAGCCATTCATCACGTTCGTTATTTAGAAGGTCCACAAAACATAATGTAAAATAGTTATAAAGGGCAATTCTCTCATTTTTCATTAAGTTCCCTGTAATTCTTTAATGTTTCCTCCAAAAATCTGCTCCACCAGGCAAAACCAGTATGTCTTGCAGAAGAAAAATGTCACACTTTCAAGAAATGGGAGTCAGGTTTCTATTGTGGAAAGCAAACACCTGCTAGTGGGGCAGCACTGTGTTAGAGTGGGAATGACTTCATGGGTGATATCAGATACTCAGTGGCATTAAAAAAAAAATACAAGCCTGAAACACAAGGATTGTTAATTGATTTTCTGTGCTTTAAATAGGCATCTCTGAAAGAAAATGGCCTGCCACTTGCAGGAATAGATTTCCTTTAGAGTTAGCCCCAACTCTTTTGCAGCTAAATCCAGAAGGAGTAAGCTACATGAATTAATCTTCAGGATCCTCAGGACATGGTAGCTGGATATACAAAACATGTATATATACATGTGAGCTCAGTATTACAAATCCTACATATAAGGTTTTCAACCAGATTTCTTCTCTGTTCAGCATTGCGAGGAGGATCAGTCAGATGCAGAGCAACATCACCAGGTCGATTTGTCTGTAACGCAGTGAGGCTCCACTTGACACTGAGGTCCAATTACAGCTTAGGAACCATATTAAAAAACTTGAAAGATAAGAGAAGATAATACCCACACTCTCAAAGATTACAATTATGAAGAGGACTTTGATTAAACTAGCTGGTATCATATGCTGTGTAGTGCTGTGGTAACAGCAATTTCACCTAATTCTCCTTTGACACAAAGTGCACATCAATGTTTTGCAGCTGATGTAGGAAATGGGCTTCTAAGACTAGTTTGTGAGACAGCAGTAAATTTGGTTTGCATTTAAGACATGGGATATGATCTTCCAACCACCCTCTTCCTCCCCACACAATTTCTCTTTATTTTAGAGAAAAAAACCCTGAATTCTGGCACCAGTCATGACTAAAGCAATAAGGCAGAGTGCTCTGGTTACAGGTAACACCTAAATAGGAAGAAAAAATAAAACCAAGAAAGCTACTTAGATTCAGGTTATATAAAATATGCAAAGGCAATGAAAAATTTAAATTAGGTCTTAAACAGCAGCAACTGTTTTCTTCCTCCTTCATTACAGAAGAACACACTGTCTCAGAAGTAAAATGTATTTGATGTAGCCATATGGTCTTAAGTATAAGAAACGCAATGCCCTAAAGATTCCTGTATGAAGACTCGGGAAAGCTTTTGGAAAAACAGGTATAATTCTGTTAAGACTGTTATTGGCTTTTGTTACTAAAAGAAGAACTGCAAACGCTTCACCTTCTCATGTAGAATGGTCTTACAATCAAATAAATTACTTGCTAAGTCCATATTTTCTTACTGTTTCATTTGACACGTTTAATTTTTAAATGCTTCAGTCATAGTGCTGGCTATATGCATAGTGGGGGCTTTGAAGCCTCAAGCAGCTAACAACCAGATTTCTAATAATAGAAATTCAAGATTTTGAGTGATAGGAAAACTTTCTTTTATTAAAATATATTGTGTTCTCTTATATTTTTCTTGTTGTTATTCCTTGTCTCCAGGCATGAGCTGTTTTGAACAAAATATTTGATCACAATAACAATAATTTAATTTTAGACTCTACAGTTGAAAAAAAAGACGAACTCAATACATTCATTTGATTCATATCACATAATACCCTCCCTTGAAGAACTGCTTTTATGTAGATTTCTGCCAATTCCACCATTGAAAAACCTACTTTTAAATTCCTGTCAGGTGCTTTCTGCTTGAAGGGCTCTAGTGTGTGGGTGGCTGTTTTTCTTGTATGTGCCACGATGAGTGTCCTCCTCAGAGAGCTGGGGGGGAGGAAGGGGGGGGTGTTTTTCCTCTTTTCCTTTCACACCACATTTGTAAAATGAGAGACAAAATGTCCTACCTCCTTAAAAAACCTGTCCTGGAAAATGTTAATGTTCCAGAAAAAACTATCGATCTAGTTTATGTGCTGGTATTTAATACTGTATACCTCATCTGCTATTAATGGCTTGGTAATTTAAATCAATGTCTAAAATCTGTAATCCGGATCTGTTTATGCATTTCATTTTTCTAGGTGAGGTGAAAGAATGTAATTTCCTCTTCTCTACCTGGAGGTTACAAGGCAATAGTCTCTGACTTTGGCTTTAATTGGGATAGAAAAGACTCCAGATTTTAAAGAACCTATTGACAAACAGGAAGTTTATAAAACCAGATCATACATAATTTTCTAAATAATATATGTTGCTGATTTTTAATTGATTTTATCTTACTTCAAGACAGATTAAATATCCTGGTAACATGCTGTGTAAATTCAACTTGGCAGACGTCTCTGTAATAATGTACCAGTTAAGGGGAGAAATCTTTCTCTAGAAATAAGCATACAACGGAAGATGTGCAACTGGAAAATTTAAAAAATTTCCCTCGTGAGCTGAGGGATGAGCCAGACCTGTTCATGAGCAGTTCGCACACAGAGGCTCCAAGTAGCAAGTCACATGGGGGTGTCCCACCAGCAACAAGGGTGCACTCATCCTCCTTTGCAGTTTCAGGACCATCTCTGTGCTCCCTTCATGATGAATAAGTCTATAAGGTGTCTCCATCTGCCACTGCTCCTCTGACCCTCACCAGGCTGTTGTGCTTAATTTGATTAGCCATTTGTCTGAGAGCCTAACATTTTTAATTCGCTTCATGCACAGCATTTGCTGAAAGAATTAGGTTTGTTGCATGATGTCGGATATAAACTATAGTAATACCCACTTAGAATGACATTTTCCTCTGGGTTTTACAGTGTTAGAAAAAGTACTAGTGTCACACTAAATGCATAACATTACTGTTCCCAACATTGTTTTAACACTATCTTAGTGAACACTTCCCTGCATGTGTTTTCTATCACAGTGACATCTTATGTTTCAAGCTAACAAGTTAATGGTGTAGAAGAAAAACGAGTCTCAAAAATGTCAAACACAAAAAGGCGAAAATCACATACTTTGTCAGTCCTTCTGGCTCACAAACCAAAGCTGTCCCAAGTTAACACAAGTTGTGCTCCTTTACCTCTGCTGACTCTGAACATGGGTATTTGTCCATCAAAAGAGATGCTGTTGAGAACTGCCTGGGTGTGAAGAGCTGCTAGCACAGCTAATCATGCTCTATATGCATGATTTCCCTCTGCTCGTAATGGCTCGGACTTTGCATCATTGCTTTTGAAAACATGGAGGCTTTGAACATCACCATAGGTAAGCAACTGCTGCTATCAAAGTAGTCTTTGTAGGTCTTGTCTTCTTCCCACTGCATTTCACCCCACTGCTCTGTCGGTGTAGCTGGCTCCTTCTCCAGCCACCTCCCGGAGGGCTGGAGGCTGCTTGCCGCACTTTCCTTCTTTCTCTGTCCCACAGCCCAAGCTGCCCTCCAGGTTCTACCAAGCAGCGTGTACTCTGAGACAGGCCTTACTTACATTTTACTGTGCAGTTTGTTATTCTTTTGTGGCATGCTTTTGAATGTCTAGTCTGCTTATGAAAGTCACAAGAAACAGTCCTTCCTTATTGTCTCTTTCCCCCAATCAACACTGAAAAGATGCTGAAAATCTCATGAGTTAGTTAGAAGAAGCCGGGGCAGCAAAGTGTGTGCTTCCTTATAGTTGGCTGGAGAGTTGAAGACATTCTCGTCCTAATTAAGGAACATAAATTCTGCTACCTTAATTACATCAAGGAGTAAATTATACCAACATAAGCACCTTCATAGTGATATAGCTGAGTCCACTTGAGGGAATACATTAGTATCATTAGACAAAGAAGGAAAAAAAAAATAAAAAATCACACCCTCTAACAAAATACACTTGTGCATAATCCTTCTGTAAATGGAGCATCAGGCTCATTCTTCCCAAATAGCTGCCTTTGGCTCTGTGCCTCTGCCTGGTGCAAACCGCAGCCTGTCAGTGCAAGGATTGGGCTGTCCTAGGTAACACCTGCAAAGTATGAGCGAGAGTGCTGGTGTATGCACAGGCCCAGGTGGGCTGAGGATGCTGATTCCCAGGTTAAGTCAAGAGAAAAACAAGGAGACTTGTTCTTTTGGGCAGCTTTGAGCTTTACTGCTCTCTGGTACTGGGGAAGGGGGCTGATAATGCACAAAGCAGGGAGTGACAATGAGACAGATATTAGCAAGTCAATCTTGAAGTGAGTCTGAGGAACTCACTGGGGCAAATGAAATTTTTAGTTCTTTATCCTGATGTACTGAGGCTGAGGTTAGGGATGCTGCAAGGGCCTGGCTTCAGCCAAGCAATGCTGTCCTCCTTCAGTGGGGCCCACTAGTGTCAACAGGTGAGCACTCATCCTGCACACACCCCTTTTGTCACGGGACAGAAACTGGCACAGACACAGCAAAACTCAGGCGTCATCTGCATTTTCTGCCAGACCAAGGCCCAGCAGGGAAACACTCCTTCCCACTCAGAGGCTGTGGCCATGGAGAAGAGATGGCTGCAAGGACTGTTTTCCCCGGAGTTGATGCCACCCAGGTGTGCTTGGGGGGAAATTAGGTTCTTCCTTGTGCAGGTGCTCTGAGGGGGCAGCTGCACCTCCTTGGGGTGCTGAGGGACACTATCAGCTTTAGGACATTCCTGAACTACAGTTTAACATAAAAGCACGTCGCAGCCAGCTGTTTTTCTGTCTTCTCAGACAGAGAGGACAGCTGCACGGGATGGACTCAGCTGCCCCCCGAGGGGAGTTCATCCCCTCTCCTTGTCACGGTCTGGGCTACCCACAACAGCTTGAGGGATGCACCAGGGACAACCTCTCAGCAGGGTCAGCTCCCACCCAACTGCTGCATAACCTGACGGCCAGCAGATGTGGGACAAGAAGAGCTCCTTTCCTTTCTAATAGTGTAGGGAGGCATTGACCAGCTCCAGATATGTTTAGTGCATCAAAGGATTTCACCTGTGGGATGCTCAAGGTCCCAAACCTTGGGACTTGAGCATTAAAACCAGATTTTAACTGATATCTCTCTCTGTGTTTGTAGCACTGACATTCTGGGAAGGATACTTCATTTATTCTTCCCAGCTAGAAAGGTGCCAGACAGTCCCCTGCTAGGGATTTTAACACCTACCTTGCTTTTCTCTCCCACTTTATTATATGTGCTCTTACATTACAATGTTGTTGCTGTAATAGTATGATGGTGTGCCTCAGTATGTTATGAGATTTGTCTGAAAAGTGGCTTATGGGGTAAATTTATTTATAAATATATTTACAAACACTTATAAGTATTTTCTTTGGCCACATCCAATTGATGATAACATCTTTCTTTTACAAATTTAGTCTCCCCTCTTCCTCTCTCATTTTCTGAATAGCCTGTTCAGATAAAGTACCTGTAAATTCAGGAGAGCAGAAACAGGCTGTAATAGCAGTGAGTGAGCAATTCCACTCATGGCGCTTAATTAGAGAACAAGCAGCCAGTCTGATGCTGGTGATGGGCCGTCCAGAGTGCTTCCTCCTTGTCTTCTTCAGTAAACAACTAATTCTGTCCCATAAACATGATCATACATGAATGCTCACATAAAATTTACTGAGAACATGACACATGACCTGAAGATCCTCCCATTTGCAGTTAAGTAGCACCCACCCTATAGCTCCTCTGGAAATTTGCCTCCCAGGGTTCTGCATACCCTTCTCCTGTCTTGTCACTCAGCTAGGGTCCTCTCATGCACCTCCACAGAGCATAATCCCAAAGCAGACTTCTTTATCATAAGTGTTTTGGGGTTAACAATGAGAACAGGGGACATCAAGGGCACAAAAACAGGGACAGCAAGGGCAACAATAAAAAACTTCTACAGGTACATCAGTGACAAAAGAAGACTAGAGATAATGTGAGCCCTCTCCAGAAGGAAATGGGAGAGCTGGTTACACAGTATATGGAGAACACTGAGGTTCTCAACAACTTTTTTGCCTCTGTCTTAACTGGCAAGTACTCCAGCCACGCCACCCAAGTTACAGAAGGCAAAGACAGGGGCTGGCAGAATGAAAAACCACTTACTGTAGGAGAAGATCATGTTCAAGAAAAATCTAAGGAATTTGAAGGTGCACAAGTTCATGGGACCTGATGAGATGCATCCACAGGTCCTGAGGGAACTGGCAGATGAAGTTGTTAAGCCACTATCCATCATATTTGAGAAGCTGTGGCAGTCTCGCAAAGTTCCCGCCGACTGGAAACAGGGAAACATAAGACCCATTTTTAAAAAGGGAAAAAAGGAAGACCGGGGGAACTACAGGCCAATCAGTCTCACCTCTGTGCCCAGCAAGATCGCGGAAAGGATCCTCATGGAAAACTGTGCTAGGGGACTTGTCAAATAAGGAGGTCACTGGTAACAGTTAACATGGCTTCACCAAGGGCAAATGGTGCCTGACAAATTTGGTAGCCTTCTATGACAAGGTTACAGTGTTGGCAGATAAAAGAAGAGCAACTGACATCATCTACTTGGACTTGTGGAAAGCATTTGATACTGTCCCACATGACATCCTTGTCTCTACACCAGAGAGACAAGGATTTGTCGGACCACTCGGTGAATCAGGAATTGGCTGGATGGTCACACTCAAAGAGTCATGGTCAACGGCTCGATGTCTGAGTGGAGACCCATGGTGAGTGGCACACCTCAAGGTTCAGTATTGGGACCAGTGTTGTTTGTCGGTGATATGAACAGTGGAATTGAGTGCACCCTCAGCATGTTTGCTGACAACACCAAGCTGTGTGGCGCAGTCGACACTTTAGAGGGAAGGGAGGCCATCCAGAGGGACCTTGCCAGGCTGGAGAGGTGGGCCTGTGCAAACCTCACAAGGCCAAGTGCAAGGTCTTACACCTGGGTCAGGTCAATCCGAAGCACAAATACAGGATGGGTGATGAGGGGATAGAAAGCAGCCCTGCGGAGAAGGACTTGGGGGTGTTTGTTGATGAGAAGCTCAACATGACCCGGTAGTGTGCACTCACAGCCCAAAAAGCCAATCTGTATACTGGGTTGCACTGAGAAGTGTGGCCAGCGGTTTGAGAGAGGTGATTCTGCCCCTCTGCTCCACTCTGGTGAGACCGCATCTGGAGTGCTGTGTCCAGCTCTGGGGCCCCCAGCACAGGAAAGACATGGACGTGCTCCAAATATAATCAGAGGGCTGGAGCACCTCCCCTGTGAGGACAGGCTGAGAGAGTTGGGGTTATTCAGCCTGGAGAAGACAAGGCTCCAGGGAGGTCTTCTAGCGGCCTTCCAATACTTCAAAGGGGCCTACAGGAAAGGTGGGGAGGGACTTTTGATCAGGAAGGGTAGTGACAGGATGAGGGGTAACAGTTTCAAACTGATAGAGGGTAGATTTAGATTAGATATTAGGAAGAAGCTCTTCACTGTGGGGGTGGTGAGGCACTGGCACAGGTTGCCCAGAAAAGCTATCGCTGCCCCCTCCCTGGCAGTGCTCAAGGCCAGGCTGGAAGGGGCTTTGAGCAACCTGGTCTAGTGGGAGGTGTCCCTGCTCATGGCAGGTGGGTTGGAACTGGATGGTCTTTAAGGTCCCTTCCAACCCAAACCATTTTATGACTCAGTGACTAAGAGTAGTTAGCAACCTTCTCAGCACTGTCCTTTATAAAACAAAGCCAGCACATTCCAAGGGGTATTCTAGTCAAGGTTTTTTTCCTGTGGAAGAATTAATTACGTCTCACTAGGAAGAAATCAAAATGGCAGTTTTTCATGCAGCGTGACTATCAAAGCAAAAGGAGGAGAGTGACAGCATAATCTGGCACACAGAGAAATGCATGGAAGAGGGCTCTTCGGGGTTTCTCGAACTGAATTTTAGAAAGTGTAATGTACCTTCTTTGTTATTGACTGCTGTTCAGGAAGACCTAAGATGATATTCATTATAAGGCAAAGGTTCACACTGAGATATAATGTAGAGAGATAAATGTGTTACTAGAGCTATTTGAACCTTTTTCAGTGTGGAAGCTTCTTTAAAATACATGTTACCTATTGCGATGAAGTAATCTATTCCAGTAAATTACTCGCATTACTGGTTTTGAACATATACTCACAATGAATCTCCAAAGAGATATTTATTTGAATATGTGATTATCTAAGTGCTGTTCCATATTTCTGGAAATATGCTTAGCACATTTAATATTTATTTCGAAAAAAACTATCTTCTATATTTCAAGGCAATTCAGAGACATTTTATGTAGCTGTAATTCTTATTTTAAAGCGATATTTCACCTGATGCTTCAAATATTAAGCATTATTATAACAGATAGCCACCAAAATAAAACTTGTTATGGGGACCGGGTAGGTCAGCTTAAGTTTGTCAAGTACAGGAATCTTTCTCCTCCTCTGAAAGCTCTAGAGCTGACCACCATCTGACATGGGAGACACACTGGTGGACATGAGATGTGATTAGTCATGAGAATTTCTATAGTATTGTGTGGGTAGAAGAGCTGTGGCACCAGCCAGAGGTTTACAGTTCCTCAGTTTGATCCTGCCTTGGAAAGTATAATAGAATAGAAACCTCCTATACGTCTTGCTAGAGACTCCTGCAGCAAGGAGAAGTTGCCCAGGTGAGCTGAGTTACATATAGCTGCACATTTGCTTCATCTCTCCAGCTTTCCTAACTTGTGACAGAATAGAACCAGATGTGGATTTTTCACTGCCAGTTGCTCATCTGTAGGATTTTCCCAGCCTGAGAAGGAAGCAGACGTAGCATAGTCACACCTTCAGATCTGCTTTCTTGCCTTGAATGCAAGCAGAGTTTATGTAAACCAGGTTTATTTTATGTATTTGATACATCTATATCTATATCTATATATCACACATACATACCTGCATATACACAAATATAGACATAAATGTATATATATTTGTCTGTATATATATATCTCCATCTGTCTCTTCCTGAATTCCTCTTCCCCTGCAGTGCAACAAGCAGAGAGCAGAGGATCTGCTAAATAGCTGCAAGAGAGACATCATCTCAAGGTGTTTCTGGCTGAGGCAATGTGAGGCATGCACTCACCTCTAGAAGTAGCATTTACTTTATCTTACCCACAATTGCAGGTGTGTCTTAAAACACTCCTAGTCTGAAATGAGTGGCTAAAGTCAGATACCATGTTTCAAATTAAATATCAAATAAGATTTTATTTCCCCCTGGAAGACACAGAATACTTATCCTGATACAAAACTTGTTTCAAGGTACAAATTGTATGCAGACCACCTTGACTGGTAATACAAGTATTCCTGTTGAATGTCTGATTTAACTGTATATTTGTTATTTCAGTTCTGAGTTATTTGGTTGCCATAATGATCCTAACTAAATCATTGCTCTGGATATCTGCCATTTTCAGATGGGTTCCCCTTTTCACAGTAACAGGGCTTTGAAATAAAGTTTACCAACCACCCATTTAGATTAAAAGCAAGTTAAGGCTAAATATTCCTGTAAGCCCGGGCCATGTTATTTGCGTATACTTGTAGGGATGATAAACAAGTCTGCCTCTTATCGTGTGTAAATGTAAACATATAAAACATGTATTTATGCACATCTTGAGATGTGAAATTCGAAAAATACTGTAAGAACAGTGAAACAGGAAAATAAGTTGTTACCCAGGAATCACAGGATGTCATGCTCATGCAGTGTGCATGTGTTAAGTGTGTAATATTTAAGGCTAACAGTGTAGTTACAAATTTGCTTAACAGAAAGATTATCTGCAGTATATTTAGTTCTACAACTAATGAGAGTTATGGCTATAAATTAGTGCTCTTTAAATGCTGTCTTATTTCTTATAGGCCTCACACATTCTCTCCCTGGATGATCTCAAAACACACTAAAAACTGATGTATTCTAATTAGCTATGATTGACCACCAGAATATATTTCAATTTTGGTAGTGTCTCAAGCCAAGCAAGTCAGAGGACAGGATCAAATAAATTTATATTAGTTATAGACTAAGTTTTATTTAAAAGCTCTTTTACACAGCAATAGAGTGAACATTTCATTATCTGCAACCTCATGCTGAATGTAGGCAGATTTCCCGAAACATTATCTTAATGCTCACACAAAAGTAATTACTACTAAATCAATATTTTGTATTCAAGCCTAATTACAGTACATGAATTAGAATACTACTAAAGAGATGTGCACTTGGCTGGTTAATAGACTTTAGCTGGCTGATATTAAAACTGACAAAGGATCTCAGCTTTGGCTGCCCTGATGTGAGTACACAATGTTAGAAACCACTTTACTGGTTTTGATAATTGTCACATGTACAGTGTGTCTATGAAGAGCTCCCAGTCTTACTGTCCTAAAATAAATTCTCAAGGAAAAGATGACTTACCTTTTTCAGTTAGCATTTACATTTTTGAAAGGTACAGTTTTCTTTGTAATATTGCAGAGAAGGATTTAGAACAGAACTTTTAATAAGGGTTGAGATGACATCAGTTGCAAACAAATGAACTAAGGTGTTTTAAGTGCTTTTTTGTTTTGACATGTTCCCTTCTCAGAGTTATTTGTTCTTATCAGAAGTCATTGTAACGTTCCAATTCTGGGATCCCAAATCTGAGCTATCAAAGAGGGAAACGCAAATTAGAAAGAGCAGATAGGACTCATCTAACTTTACAGTAGTTTGTCATCATAAGAACTCCAAGATCAAAGCTGCACAGAAAAATGTATCACCTTAAGAATCTCACCCAAATTATCCTCCCTAGACATTACACAGACAGCAGACATATCACCTTCCTGTGTGCGGATATACCAAGCACTACAAGGTGGGGAATAATGTTAATTTCTGGCATAGGAGTTAGACTTGATCATGGTCATAAATTCCAAAACTTCTATATTATTTCCCACTCCTTGTTAGCAACCTTCTCAGTATGTGTAGCTCCAGAAGGATCCTTCTCTTGTTATAAAATATTCCTCCCAGAGTTTACTCAGATGGTGTGTAACAAGCATTCATAGAAAGTAATTATGGATTCAATTTGTGCACTCATTGGTCCTCTTTTCCACAGAATCCAAATGCATGAGGACCACTAATGGCACTGTCTCCAAATGGCAGACAGAGAACATGGAAGTATCACATCGATGAAAACTCCCTGTCTTCAGCAGACTTTTTATGAAATGATTTTGGAAAGAGATAGAGAAATGAAGGCTGAGGCTTCTTTGTTTTTTTCTTCACACCCATATAAAAATACAGACAAATATGAGGCATTCTACATGTATTAATTTAGTTCATTGCAGTTTCACCATCTGAACGTGAACTCCTAAAGAAGATCTCAGAAATGTGGTGTTTGTTATTAATATTGAACAAGAATAGAGGAATGGCATTATCTACATCAAAATCTAGCACTCAGTTTTGCAAAAAATGATGACAAACTGGAGACAATATAAATTAGAAGTGCAAGACCAGCCTTGAAAATGACGTTGTTCTGTCCAGTGAAAGACTAAATGAAAGACTAAGGTGACTCAAGTGAAGAAGTTTAAGAGGCAATTGAGTCATGATCCCTTTGTTCCAAATGAAAGAAAAACATCTCATAGTAGCAGACTTTTCAATCCAGCTGACTCAGGCTCTCCAAGAGATCAAAGCATGAGTGCTCAAGTAAGGATTAGATTGTATATTTTAAAATTATGTTTTTAAAATGAAGTTAGCAAGCTGTCAGAGCAGATTACAGAGGACTGTGCTACGTTTTCTGCTATAGGGGCTCTTTTGGTCAAGACTGGATGTTTCTGTAAGCAGGGTGCTGAGCTGGCTCAATATGGAAGTCTCCAAAGATGGTTTTCTGGCATATAGGTCAAGACCAAGTAAACAAAAGTTGCTTTTTCCTTGAGATCTGTGAGCCTTCTGGACTGAGAGATATACCTTTTTAGTCTAAGTACAGAGAATAATTACTTTATGCCTTCAGCTCCAAGATCAGTGCGAAAGCTAACTTCTCTTTAGAAATGTGTTTGATGAGCCACTTCAGGAAATGTGGATGGAACACATTTTTTTCTCAACAAGCACTGTATTTCCTTCTGTTTTGTTTTGTTGTTGGTTTTGGTTTGGTTGGGTTTTTTGTTTTTGTTTTTTTCTGACTCCAGGAATAGTAAGGTTATTCCTGTTTGGTTGGCTAGGTAAATGCTTTCACATTAGAACATTTTTTTCCTGTCCCTCACTCTTGACTGATTTCATAGTCCACTATGGAAGCAACTTAAAACTCATACTAATTTGCTAAATGTCAGCAATCTGAAGAATTCACAGGTCTATTTCCACACGGTTCCGACTTGATTACGAACCACCACCAACATGAAACATATGCACTGGGCATACTTTTTGCCCATATATTCAATTTAATTTCATGCCTTTCACTAAACATGTCCGTAGGACAGAGATGATTATTAAATCTAAAATAACCAGCTTATTCCTCTAGAGAACTTGTGCATCCTCTTGTAGAGTACTGTGGGATTTCAAGTCTTCATTTTTCACTTCATGCTTTAGTGGCTCTACTTTCAATTTTTCTTACATATGCTTTCAGAGACAAGCACATACCCTGAATTCTATTGGTTTGTTTAAACCTGGTGGTACAGCCTGTGCCATAAAGCAAAACAAAGATCCTCAGAGTTGTTACGTAAATAAACATAATTGTTAAAATCTATTCAGTGCACATCCAGAGAAGCCTGAAGCACCATTTCTTCAAAGAAACACTGATTCTGCTCATTCTGCAGTGAATACCAGAACAGATTGGCAGCAAGAGCCTCTGGGTCCACCTTGTAGAGCTTTCAAAATCATGTCTTTCTTGGCAATAGTATAATGAGACATCCAAGCTTCTTTTTGCCAGCTTAATGTTTTTGGCAGGAACAACTGTATTTAGCATAAAATACTAGCAATCAAGGTTGAGCAGCTTCGGCTTTTACATATTTTCCTTCTCTTTCCATTAACAAAAAAATCAGAGACCTTAAAAATGTCTGCAATGCCAGCTCACAGGTCTTGGCACAAGATATTGTATTTAAGATAATTTCCCTCAGACTTCTTTCCTATTCTGCAAGGTTTATTCTTCAGCACATCAAGTGCATTCTTTGGAGGGAATAAAAAAAAAAACCCAACAGATTGTGACTCCGTATCAAGGTTATCCTCACAGACAGCAGTACTAAGGCAGAGGTTACTCATACCTCATTTGTAACTTACCCAACCAAATCAAGGTAATTTTAAAGAATTTACCAACAAAATCTCTGAGCTAGATCAGTGAAAGGTGTCTACATGTAAGATTTAAAGTCTCACCACTTTTCAGCACTCAGCTACCACCCATTCCTAGGAGCTGCCCAGGTTCTCTAAGCGTCTTTCACTGAGAGTTTCAACATCTGGCTTTGGACATAGCACAAAGTATGTAAATCTGAATTAACCTGAGCTTCAAGATGTTCATCTTGAATCTCAGCCTGTAATCCTGCTTTTGGAGGTGTTTACATCTTCTCAGTGCAAGTCCACGTTTTCTTCTTAGATTATCAAGTCTAGCCGCTTAATAAACACACACAATGCCAGCGTAGTTTTCTCCCCTCATGTAGACAGTGGGAGATGTGAATTATATTCCTCCCTCCCCTGGGAGAACCCCTTATTAGATTATGCCTTCTGCATAACTCCAGCATTTTGGTGTACACGTATCCCATCTTGTCAGCCCGTGTTAGGAATCAAGGCCTGATCCACATTTAAACTCTTCAAAGCCACCACCTTTCAGAGCAGCCTCAATACACACACTGAGCAAAATTTGGTCACACTGCATCTGTTCTATTCTACCTGTCATGAATGAACTGGAGATCCAAGCCACCTTTTGAACAATGCTTATGTATTCTCTCAGGAGCTCTCTGGTTTGTTCCAGACAGAAACCAGAAACAAACAAGTGTACATTGTTGGGCAACGAGAGGATCAGAGCCTCAGAGCAAAACAGAGAATAATCCAAATTGACAGGATATTTGCCCCTAATGCAGATGCTCCAGTTCTATGGAGTACTTAACTCTCTGTTGGACAAATCCAACTAAGGAAAAGACGAAGCTTGACTCTATGAGATGCCCATATGAGAAAGGCAGACTTGGGATCCAGTTCTTTTGCTGACAGCATGAGAAGTTTTTGTTCTATGCTTAGAGCCACTGGAACAGGAGTGGGTCTGGCTTCTCTTCAGTCTAAGTCACTATCCCTGCTTTACTGATCCTATTCAGTGACTCTTTAGCTGTTTCTTGTAAAATAAAGCTGGTTTTCCAGAAGACATTTAATTTCTGAAAAATACCCACTAGCACTAGTGATGACAGATTCGTCTGCAGGAGGGAAAAGGGATGTTTCATAAATATTTTGCACAACAGAAGGGATGGAACCAAGGTTCTCTGTATTCAAAGCAAGTGCTTGGCTTTTTTGGGGGATTTTGGTTTTAGGTTTGGTTGGTTGGGTTGTTATTTTGTTTTGTTTTGAATTAAATCACTTCTAATCACTGAGCTAGGGGAAACAAGGGCACCATGTGCATTCTTGGATTGTTGAAAATGACTGATGTAAACTTCTAAATACAGGAGACCACACAGGACTCTGAATCTGGATGAGAAAAAAGAGCATCTCTGCAGCCAGACCATGTAGAAGCATATGGTGGAAAGGGACCTTCTGAGTTGCTGAATCCTAGTCACCAACTTTCACACATAAAAATGCATTTTCATGATTTTGCTAATAGGGTGAACCAAGGGCATGTATTCAAACCCTTGCCTGAGGTGATCTTCTGTAAACGAGCAACCTGTGGTCCTCTGAGAGGTTGTTTACTCTACAAATGGCTGTTCCTTAACCACGCTGGCCAATGCACTGTCTATGCAAGGTACAGCCCTCTGACCTGACTGCCATGAGGATCTGCTGCTCTGAAACCAGAAATATTCACAATCAACCCTAATTTTATGCCTTGTCAACTTTCTCAACTTGTTCTGCTGCCAGCATTGTTTTTCAGAAGTAAGCAGCTTTTCTCTCTCTTGGGAGGAAGCTCTTCTCCCACTTGTATTTATGAACAGCAGTCACATACTGCCTCAACTTTCATTTCATTATGTAAAAGAAGCTCAACTTTTTGAGTTTTCTTTCGTATGATAGCTTACGAGCCTCTCAGGTCAGAGCAGGAATTAATGAGCAACTGCTAACTACATTTCATACCATAACAATGAGGCAACAAAGGAAATTAACAGGTAGCAGGCTTAAAGCAAAAAAAAGGTGATTCTCAACACAAAGTTTAGTTAAACCATGACAATTACTGCCACAGGATATTGTGGTTGCCAAAGTTTAATAAGTTCAAAATTACTACATAAATTGCTGGAATATGTGGTGGAATAGGAAATGCAAAGACATCATCTGTGTCTGAGGGAGTCCCTGATCCACAAACTGCTGAAGGCCACATGAGCATTCCAGTGAAATACATGTACATGTAATCTTCACGGGACATTTACTATTGGTCAGTGTTGGAAGCAAAACAATGTGTCCCCCTTTGATCTGCTGCTGTCCTGAATTTTTCATCTAAGTGCCTCAAGTGCCTTTCATTTTATGCTACTCAGACTTACGTCCATATCTCCAGTCCTCAAGCACACACAGTTCTTTCACTGATTCAGCTCCATTTTTATCTTAAATTTGCATCATCTTTTCCACTCCTTGTGTCAGGGTCATTATCTGTCTATTAAAACAGAACTGACCTTAATACTGATTTTTGAAAATTACAGTTTTGGACTTCCTCTTCCAGTGTAAGCTTTCCTTGGGTAATGCCATCTCCACATTCCTGCCTACCTCACATCTCCTTTGCTTTCTGGAGGAAACCTTCTGCAATTTATTCACCAGACTTCCTTGTCAAAACTGAACCAAAATATACATTGACTTTTTGAGTTACAACTGAACTGTGATTAATCACCAATTCTAAATGTTCATGTTTAGTATTCATACATTTATGTGTGAAAGAAAATCGGGTCTTTAATAGCTTTTGGAAAATCTACTGCAGATTGATTTTTCTTAACTCGTTCTTACTCTTTCTGACCTCTTTTAAAACTTCTTCAGATAACTAGTCCTATTTACTTCAGGTATTTCTGGTAATCTCTTCACTTATTTCAGATGTCTTTCCTAATATAAGTATTCTACCAGTAGGGACTGGACCAAAGGCTTTTAATAATAATCTCTAGCAGGTGTAACTTCTTTGCTCAACGAAATCTCCTGGTGTCCTCCAAATTCAAGATTCTGCCCTCCTCCAGCTCTAAGTAGTTCCCACAGGTGACATCCACACTACTAAACAAAATGCCCCAAAATATTCCTGTGCACTCAAGCTAACGAGCATGCAATAGATTCTGTTTATTACTGCAAACTTTCCTAGATGCCAAAATGTTGCGACAACTTACAAAATGCTGAATGGGAATGACCATTGGGACATTCTCATCCCTAAACTGTCTCTGGGAATTGTCTGGGAGCATGCTTGGTTGGTACTGCTGTAGCAGTTTAATGGGAAAGATGATGAATCTGGTGCCTGGGAACACGCCAGGCACTGCTGGATGTATTAGTATGGAGCCAGCCTTGATGTCTCACAGTTTGAAAGAGACAACCTTAACTATACAGCTACTTTTATTTATACTTATGCTAAATTTATACTGGATCAACTCATAATCATTCAGTACAAGGTCACTCTCTACAAGCTAATATTCTCAGAGATTTCATTACTTAATCATTGCTTAACAATCATCACCTAATAGTGATTCAATGATCCTGGAAATGCCCTGTGGTTTCAGGTGTTTTAATGCTAATCTGGACATTTTTCATTCATCCTAGACACATTTTAACCTATGTGCATTTAAAGCCTTTTTTTTTCCTGTCTCCTTCTGTCTCATTTTACAGTGACCGTGAAAAATAAACTCTGAAGCTGTTTCAGCAGACTGCTCTTCTGAGTATGCTTCCAGTCATTAGTAGCATAGAGCGCCCTGTGAGCAGGATGTCTTAAACATCTTCATGTCAGTCTAAATTTCTTCTTTATAAAAAACTTTTGATGAGACTTGAAAATTGCCAGGGAAATTGACAAAGGCATATGGCGCAAAAATCTGATAAATAGCTTAGAAGAGATTTCACTGTTCAATTTAGATATCAGGCATATTGAGCACTCAGATCATAAGACAGTTCATAATAAAAACTATGCGGGATGGTTTCACCAACCTAATCTGCTTTTATGTGCCATGTCTGCTGCCTAGAAGTGAGGTGGCATTTTTTTTTCCTAACATAAGAAAATGAGTGAATATCTTTTCTATTTTTCCTATGGAAGCTGCAGAGAAAAGTGAAATGGAGAAATGGACAGACAGATGGGTACAGTAAAGGTTCCAGATTCCAATGGCTTACAGTTCTCACTCCTATATACAAGTATTTGTACTTCGTGTCAAGTAAAGGTCCAGCCCCAGTCCTTCTTTCACTGCTTTTACAATCCATCATTTCATACATGGATCATTCTGCCTTCCATCAGCGTCTGGAAGCAGTAAATCCCTTGAACTCTGCACCAGGCTATTTCCCGCTTCAAAGAGGACTTGTATTCTTTGAGGTCTTTTATATAAAAAGTGACAGTCATCCAGGGCTGCACTATTACATACGGCTTACTTATGCAGAAGTACGTTTTCACCAAAACTGACAATACTGGCACTTTATTTAAGAACAATAGGCCTTTTGTATAGCTCTAAAAATTGTAGCCCATAGGTAAAAATTATTCTTCTTAATACAATCATATATTATTATCAGGTTAGGTGAGATTTTGAGGTGACCATGATGCAGATTGTAAAGCAGTAGACTACACTGGTTTTGGAGTTTGTAAAACAACTTTTTGCTTATGTCAGCTAAACTAATTTTTCCCAAAGTGATATTTGGGTTAAATAGATGGGTAAATAGCTTCCATCAAGAGGAATGCCAGTACACTGTCCATAATTTTTTTCAAAAACTCTTATAAAGAATATCATGATTAAATCAGGTCTCAAGTCTGAATCAACTTCAAGGAACAACAGAAAGATTAACTCCATGTTTAGTGAATGCTACATAATTTATTTAATAAAAATCTCCAAATAAGCATGGAAATTACAGGCCTGACTACAATTGAATGTATCTGAAATAAGACACTTTACATGGCTGATTGAACACGAGCACATAGACAAATGGAACTGGAAAGGTTTTTAACATGGAAAGTTTAATTTTTATGGTTCTTACTATCATTTATAACAATCACTAACATGTAAAACAACACAAAGGGCAATCCATCTTGCAGATGACATAGAAGCTTCTGAGCTAAGTCATGGCAAGAAACTAATTTAAGAGCTAATTTTTGCACATCTAGGTATCATTTCTGTTAAAATGTACTACCTCCTCAAGTTCAGAGTAGAAACATACAAAAAATACTTATTTGGCAAAGACAGAATGATTCAGCAAATTCCAGGCACTTGCAAAATAAGCATTTTATGTTTGCAGCTGCATGTCTCTCTGAAGGACGAGCTTCCAAAAAGGAATGAAGGAAATATTCCACGAAGCAGCAATACTATGCTAAATAAAATCAGTAGCATAAGATGCTCATGGGAAAGGGTTTTCTGTTCCTGTTATCACCACTAGAGTAAAAATTTGTTTAGTTGGAATAACTAGTATCACCAGATGGAAGTCACAATATATATATCTTACGCCATTTTTCATTAAGACAATTTAGAATCAAAGATTAAAGCTTTACTATTAAACACAAAACAGAGCATATGTTCACATCAACGCAACCAGCCTGCAATGTCTGACATTTTATTTCTCCTATACCTTCATTCATTTATCATCTCTTAGCCTCAGCAGCCTAACTTGCATATTTAAGTCTTCACTTCAGAGTGCCATAAATATTAAATTATTTCTAAAACACTGTATATGCCTCAAGGTTTTATATAAATTAAATGTTTTAGCTGAATGGCATCATTAATCATTAGTTAATGGCCACAGAAGGAATGTTAACAGGTTACAAAACAGGCTTCCAACACAAAGACATACAGACAAAGTCTGGAAGATTTAAATCCTATCAGCCATAAAGATCTCAGAGAAATTAAGATGAGAAACAGGCAAGCACCTGTACATACAAATGACAGTATCTGCAGAGGGTTTCAGAAATATACCTGTGGTGTCCCATGCGTCATCTTTTTGTTCCTAAGAGGGAGAAAAACAGTGTGCAAGATGTTTCAGACAAAGACAATAACGGATGAAAATTCATATTAAAATCAAGTAATAATACTATACTGTTTCAAATGACCAGTTAGGGAAAGGATCCTAAATGATTTGGTGACGCTTCTTCGTGCCGAAAAGAAGTCTATTAACAAAACCAATTTTCTTCAGGCACTTTGATTGTAGGACTTACATATATGATTGATTCTTTAGAATCTGAAATAAAACATGAGCTAAACTCTCTGAGGTGATGACTTCGATGAGGACATCTACTGTAGAAGATCTGCCCATACTAGAAATTGCAAATGGTTCCTAACGGTGATGGAATTCTTCAGGAGGAGGACACAGAGCATTAATTCACATGCATTTTGTACTGATCCAGAAAAAGCCCTGACACTGCTAGGTTTGATGATGTAACTGAAAGGAAAAACAAATCATGCTAATTACTTGTTAAAGAAATTTCCTCTGTGCATTTCATCATGTGCTCAATACCAATACTTACATCTTTATATAGAATTCAGTCAATTAGGGCTGATTCTGCAAAAATACCTCTGTATGAACGCTTGACCTTTAGAACAGGATTTTCTACTCAGGGGAATACAATTGCAGGACACAGAAGCCATTTAGTTTCCCCTCTCATTAAGGGATGCCCAGAGGCAAGTCGTTTTTTTAAAATGCATTTTTTTTCCAAACACCTGTCTGCAGAGACCTCAGGAGTGCTCTGTCATATTCTCCACCACTCTTAAGAAATAACGTATCTACATTTTTTCCTCCACTGATCTCTGTCTGTAGCTGCATCACAAACAAAACTGTACAAAACAAGTGAACAGCCACATGCACATGGAGATGAAATCAGACAGAAAGCATCTATTATTACATTGGGCAGTTCTACCATCTATCTACATGAACATGGGAACATTTTCCATGGTATTGAGGTGGCTTCACTGAGGCCACCCAATGTCATCAGAGCATGTAATAGCAGAGGATGATAAGAGCGAAGACCAATTTTCTTTTTTTTTTACTTTTACAAAAAGTTGTAGAGAGAGGAAAACAAATAAAGAGATAAAACTTTTTTGAAAAACAAACTGAACAAAATCTCACCTAAATCCTTTTGAAACAGTTCCTCATATCTTTCTTCTCTGCTACAGCATGAAGCATTCTGTATTTTCAGTAGAAAAGTGTCTTAAAAAATATACTGGCTTGACTGACAATCCACATTTCCTCCAGTAAACACTTTTTACCAATTTTAGTTAAAAGCTTTAAAAAAAAAAAACAACCTTGAAAAATATTGCCAGCAAGTAAAGAAAAATAATTACTCTAGTTAGCTCTTGAAATATTGACTTTAAAATACAAAGCAAGCCAGCTGAAAAGAAACATAAATGGCTCATTTGGAAAGCAAATGGTCTAGTTTATACCCACTGATCTGATGCAGGCAGCCAGAATGGGACCTGGATTTTGCTAAGCAGTAAGACTGGCCCATAACAATTTCACAAGGAAGCCTAAAACAGCTAATACCTGTAAGCTGGATATGTCTAAAAATTACATTCCAAAGGCTTTATTCAGTGTCTAGACCCATTATGACACATTTAGATTATTCAGCTACACTGCAAAAATCACCTCCCTCTCCTCAGCGCGGTCTTTGTCCCTGCTGTTTGAGAAATTCTTTACACTGCAAAAATCTACTGAAACTCTTGTAAAATTCTAACTTAAATGAGAACTTCATATACTACGCAGTATCATAGTTTCAAGTCATGGCTTCAAAACCTCATCCTCTAGTCACACCAAAGTTTGGTTTGCTTTCTCTTAGCTACTTTTTTGATGCCCTTTGCTTCTAGCAAGACACTATTTTTTTTTCCTACAGACATTTAAAAAAGAATGAAAAAAAAGAAAATAGCATAGATCAGGTGATGTTCTCACTTTGAGCAGTTTTGCTTCACACTTCAATTATTTGTATTGCTCATTAGGTTGGTGTAAGTGATCAAAGAATATCTTTTAAAAAAGTAAAAAAATAACATAATTGTATAATTTGTATATAAATTATTATACAGGTCTGATACCACAGAAGAATCACTTGGCAAGCCAGTAATCCTCTGATATACATAGCATATTACAACATGCATAAAGAAAGGCTGTCTACATACTGTAATCTTATCTAGCATCTTCTGAAAAAAATAACACCTGTGTTCTCATGATCCTGTCTCCTGGGAAGCTTACACGTTTTCTTTTATGACAATACATGATGTCATAATGCGTAAAGTAGTGACTTTTTTGCCACATGAGAAAAATGTCCATAAAATTGTTCAGCCAGCCAAGATGGATGTACTTAGTTTTCGCTGAGTGAGGGAAATCCTGAGTTTCCTCTATGCTGAGAAAATACCTGATTATTTTACATTACTGTAATTTTTCTAAGGTTACATCCTGAATTTGCCGAATATGGATGGCTCCCAGTTCAGGGAAGAAAAAATGCATTTCAGAAAGCGTGGATGGTGGAAGAAGGGGACAGCTCTCTCCCTCACCATTGTGTTCAGAGCAGAGAAATAGTTTTTGCGTCTTGGCCCTGCTAACAATTCAGTTTTTTGAGCATGAGCGCAAGCGCGGTGATCCCAGCAGAGATCACCGTGTGACTGCATACGGACAGCTGGGAGGTTCAGACTCACTCCTGACACTCCAGCTTCCCTGGACTTCAGGAAGGCAGGATCTGACCAATGCGTATCACCTCCTTCTCCTCAGCGCGGTCTTTGTCCCTGCTGTTTGAGAAATTCTTTACAAGGTATGAGTCACGGGACACGTTCATCAGCTCAATGGCATGAATGACTTGGACAACATTGCAAATCAGCAAGCAGGGTATGCAGTGTTACTTTTCTCCTTGATGTGCTAAAATCTCTCCCAATGATAAAAGATCAAGAAGTAAATTACAAGCATAAAATGACAAAGAACTCCTATAGAAAGCAGCTTATAAGGTGGACTAAGCAGAACTGATGTACATCTCCCACATCTAACTGTGGATCTATAAAGTTAAAAAAATAGATTTATATTTATATACCTTTAGGTTCCCTAGAATGCAAGAGTATACAGTGAAAAAGAATGAAAACTATTCCTGTGGAAAACAAGTACTTTAGGTAAGTAGAGCCATCAGGATGAAGAAAACATGTCAAGTCCTGCTCTCACTGAACAGAACGGCTTTATAAAAAGTTTATCACATGCTTTATTTTTATATTCAGAAGCTGCAGATTTAAAGAACAGAGTAATGCCACAGATACTACCCATCAATAGAAATTGCCTGAAAATTGTCTGTCAAGCCTACGCTGTGAGAATGATTTCCTATAGCTTATACTACTCATTTGTCTATGCCAGTAAAAAAATAATACAAAATGTGAACAGAATTCTGCCACAGCACCATAGGAGTATATATTATTGCACAATGTTCAAAGTAGGTAGTGTAGTATCCAGCCCTGTCAATGCCCAATTTTGTTCTGGAGGCATTAACTTCTTACAGAGGTTTTGGTTCAGAAAAATCAAGTAATAAGTGAAAAGAAGCAATGTTTTGTTTGTCCTTATTCATATAATGCTAGATTTAACTAAACCTGAGCCTCTTGGATCAATTGTGTGGATTTTTAAATAGGTAAGACAATGTCACTTGAAAAATTAAGCATATACATGCATATACATAAACCCTTCATCCCTGGTGCTAAAATAAGAGGCAATGACACCTGCAACAGCTTTCATTTGACCTTTTTGTGGTAGTGTGGAAGAGCCCATTTTTCTCATAGAAGTTCTGTAGGACTTAATCCTGCCAATGAGAACAAAGACAACCATGGGAGTTACACTAGATTTTGAAGTTACGGGATTCAGTGTTGATTGAGTCCCATGGAGACTCGTATTGTCCTATGGAAATGTAAGATTCCATATTTATTCAAAGTAAAAGTGGTAAGGCACTTGTTTATGAACCTTCCTCACGCTACCGGCCCTACTATTATTGCTGTGTTCATCATCGCTTTTGAGTATGACCTTATCAAACTCAGCACTAGTTTTACTATTGCATTTCCGTATTTGTGTATCAATACGTAAACATACACATATACTGGAACCTCCACAATCTTCATTTTCATATACCAGCAACTCCGCTTATTCATTAACACATAGTAGCTGAAACTGAATGATGAATTCCAGCTACACGTAACTTGTATTAGCTGCTAAGCCACTTAATTCCAAATTTATGTAAATATTTTCCAACAGTTTTGTGAAATTATTAAAAACAACTGTAACAAATATAAAAGCAAACACATGAGTAAAAATCATGTAGTTTGTGTTATTGCATCTTTAGTCATTGTGACAGTATAAAAGATATCTACCCATTCAAAACCAGAAAAAATATTTATGTGAATATTCCGCTATTTAGGAGTATGAGGTAACCCAAAATCAGTTTTGTCATTTATAATGAAACTCCTAAGGAAATCAACTACCGGAAAGTGTTGTTTGTAAAGCATACTATTAAGTGAAAGAGCTATAGCTTGACCCTTCTAATTACATTTTTCTCTTAACTCACAGAACATGGTGCTGAAGGGCAGGCAGTAACAATACAGCTTGAAAATAGGGTAAAAAGTTGTAATATAAAAGCCTGTGACTGTATTTTTAACAAGATGCTCTTGATGCTTCAGTAAAGCACACGCCAGGACTCTGGGCTCTCCCCTTCTAAGAAACTACTACGTGTACGCATTACTAACAGTAAAGAACTCTGGAAACAGATTTTATTTTCCAATTTTAAGAACTGTTTACTGTAAAATAAAACATAGAATTCTCATTTCAAAACTGCACTAACAGTGGGAATTTAAAAGAAAAAAAAAATACTGTGAGTATACTTCCTGTTCTTAGAGCACAGGGATAAATCCTCTCTGGTGTCTCTTTTGGATACCACTTCACCTTTAGGATTGGGGGTGGGCAGAAGAATGACATAAAACTGCCTCTCCAACTCCTCTTTCAGCTTGGCCCACCTGCTTGCCTTCTGTGCATGGAAAGATGCAAAGGAGGCAGTGTGGTCCTGCAGGGCTCATGGGATCCATTGGAACCCCTTTCTTTGCAGCCTTTCCCCCACCTCCAGATATGAACTAATTGAAGGAAATTTCAAGGGGCTGGTCTAGGCACTAATGTTTAGCAGCCCTTTTGTATTCTATAAGACACATTTTCAAAATTAGGTTTGGGATCTTTAAAGCAAATAAATAAAACCCATTTTAATGTAATATGTATTTTAAACCACAGTCTTCAGTTGGAAGACTAGTAGGAGTAAACACTCTAACACCGATAAATCAGTCTTGAAAAGTCAGCATTTGATAAAAACGACAAATGAACCATGAACTTTTTTGCTATGCCTACAGCATATAGCAATGGTCCCTTCCTGTTGAGTGAGAGTTTTAAGTGTATGTGAGGAAGAACTTCGGGAAAATGCTACAAAGCCATTCACTGGACAACTTTGTGGAATTAAGATCTTTTCTTTTAGCTATAAAGAATTTTCTTACCACTGAGATTAAGTAAAGCACTGAGCTGTCTACAGAGGTAGCCAAATTTTCTTTAGCAATAATAGATGTACAAAGGAGACCAATAGAAGAACAGTGCAGTGGATGATGCCGCTTGAATTCTGGGTTTAGCTTAGTTGACCTGAGATATCTTTCCCACCTTTATCACTGCTTCTTTAATACAGAAACATATGCAATAAGCTATAATAAAAAATTTTAATGACTGCCAAATACATTTTTAAAAAATCATAATAAGTATTACCTACAGAAATTTTATTTCCTATCTTCCTACCAAGCTAAAAAAATATGTATTAGAACTAACTGCATGTGGTGGGGCAAGAGGGAAAGAAAGCGCATCATGTTATATACCCTACCGATAAGATTAGGGACTGTGGGAAGGCCTCATGACATGTAAAAGCTGCAGGTGAGTTTGATCTGTAATTCTCAGAATTTTTGTATTGTATCTTACTGTGTTCTATTTTTTTGCCACTTGTTTACAAAAATCATATTTTAAAGATTTCTTTTTTTTCAAAGAATATCAATTCAATAAATTCTAAGACTAATGGCTAAACGACTGTAACTGAAGTTGTGATCATCAAAGTGATATTCACTACTTCAAGGAAATCTTTAAAAAAAAGATACATTACAAATACTACAGTTACTTCAGGATACAAGGAGCTGACACCTTCTAAATGGAAGTAGGAATTAATAGAAACTCTGTTATGAAGTTGTTACCACTTCAAGTTCCTGTACAACCCTAGATATTAGACGTAGACATGCTTATCAAACTTATTCCTTGGGGAGAGAGGAAAGATAGCATTCAAGATAGGAAAAAGAAAAGCTTAGGGCAATTTCACCATTGGTCTATCTGAAGCATCCCCAAAGTTTAGAGTATTAGGAGTAGTATGAGCAGAAATTTCAGGAAGGCCAGTAGTAGGCACAGATTGAATGCAATTTATCACATAGGTGCCATTACGGTACACAGTTGCCCAACTTAATATAAATTATATCTCACACAGGTATACAGTACTCTCTATTATCTACAAAAATTGATGCTAGGGAAAATGTTCAAAGTTATGTCCACAGCCAAGTAATTTGCTGAATTTTATTCTAAATGTTTGGCGTAATATGAATTCCTAAGATAAGTAGGACCTGATAGATATCTCACAGCAAAATGTTGTGATCCCATGACAGCTTAAATGAAAAGATTTAATAATCAATAAACTTTGGTACTGTGAAACAGGTCTGAGCAGCCTCTAGGGATATCATGCAGACCAGCTGCTGTTGATTCTATTTTGCTGGTGACCACTGTATCAAATGATAGCTGAAATCATGTATTTGTATTTAAAAATACAATTATTTGTGCACGGTACTTCGTGTAAAGATATTGTCTACATCTATCAGCTAAAGAGGAGGCACTCAGTTAAAATATGTAATACATTTAAAGAAAAATGTTGAACATTTCACACTGCAAACCTCTTCAGACTCAATCTGTTTGCTATTACAGCAAACTCTTTGCTGTACTAGATCTCGAGCAGTGACACTACTAATATATACCCTAAAATACTTGCCATTTCTCAGGTTCTTTCTCTGCTTTGGACGCATCAACAATCTGTTAAAGTAAAAAAGTACTAATTCAAGCTCACAACTTTTAAGTAGAGTTAATGAATAGATACTTAAACTATTAGCATCATTATCCTATCACACTGCCATTATAAACATTATCAAGAAGTTTACATTCCACAATACAATTATATCGTTGGCAAGAAAGTTACATTACTTTGTTTAGCCATAACGCAAACTGCAGTAAATCTACCCTTGAGTGACAAGATGATCTGGGGGAAGATTTATATTCTCCTTGCAAAACTCTTCAAGGAAATGTCATGTCTGTGGCGACAAACAGGTTTGCTCTATGTAAAATCTTAGGAAAATACATTTATAATAAATAAGAAACCAGATTTCAATAATACTAAACAGACATTAAAGGTCTTTTGCCTTTTTTAAGAAGATTTTTTTATGTATGATTGAAGTTTATACAACACTCCAGAAAAGCCATCATGTGTTAGATTGAAAAATAAAATCAGTAGCATTTTCTGTCATATAGGTATACATGAAAAAACGGGAACGCTAATGTCTTAGAAAGTGAGCTTTGTACCGTTACTCATTTAACAAAGCAGAAAGTAAGATACTCTACTGTAAACAAAAAGCTACAGTAAAAGGACATTTTGAAATTTACACAAGTTTGAGTTCATAAACATTTTGGTTGCTCCATAACAGTTTTCATATAAAATGAATAAAAAACCCTTGGACAGCTTTCATCACTCTTGACTACTTTTCACTTAAATGCACACAGACATACTTTATATAGCAATATACTGATGTACTATAACATGGATATTAAACTATGATTACTGCTTTTTAACTGAGATGTGTATTATCCAATCAATATTATCTGTAATTGAAATACTCATACATTATGTATTCCCATCATGTTGTTAAGTATAAAAACATGAAAATATAACTTTACATTATTTCAGTTATATACATCAGTTCAGGCTTGACAAAGATTTTTTTACACTACGATTTTTAGAGGAATAAGCCCAGAGGTACAATAAATAGCTTTCCACTGTATACAGGAATGCAATTCTACTTTTTCAAAAAGTTTAGATTACCATATGAACATTATTTTAGTTTGGTCATTCTAGCAGTGAACATTAAAAATCAGACTGCATCCCCCAACATTCCTGATGAGGAGTAATGCACAGAACACCTATGGATTACAGAAATGGTTTAGTTTAATTAGGGGAAAGTTACTGGTAAGTTTGACATTAACACAGCTCTTTGCTGACTGCACTGAGAGCATACACTGTGTTCACGTTTGCAGAAACAGCTTGTACCACAAGAAGAGATTTCAAGTTTCTGATAAATGCTCTGTCTTTTCCAATGTTCAGTAAACATTTTACTTAACCCTAAGAAATGGATTCCAACTAAAACTGCAAGTGATATTTCAAATTTTCTTTAAGTCCAAAATAAAATAGAGATTTACTGATACTGCATGAGGCAATGTATCCACAACGCAGAAAAATGTAAGCTTTTCAATGAAAGGTATGGAATTTTATCTACAGGGAAAGCTAGAGAAAAATGATGTGGCTTTGACTTGCATTAGCATTTAAATTAATGTTATTGCACCCCTCCTAGGATTCCTTTTTGCTTTGTAAGTAGAGTTATCATTCTTAAATACACATAATTAAAATGTATGGTAACTTCAAATAGCAAAGTATATCCATAATGATTAAGGTTCCGGAAATTTTTCATATTTTCATCAGTACAGACTGGCATCTTATTTGAGTTATTATCGATCTTAGTTCAAAAAGACATTGCCAAGGTTTTGGGTTTTTTTCATAACAAAGAACTTTACTAGCTACTGCTTAGAATTACCTTTTAACAGTTTGAAAACCGCTTCCTTAAAGGAACAATTTGAGAACTGTGTTTTGTTTCACACTTTAAAAAAATACTTAACACTATTTTACTGCTTGCCATTTATCGATCTTTACTGATAGTTTTCTCTCTCTGTACACATATTTATGAATGCAATTGTACAAAAGTAGAGATAGACATGAACCAAATCTTTGGATCATAAGTCCCTGCACGTCAGAGTTAAGAGGAGCTCTAAATCAGCACCTATCTGACTCCTCATGTGCTGGTATCAAGTACCATTCCAATCCAGAACAACCTTGATCTTCAGAGTTCAAAATGCATATCTGAGCATCATAGCTTGGGCTTGTCTGTAGAAAAAAACTGCTAAACAGATTCAAGTGAGCTGGGGGTGGCGACACTGCCAAAAACT